>NC_141064.1:28563970-29113970 GCF_041138505.1 Cibotium barometz | reverse complement strand
ACCAAAATATTTGTTGTAGGCTTATGACAGCTTTTTTACTACATACAAGTATTTGTACTTGCAGTAAATAATGTCACTCAACCACATACAAGTAGTAAATAATGTCACTCAACCACATACAAGTAGTTGTACTTGAACTAACCAATGTCAGTCAACCACTTGCACCCTCACACTCTTTCTGTTTAGCCTAAACTTTAACAACCTTTGTAGTATCACCCTAGAAATTAAATATCAAAGGTTGTTATACAACAATGCAAAAGTACATCTGCCTATTGTTCTTATGGGGGAATTATGTGCATGGTTATCTTTTCTCTTAGTGATTGAATAAGGAAAGGACCATATGTGTCCCTTGCTCTATAGAAAATGCCATGGAGATGATCATGCATTCATAGAATTGATAGTCACATTTACCATATGTTGTTTCTTAGTTGCTTTGCACTAAAAAGAAAGTTTTACACAAGAAAAATTATACTTATATAGATATATGGTATGAATAAACCCATTAAATGCATATGGATCAATTATATCTTACATACAAGTATGTGTGAAACTCTTTGCTATGCCTTCACATTGATCTAAGTATTGACCATCTCATCTTTGGTTAGTTTTATTCAAATTAGGAATTTTACAAATTATCTTCATCGTTACAACTAACCAAGTGTACGTGTAGCTATGAGTAAATATCATTTTATCTTTGGTTGCTTTTATATAAACTAGATATGCTTATTTGCCAATTTTAAAGGATTTACAAATTACCTTCATCATTTTGATTGGAGCAATGAGTTGAGAAACTTTGTACTTGTGGAGCTATGATATATTGATTCCAAACTCTCATGCAAAAACACATGAGGCTATAAAAGGATGGTAAATAGATACAATCTTACAATTTGATTACACACAAGCTAATTACCTTCCTTAAAAAATCACAACAACATTGGTTATGGTTTTTGGAGTAAATTTAGTCCCCCTCCCAAAACCCCTCTCTACCACCTTATCAACTCTACACATTTTCATTTTAAAATAGAAATGAAAATCAATATTCGATCCAACTATTTACATCCCTACATTTACATTAGCCTATAATATATGCAATATGCATGATTTTGACAGTCATTGTACATAATGTTATCTGTTATGTTATACTACTTTTTTGTAGGATACGTGCAAACCAAAACCAATTTCCTTTATATTCTAGAGTAATTCTCTAACAATGTTCAATAAATTATCCAAATTGGGCTTGCTCATGGAATATAAATATCCTAATGACACCAACTTTCTTCTAAATTTTAAGTTATTATATTATATCATAACCTTTTCCACTACATACTTGTTATTCATTTATATGTTTTTCTTATGAAAATTGTTTTGTATCTTGCACTAAAATAGATTTGTTAGCCTACTCAAGGATGGCTAGAAATCCAATGGATCATCTCTAAATTAACATCATCGTTTAGCACCCAATGCTATCACCATAAATTGCTAAGTGATTTCGTTATAGCATCTAAAAGATCCATTTATTAAGTAAGCAAGCTCTAAGAACAAGTCAACACATACACTACAAACTCTTGATTGAAAACATTCAAAAGTTTCATAAGTTAACATGCATACATGTTTCATTAGTTCTTGTTAACAAGTAAAAATTTCATAAGCTTCATTTTAATGGGTGTATGAGTGGAAATTTCATTGTTCTTGTTGATACCTACAAATTTCATTAGTTCTTGTTGTTGACACCTACGAATTTCATAAGTTCTTGTTGTTGACACTTACAAATTTCATAAGCTTCATTTTTATGGGTATGAGTGGAACTTTCATTTTTCTTTAGAAACCTTAAGTTTTCATATTGTAATGATAAGAAATTACATGAGTTTTCTTTCATGTAAGACATCACCCAAACCTGGTCTTTAAACATAGTGTAGAAAGGTCTATTAGATCTTTGAAAAAAAGAAATGCCTTGTAATTCATCATTAAACTGCATTAAGATTATGTATTATTCTCATGAGAAAGATTATTCACAATTACACTATACAAAGAGTAGGCAAAATTAAATTTATGAGTGGTAGTGCATTAAGATTATGTATTATTCTTATGAGAAAGAATATTCACAATTACACTATACAAGAATAGGTAAAATTAAATTTATGAATGGTTAAATTGCACTTTGAGTGTGGATCATAAAGTAAAAAGGACCCGTTTTTACTGTGTTTCATTATCCACACATACTTGTCGCATTATATATTCTATTTTTATTTTAAAAATGTGCATTTTGTTGCACTCATTAATGATATAAACTTTCAAAATTCATCCAATGGGGCCTATGTGACATTCTATATGAAACATAAATGGCCGCCAATTCTAATGTTCCTAAAATTTTAAAATAGATGCACTCACTTATAGATGGGAGGAAAAATCTATCATCAAATTAGGAAGCATTTAGATGCTCTTAGAATGCCTCAAAGTGTATGTGACATGTATGTTTATATGTATTGAGGTTGTCAAGGCTTATAATGGCTTAACTAGCATGCCCATGCTAAGTTTTCATCCTTATGCCATACTTTTGGTCAATTCCTTTAAAAAAGTATAAAATCTGTTGAGTTGCTTTTGTTTGCTATAGTTTAAAGATAGTTTGATAGCTCAACTTTCAAGAACATATATAGAAAAAATTAGATGGGATGGGCTCAATCACTACCAAAATAAAAAATTTAAATTTTTATTGTTGAGTGTAGGTAATAAGGGAAATCTGCTTTAAAAAAGGCCAATAAGAAATTTATATGATCTTCACACAGGCTCTAAAGGTGGTGCAATGTAGGAGAAGAATCATTAGTGCTGCTCCAAAAGCAAGCCCTTTAAGACTAGTTGGCTTGCACCATATATGGTGATGAGTGTTGCAAAGAATACTACAAATCTATGCTCAAATTTTAGATTATCAAGTTCAAAATGTGAAAAATGCTTCTATGTAAAAATCACTTAACAAATTTGAAAGCTGTATCATGGGTGTACAATGGCATGTTGCATAAAGTTTCAACCATACTGTCTCTCCTTGAACCTTTTTTGAAAAGTTGTATGTTGTTTTCTCTTGCTCTATCTCTAGGATATATTTGGGAGTACAAGATTAGATGTAGTTGAACCATGGCTATCTTGAGGTTTTATTTGGAGAATCAAATTAGGTGTAGTCGATGGTGGCCAAAACTATGGCACCTCTTTTAAGAAAACTCATATCATCTTTATAGGGACATTAAAAATAAATACATATGTATAGATACATGGTTTTTGTGAACATATATATTCATTTATTATATGCATACATTCTTCTAAGATGAATAAACAACCCTTATATAAGTCAAATACATAGGTAGTTAATAAATGAGACAATTGCTCTAAATGTAAAGACTATAATCATATAAAAATTTAAGAAAGGGTATCCTATATGAAAGTGTAGAAAAATGGGTTGATCTTTCTCACAAAAGGTATTTGAACAGTGTTGATGCAATCTCATATTAAGATGTAAAAATGGGTTGATCTTTCTCACAAAAGGTATTTGAATAGTGTTGATGCAATCTCATATTAAGATGTAAACATACCTTATTTGTAAGGTATAGAGTATATGGGCAAATACAATCTCATATTAAGATGTAAACATACCTTATTTGTAAGGTATAGAGTATTGTGCATGGTAAATACTTAAAGGCTCCACGGAATTCTTGATATAGAAATTTTATATATTAAAATATTAAATAATCAACTATAAAAAAATTTATATGGCCGCTCCTTTGTTATTTAATCACTTAGTTGGGATAAAGTTGGATGCTTAAGTGTACAATATGTGAATATATTTGGCCAAGCATTTTTTTAACACAATGAAAATTACCCCAACTATTTTGAAAACCCATTTAATTAGCCCTTGGAATATTATTAGCCCCTATTTTTTCCTTGACTATCAGTAGATTCAATTTAAAAATAGTATCTTGTGTGCACTCAAGTGATATCATATATTTATTTTACTATAAGGGGGATTTCTGGCCACCAAGCTCCAACCCATGTTCGTGAGTAGGCCCCAAGTTCGTAAATTTCTTTAAAGATTCTGCTTTTTTTCCAATTTCATGCTAGGGATCTTATATGCCACCCAATCTCTCTCTTACTTCTCTTTCTTTGATGTCTTTATCCTTCCAAATGGTCATAATCTCATCAATACAAAAGATTGGTCTGATTGAGTTGTAGTTAACATTTTTCATAGGGTTCTAAGCCTACGGTCTTTCAATCACGACTAGGCTTGATTTTGATAGGCAAGTTTGCCCATTAAAATCAAATATTCTAAAGTGAAAACTTAGTTTTTCTTCGTTTTTTGAAGGGTTTCTCCTTTTTTACATGGAAGAAGGGGAAAAATAAGCAACATACGTTATAAAATTCAAGGATGTTTATGGTGCAATGCAATGTAATTATGGCATACTTAAGGATTTACCTATAGAGAGGGTAGAAGAGGTTAGTGTAAAACAATCTTTAGTATATAAGGAAAGTTGTTTTAGAGCCTTGAGTACTGGTATGACACATACTCACATAACATTGAAACCTATATGTTATAGTCTTTAATTTAACCGCTTGACATGATAAAATATTTAATACTTGTGTCTTTTTTTGTTTTCTCTTTTCCCCTCTCTCCCTAATAACAACCCACTCACCAACATAGTGGATTGGTGATGTGGGCCATGGCTAGATAGATAACATGCTGCTTGGGAAATACCATGATTAGAATTTTGAACTTGAAACATGAATACCATTGATCACATAACCTTGCTTAATTTTGAAACTAAATGAATTCAGAACTACTAGGGATAGTGATAGCACCAAACTTGCCTTTTGATTTACCTCGAGGGGATGTTTAATGAAATTTTGTTCTCTAGAAGGAATTCAAATGATAAATGGCACACATTATTAGTTATAGTAGGTAAGGCTTGTGTAATGTTTTGCTTGGCCTTTTTTTATAAAGTGCCAAAAGTTGAGAAAGCTAGAAGTATAATATCTTATTGATTATGGCCTTGTGTTGACAAAATTAAGTCTAAATATTGGCTTTAAGAACATCTTGTGAGCATGCATCTACATATTCGCACACATGCTTGGTGAGGTTTTACTTTGTCTTTTTGTTATCATCATTTTTTTTTCATGCATGTCTCTATAACTAACACTCTTGAGTCATCACCTTATGATTGGTTTTTCTTTGATGCTTAAAGTTGTTTTGTTATAACTTGGATATTAGAAAGAGAACATTGGTATTGCATTGTGGGTGTGTAGAAGAATGTCAACTTTAAGTTGGTTATATATGCTAGGGATCGTGTACACATCTAATTAATCAATCAGAATATATGCTAGGGATCGTGTACACATCTAATTAATCAATCAGAATGATCAGTGTGAAAGTAGCCTATGTTTAGTGTCAAATTACGTCCACTCTCTCTTTGAAGTGGAGGAACATGTTCCCAAGGAAATGGGAATTAAAGTGGGCCAAGCTTGATTGAGAGAATTCTCTTGAGCCTTGTAGGCTATGGTTATGTAACTTTAGCTTGAAATGATTTTAGTGCAAATTAAAGTGGGCATTAAGGTGAAGCCACTTGTCATGGAATTAATCAACCATAATTCTCAAGATCAAAACATCAAAGTGTGGAGTTGGTGGTCTTTTATAGCCTTAATTTTGTGAAATTTATTAAAAATGAAAAGGCAAAATAGCTTTTCTCCCTCATAAGGAGATTTTTTCTACAGTAAGTAGCTTGTCTTTAGAGGGAGATAATATGTTGTTTCTCCCTCAATATGGTGAAAATTGATCTTAGATTTCGAAGGGGGGATTCACAACCATCTCTACACATCTCCCTTGAAAAGACATTGTGCCTCTTGTGCTCCATAGAGGTGTCCAGAGGCCTTTCACCAAGCAACATATAGCTAGGTGTAGCAAAATAAACTTTGTTTTCCCTAGACAACAAGGATTGGCTAGCCAAGTGGTCAAAGTGATCATCCAACAACGTGGTTAGCTACAATCACGAGTTCAAATCTTGATGGGTGTCAAGTGCATGTCCACCAAGCATATCCACACAATCAACTTTTGCTAGATTTGTATACGAGTGACCTCACCCATCTTCGACGTGTAGGAGCCTACCCCTCCTCGAACCTCCAAAGTGCGTGCTTGAACCTCCAAAGTGCGTGCTTGAGCCTCCCAATTCCTACCACTTAGCAGCCCCATGAAACTTGTCCTTTATATAACATAGAGATGGCATGGCGCAATAATGGGCCTCCAATGAAGTTGCAGACCTTTGGGCAGTGAGGAAAGCCCCAAGTTTAGATGCACAAGAAGATGATGTAATATTAGCTTGGCATGCAACATGCGATTATCCATAAGTCTCACTTGGATTGCGAATTGTGATTGGACACACTAAAGAGAGAAGCTGAGTTTGTTGAGGAAACGTGTGCCTCACCTCATCCTGGAGCCAATTGAAAATTTCAAATTGGAGACTAATGTGAACTCAGAAAGGAATGTAAGCAATAGTTAACAATGGCATAAAATGTGAGAATTTGATTATGCTTAAAGTTTCCTATTGAGAAAGGGAAAATGTGAGTGCATGATGGGGTGGTGGGGGAGGTGCATGCGAAGGGGAACCGCAAAATCTCTGAAGTGGCGTGATTAGACAAGGGGTAGGGACTGACGAGGGCAATGGCCAAATCACATCAAGAGGTTAAAGGGGCACTCACCAGCGTAGTAGAAGAGGCGATGGATGCAGTAGATAGGGGTGTGCTTCGTTTAGGAGAGAGATGCAGAAGAGGAGCTCCAGGTTTGTTTTCTCTCTGCCTCGTTCCGGTACACCGATGATGGGCGATCATCTGCGCTGCCGCCACTTGGCCCTTCTCTTCGTTCTCATTGGCTTCTGCGCCGCTCCTTCCGCCGGGCTTTCCGCGGACGGCTTGGCGTTGCTCTCCTTGCTCACCGGCCTCCCGCCTTCATGTCCCGCCCGCGAAACGCTCTCCCCCTCTTGGAACGCGTCTGACGACACCCCCTGTCGCTGGGTAGGGGTCACCTGCGCCCCCCATTCTCTTCGTGTCGTCAAACTCTCGCTGCCGTCCGGCGCAGGCTGCGGACGCGGCGTTCTTCCGGCGCAGCTCGGCTCTCTCAACGAGCTTGAAGTGATCTCCCTGCCCTCGCTCAACCTCAGTGGCCCCATCCCCGTCGAGCTTGCCAACTGCACCCGCCTTCGCCTCATTGACCTTTCCCTCAACAACCTCACCGGCCCCATCCCCATCCAGCTCCTCACACAGCTCCCCAACCTCGCCGTGCTACGCCTAGAATACAACGAGCTCTTCGGCAACATCCCGCCGGAAATCGGCCAATGCAAGAACCTCACCATGCTCACTCTCCACGACAATCGCCTCTCCGGCAACATTCCGGCAGAGCTCGGGCATCTTTCTCTCCTCCAAGTCTTCCGTGCTGGCGGGAACGCCCTATCCGGCAGGCTACCGCCCGAGCTCGGAAACTGCAGCAGCCTCACCCACTTGGGCATAGCCGCCACTGGCATATCCGGCAGCATCCCCCCCGATTTAGGGCGCCTTTCCAACCTGACCACACTCATTCTCTACCAGACTAACTTGTCCGGCCCTATCCCACCCGAGCTCCGCAATTGCAGCCGGCTGGTGGATCTTCACCTCTATAATAACAGGCTCACGGGCCCTTTGCCGGGCGAGCTGGGCGAGCTGAAAAGTCTGCAGAGGCTTAATGTCTGGGGAAACAACATATCAGGTCCGATTCCAGCAGAGTTGGGGATGCTGTCGACCTTGCGAGTGCTGGATCTCTCGCAGAATCAGTTTACGGGTAGTATTCCGCCCAGTTTCGGCAAGCTGGCGGGTGTTTTGAAGCTCTACGTGAGCGACAATTGGCTGTCCGGCAACATTCCGGCGGAGCTGGGCAATTGCAGCAGCCTGATAGATCTTCAGATGGACAGAAATGTGCTGACGGGGGCAATACCTGGAGAGCTTGGAAATCTCTCCAACCTGCAGCAGTTGTTTCTATGGAATAACTCTTTGGAAGGGGTGATTCCCTCCAGCTTGGGCAATTGCAAGGCTCTTCAATTTCTAGATTTCTCGTGGAACCGGCTTACAGGCCCTTTGCCGGTGGAGCTCTTCGAATTGCAGTCCCTCGACAAGTTCCTTCTTCTGGCCAATGAGTTGTCCGGTGAGATACCCTCTGCCATAGGCAGTTGCCGGTCCTTATACAGGCTCCGGCTGGGCAGCAACAGGTTCACGGGCTCGATTCCCATCGAGCTCGGCGAGCTTCAAAACCTCACATTCGTCGACATCAGCAGAAACCAAATCTCTGGAATGATTCCTGCTAGCATCGCCAATTGCCATTCTCTTCAGCTCTTCGACGCCCATGACAATCGCCTCTCCGGCACCATCCCCGCCCAGCTTGGCTACCTTCCAAACCTGCAATCGCTGGACGTCTCCTCCAACCAGCTCACAGGCCCTCTGCCGCCGGCGTTGGGCCGCCTGGACCAACTCACCAAGCTCAATGTCAAGGCCAACTCCTTGTCCGGAAGCATCCCCTCCGAATTGGGTAGTTGCGAGAAGCTCACAACACTAGACCTCAGCTCAAACACTTTCTCGGGCGCCATCCCCTCTTCTCTTGGGCAAATCAGCACCCTCAGCGTCTCTCTCAACATTTGCTGCAACAGTTTGTCCGGACCTATCCCTGAAGAATTCTCTCAACTGTTTGCGTTGGGGGATCTAGATATCTCTCACAACAAGCTCTCCGGCAGCCTGGATGTGCTTGGCAGAATGGGCAGCCTGGTAACTCTCAACATCTCCTATAATCTCTTCTCTGGGCCTCTTCCCAACACCTATCTTTTCACATCAATGTCCAACAGCAACTATGCAAGCAACCCGGGCATGTGTGTATCCTCTTGCTTTGCAAGCAACATCACAGCAGGAGGTAGCAAGGGCAATGTCTCCAGAGAGAGGGCCATTATTGGGTTCCTATTTGGCACTGTGGGTGTGATGTTTGCCATTGGCTCCTTCCTGTTGTGTGCCATGATCAAAAACTCCATGGGGCGGGTACACGAGCCGGACAACATGGTGTGGCCATGGGAACTCACCCCTTTCCAAAAGCTCAGTTTCACAGTTGAGGATGTGCTTGACAATATGGTGGATGGCAATATCATAGGCAAAGGCTGCTCTGGGGTTGTGTACAAGGGAGAGATGCCAGGAGGCGAGATCATTGCAGTGAAGAAGGTCATGACTAGCTCTACGAGAGCCCTTCCCCAAAGAGATTTCTTCACAACGGAAGTGCAGACATTAAGGACAATTAGGCACAATAACATAGTTAAGCTCTTAGGTTTTTGCACTAATCATAAGATTAACGTTCTTCTTTATGATTATATGCCCAATGGTAGCTTGGGTGAATTCATTCATGAGAAAAGAAGGATGCTAGACTGGGATACCAGATACAAGATAGCCTTGGGCGCTGCCCAGGGGCTTGCTTACCTTCACCATGACTGTGTGCCCCCTATCCTTCACAGAGACATCAAGGCCAACAACATCCTTTTGGGCGCTCGCCTGGAGCCTTACCTTGCCGACTTTGGCCTTGCAAAGATTGTGGTGAACTCACCGAGTGCAACTCAGACTGTGGTTGCCGGATCCTATGGTTACATCGCACCAGGTTTGTCTAGCATTTGTTCTCGTATTCCTTTGGTTTTTCATATATGTTTTAGACCACGATTAGTGCGATTTCACGCGGTGGTAGTTAGTTCTGTTATTTTGCTAGTTTAGAGTCTAGCACTGCGCCCTCGTTGCCTTGCAAAGACTGTTTATTCCACTAGGTCTTAGGGCCGTTATACTTTGCCCACCATGGGCGACTTCAAAGTTCACAATTTCAAGGCCAACATAAATTTCAATTGGTTATAGAGTCTTACAAAATACAAATTTCGGTTATTGAGCCTTACAAAATACGATTTTTTAAAAAGAAGGCCTGAAATTGAATTTATTTATTTTTCCACTGGGAGAGAGACCCTAGAGGGAGGTTTTTTTTCCTAACACTCCATAGAAGAAGAAGATGGCAGACAACTTTTGCAGCTTGAAAAGTGACACATGCTGTGTCTTTGGTAGTAGCTTCTAAAGAGCAGTCTTTCTTAGCACGACCCTTTGAGGACCGAAGAGAGTAGTACCCTTATATGTGCAGTAAGCCTCGAGTGTATGCAACAACGATACGAATCCATCAACTGAATCTCACATGCATCTATCGAGTGAATTTCCTTTGGTCATATTGTGCACCACTGCTATATAAAAAATCCTCCATTGAGTGAATTGCATAAGTATAGCCAATTGTCTAGAGTACCCATTGTTGTAAAGCTAGGGCCAATGCTCATATAACCAGGTTTGTACTGTATTTTTTTTAAATTGAAATCTAGAAATTCTCATTGAAATTCGACTTTGTTTTTAATTTTAAGGGATGAGATTTGACATTTTAGTTATAAATCTCACCATTTCTATGATTTCTAGTGATTTTCAAGTCTAAATCTAGGTTAGCTCTAAGCATTGCCTTTAATTTTAAGGGTTGAAAAAAAAAACGTTAAAGGTTTTTAAAAAAAACTTGGTTGGAGCGTTTACACTTCCTGTAGTATTTGTTATTTCTATAGTACGGCATTGGTATCAACATTTGCTCTCATGTGACGTGTGGAGTATCTAAGTCATTCCACTATAAAAAAACCTAGTTGCATCTTTTAAATTTAGAAAATACATGCACTTGAAGGTTTTAAAATTCTTGAATTTTGGCTAAGTTTTAATTCCAATCTCTTAAAATTAGTAAGAAGAAATTTGGACTAGAACCCTTTTTTTTTCCGCACACTATGTATTTAGGACCCTTGGTTTGGAAATAGGTTGGTATTAGCAGCTTCCAAATTCCAAGGACTTGTTTAATTATTATTTAAAAAACGTTTTGAAGTTTTTAAATTTTCTTTCGGAAGTAATCGTACTGACGTGGCCCTTTTCCCACGTTGGCAGAGTACGCCTACACACTCAGCATTACCGAAAAAAGTGACGTGTACAGCTACGGGGTGGTGCTGCTGGAGATACTGACTGGGAAGAAGCCAGTGGACGCGAGCCTGGTGGGCGAGGGGCGCCACCTCATCGACTGGGTCCACGAGATGCGCCACTGCCACCATGACGTGGCGGAGATTCTGGACCCGCGTCTACGTGGCATGCCAGATCCTTTCATACGAGAGATGCTACACGCGCTGGGCATTGCCATGGAGTGCGTTCACCCCGTGCCGGAAGAGAGGCCCACCATGCGCCACGTTGTGAGCTTGCTCATCGGCATCCGCCACGACATCGAGGAGTACGCCAAGCTGGACGTGTTGGCTGCTGCCACGTGTAAGACTTCCGCCCGCACCAAAGAGATGATAGCGTCCCCTAAGCTGCAGGACAGCGTGGTCCCAAGCTTCACGCACACCTCCTCCATGTCCTTCTCCCACAACCCCCCTTACAGATCTGCTTAAGTAATTCAAGCTAGGGAAAGATAACCTAATCTTAGTTATTAATTAGCTAGAAGATTATGCTAACCTTAATCATGCAGCTGGCTTGCCCCAATGAGTGAGTGACCACATGTATATATATATATATATATATATATATGCAGTAATGGCCTCACGAACTTGCACGTACATGCAGCTGTTCCCACGCTTTATAAGATCACTTCAAAAAAGGTCCAAAAGAAAGTGCTGGCGTGGTCCATGGATGAGACAAACCTTTATTACCTCCATGTAGTAATCCTATGTGTTGTTGTTTAATGCCCACATACTACTTGTCTGCATATTATTGATCGAGAAGATATCCTATCCATTCTCCCTTATATGCCATGAGTAAGAAAACTTTTATTGTTTCTCAAAAAAACACTTATTGTACATTTAATATATTCACACACTTATTGCTTAGTAACGATTGCGCAAATCATAATTACAGGCTTAATAGCACTCATTCCTTAATATAATAGCCTTTTCTTAATTACATACTTATTCCTTAATATAATAGCCTTTTCTTTGGAGAAAAAAAAGATAATTACAGTCTTCATAGCACTCAAAAGAGATTCATAGGAACGTCCTTAACAATTGAATCGAGAGTGAAGCAGCATATTTATGTTGTGTAAATGCACCACTTCATTTCTAATTTTTGGCTTGCCTTTGGAAAAAAATAAAGACTTAGAACTCTATCCCGTTGGAACAAACATGTTAGGTGCAAGGTAAAATAACAAATCTTAAAATGTCAATTGGATGGTCTTCTACTCGTGATGTTTTTCAAGCCTATTCCCTTTTATAGTTACAGGGACAATCTAGAGGCCATATCCATGTCTTTACTCGATTCACTTGCTCTCTCTTCAATCCTTAAAAGGGTGCCCCCTTGGGTGCGTGAAGTGCCCCTCTCTCGCTCTCTCACTCACACATCCATTTTTAAAAATAAGACAAGAAATTCTTCTCTTGTTAAAGAATGATGTTTTTTTTACAAGAACTAAGTGAATCTCTTTTGATAACTATGGACATATGCGTTCTCCTTTGGTTGAATAAACATCAATGTGTTCATGGTGTGTGGCTCATTCCCCTTCAACTTAGTTTAGTTAGGAGTGTACATGTGCATGCACACTCGCAAATGAGCATTTGTGCACTCACACACACTCACATGTGAGCATTTGTGCACTCACACACAAAATACTCTCTTCTCTCCAAAGCTATATCACTACATCTCTCCACTGCCGCAACATTTTAGAATTCACCCTTCTATTCATCTTTTTGCATTTCTAAAAGACATAAAATAATATGGCACTTTTGGCCTTATACTCTACTCTCTCCATAAGTTTCAATGCTTCCTTCATACTTGTTAACACTTATGTGTTTTTGCTATAAAGTAAGTGACTCTCCCTTGATAACTCTCCATAAGTTTCAATGCTTCCTTCATACTTGTTAAAACTTATGTGTTTTTGTTATAAAGTAAGTGACTCTCCCTTGATAACTCTACATAAGGTTGAGTTGAATGGTTGATAAAAAGCTCATCCTTCTTCCAAATAGAGGCTTGATTTAACAACCCTTTCTTTCTCTCTCTCTTCTCCACACTTATCTCTTCTTTGCATTGGAGATTTCAATCCTTATTTCATCTTTCTACAAGGATGAAAGGCATGGAACATGGCATTGTTCATCTTTCACAAGGATTGAAGGCATGGAATGTGACATCAATATCCTTATACTCTTGTTTTCACAAAATTTAATGCTTCCTCCATGGTTTGTTCTCAACAATAAGTCAAATATCCTAAAGAACGTAATGGAGAAAAAACATAATGCATATATACATACGTTCATTCATTCAGACATATGATGTTTATGTGTGGTGAGAGGATTTGAGCATGATAACAACAATTTTGCCAATGCCATAGGAACCATGACACAACTCATGGTTGTGATAGTAAATAAGGAAACCCGATAGGGTAGACTTTGGCACCACGACATGCTCTTCTCACCACGGCAACCATTAGCTTTGCCATCCCCACTAGTCACTCCTCAACCTACACAACATCCATTGCTTGCCTACCAAAAACCTTTACCAAGAGAGGTATGTATAGACCCCTACAATTACCATATCCACCTGCCGTACTATCACCTTAATTGGTTCCTACAAGAACGACACTAGTACAATAATAGTTGGTGACTCTATCGATAGAAATAGAAACTGAGGAACAAGAGAGATTTAAGTCTTTGAATAGCAAGACACATACAAGCAACAGTAGTAGTATGATTCCTATATGAGCAACAACATGAACATACAAGCAACAGTAGTAGTATGATCCCTATATGAGCAACAACATGAACATCAAGACCCAAATGACCAGGAGCAATATGATCCATATGGGTATCCCGAATAGGCTCCTACCATAGACTATGTTTTTTTTAAAAAAAGCCATGGTGTAACAAAGAGCAAGAGACCTCAATCATATGGTACGTAGGACTGATGTAATGCTTCTAATGCAAAGCTCCACACTATATTCTAGAGTGTCCTCTCACAATGACCGTGCACCAAATACCTTGAGTGTGCTCTGAGCATTTCGAATCCCATGGCAAATCCTAATTTCATTCCTTATGAAGGCATATCTTATAAATCCAAATTTGACCATGCTTATAAGGATTGTCAATAGAATGACATTTTCCCTTGTGGAACAAAAGCATCAGTTACCACATCAACGAGCACTTTGAGTCCCATCTTGGCAAATCCCAATGTCATTCCTTATGGAGGCACATGTTATAAGTCCGGATTTGAAAATGCTTATAAGGATTATCCCAACAGAATCACAATTGCTCTAGTGGAAGAAGCATTAGTTACCACATCAAAACAAGCCTTAGCTTGTTGAGTGTACAAGGCATAATTATTCATACATGTAAGATTCTTCCTCAGCTTGAATAATGAATAAGCTTTTACCTCAATCCCCTGTAATTATTCCCTATTTCAGAATACAAGAAAGTATTATTTTTGCTTGTTTTTGCCTAGAGAGAAGAAAAAGTCTAGAGAGAGGTAATTCAATATTAAGATATTTTTGGATATAAAAGTTCTCCTAATATCAAAAATATATTTCCCTGAAACAGAAGTTCAAAATAAATTCTCCAAGGTGCAATAGGAATCAATTAAAAATGATATAAGGGACCTTAGCCTAAGAGTCTAGATTTTTAGAAATTTTTGGATTATGGTCCAATTAAGGTTACTATGGGTCAATAGGATTAATCCAAGTGTTGGGATGAGAAAAATCCAATGAATAAAAGAAAATACCCAAAAATGAGTAAATGCTCACATAAGATGAAGAGTTGACTGAGTACAAGGTTTATTAGTTAAAAATTAAGAGATATTATTAAAAAATGAGATATTTTAGAGAAATGATGAATTTTTGACACCTTGGTAAGGAGAGGCAGACCTTTGAGGTAGGCGCCTCCTTCACATGTGTGGAAGGGTTTTTAATTTAAAAAAATTATGATATTTTTATCTCTCCTCTCTCTTGGATCAAACTGGATCAAAAGGGAAGCTAAATTGGTCTAAATCTTGTCCAAATTCAACTTCAGTCAAACTGAAGCTGAAAAATTCTAGAACCCAGTTGGACTCAGTTAGTGGCCTCCCTCACATATAAATAGACCCTCATTCTTTTGTATTCTCATCTGTGAGCTATACCATGCCAGTATTACATTAAAATAACCATATTTTCTATTACCCCTTAAAATTCCTCTACTTTTGGGAAGCTTGGAGCTTCTCTCTCTCTTCAACAACTCTTGGAGCTCTCTTCTCCACTTGCTAAACCAATTGATTGGTTGGGGGCTTCACTTCTAGAAAAAGAAGCAAGCTAATCCTTGATGTAAGAATGAAATTTATGGTTTTTTGTTAATATTCTCAAATGACTTCTCTTCTCAACCCCTCTCAAGCTTGAGAAGTTTTCTAATTGGTTGTTTTAAATTCAAATCAAGCTTTCCCTAAGAATCTTAATGTGTAATCAAGAAAAAGTTAATCTTTATGCTTAATTAGAATGCTTTCTTATGTATATCTCTCTCTCAAAAAGAATAGTCATTCCTATGGCTAATTCTTTATCAAAAGAATGCTTCTCATTGATAAATTCTTATTTCAAAACCAAACTCTAAGCTTATTAAGCTAGAGAATAAGAAAATTATATTTTTATGCTGGTGACTCCCTTGTCACGGCACCACTATTTTCACCAGAGTTTAGCATCTCCGATGAGGCAAAACCGTGCAAGCATAGATTGATTTGCTACTCCAGTACCGGCGATGGCAGAGAAATAATCGTCCATCGCTTCAATCGAGACTTCGGCATCCTTCTCAATCTTTGAACCTTCTCCTTTAAAGGAGGGAGGTTGCATTTGCTTGAGCAAGAGCTTCTTCTCCTGGATATCAGTGTAAAGTAGATTGGGAAGTGGAGGGTGATCGTCCTGGCCATCATTGTAAAAACAATTTTAAGATTACAAGATTCATATTTGCACAACGCTTATTTTGGAGAGTAAAACATTGAAATCATTTTATTTCCAAATATTTACAAGGACGAGTTTTATTACAAAGATCTGAGACTAATATAATTGGTCTTATTTGTCATCAAGGGAAATTCCTAGGCTTGACTATGACATAAGGGTAGAGCGGTCTACATAGGTGAAATATGGAGTTCCGTTGTAGTTTCTAAGACTCTAAAAACTGATGGTAAGGGTGGTAGACTCTGGATTGGAGTAGGTCCCAACACAGCTACTCTATCAGCAGGTAGACCTACATCACTTGGTCATACACCCAGCGATCCTGAGGTATGCAAGGAGGCATAGCCGCCGCCCGCCGCTGGTCTAGTCTTCTAGAATAGAGTTGCCCAAGAACCTATTTATCTAGCGTAGGGCTTTCACTTAATCTGTTGGAAAGCTACCCGACTAATCGGGTCCACCTGTCCGTAGGGATGGTGCCGTCGGGGCATTCCATCCTCCCACTTTCCACCCTTCTCACACGTCAATTTGTTTTCTAATTAATCCTACCACACTGTTTGACATAAATAAACATGTTCCTTAATTAAGGCCCTTTTCACAAGGTTTGTTAAAACAATCTTTTTTCCACAGTACAATAATGCCAAAGACAAGATTTATAAAAAAAAGTTTATACATGAATCAATTCCATACAAGCCAAACCGGCTCTCTTATTCTTTTCCTTTATACTGCCGATGATCTAGAATTCGGCCTTCCAGCCTCTACATGCTGGGCAAAACCCTACGGGACCATACACCTCATCCTCGGCCGCTGGCGAGGATTCAAACCGCCCTGTCGTCCTCTCAGGCTCCATTGCTCGATTCTTCCGCCCCCTCGGAGGGATGTCTGCACACTAGGGTGGGCTTATTCACCGCACTAGCTTGGGCCCTCAGAACTAGGCAGCATCATAATCTCTCGCCTCAATCGGCGAACCTTATTCTCCCAATGGTATAAGGGATACCTTGGGCCATTCCTGGGCTTTGCTAACGACGCCGCCCGGCTACACAAGCACGCAATGGAGTTAGCGTCGAAGCCAGGAAAAACTTGCACTCTTTAAAGATAACAATTTCAATGCAATTTATTGAATACATCATCACACAATTCGGAACTTCATACAATTTTATGTCATTTAAAAGGAAAAGATACACATTTATTAACACTAATATATTAAAAAAAACTCTTCTTTAAAAGATAACCAAGCT
Organism: Cibotium barometz; assembly: GCF_041138505.1. Classification (NCBI taxonomy): domain Eukaryota; kingdom Viridiplantae; phylum Streptophyta; class Polypodiopsida; order Cyatheales; family Cibotiaceae; genus Cibotium; species Cibotium barometz. Next base: position 29,096,723 of record NC_141064.1, on the reverse strand, counting down.
AACCTGGCCATCATTTCCTTGAGGAGCTTGTAAAGGGAGGGTTGCAGCCGCATCGGGAGCATCTTCTCTAATCTCGTTGTTGTGTGCTCCTCCCCCATGAGGTAATATTCTGACGTTTCAGGGAAGGGGCCATCTTGGACGTCGTCTTGTAGGGCTCGCTGTCGCGGTCGAAATGCTTCAGTCGGATCTCACTAAGTCCTATTCATATCCATCTCTAATCAAATCCTAGGATGATCTACCAGATTCCTAGGCACTGAGATTCAAGAATTCTATAGATTTAAGAAATATATATCAGAAAACATTGGAAAGGGTATAGATCTCTCACCTTTCTTTTCCTCTTCCATACTGTTGGAGTTGCCCTATTGATTCTCTTGCTCTCTTCCAAACTTGAGCTGCAGCACAGGTAACCTGGAGATCTGGCAGTAGTAGTCTTCAGACAGGTTTCAGAGTGGATGGAGTGTGTTGGGTAGGAAGTGATCAGAGTGGGAAGGAAAAGGATGATGGGATCGTTTGCTCACTGCATGAGCAAAAGACCACAGCGCATAAAACCTCTCTTAAGGCTAAAACCTCTTACTAAAGTCCACGCAAATGGGGGGGGATTGTGAGATGTCCTTAACACAAAAACGTTTTGCTAAAGGGGAGAAGGGCTGAGGGCAGCTCTAAGTCTCCACACAACCGGGGGGGGGATGGGGGAGAAGAGTTGACACTGCCTCCTAGCAAGAGGGGGATAGAGGAAAATTGCCTTATCTGAAAAGTGGCAAATGAGGGGGTGTGAGAGGGGTGGCTGCAAGGGGCGGTTGTACTACAGCAAGTACACTACACAGGGACAGACGACGGTGTTGAGATATCGAGCTCATCTAGTGAGGCGCTGGACACTGATGACCCGCCTGGGGGATAGGTCCCACACTTACACCACTGGCATGGTTGGTGAGATCTTGGGTGATATGCGGCTAGTGGGATGACAGGCTGTGTGACAGCCATTCTAGAGACTGGCATAGTTATAGCGCCAGCTCATTTAGTTGGGTTCACACTATGGAGGGTTCACACTATAGAGAACCCTCGTATGTATTGGTTGAGTACCTTTCATATTATGTGTACTCTTATCTTTGTATATGGTGTGTTAAGTGTTGAGTGTTGAGTGTTGAGTGAAGAAGAAGAAGATTTTCAGCCTCTCACCTTGTGTGTTCTCTATTAGGGTTTTGTGAGTGTGTGTGTGCTTGCAAGAGCTCAAGCTCTCTTCCCCCTTGCATCTTTTCATGGTATCAGAGCCAAGTTCGTGCTAAGGGCTGAGCTGCAAGCAAGAGAACCACAGGAAGCGGTATGAGGGTAAGAGCTTCAACTACTTTTCCCTATTTGTGTTGGTGACTACACCCTTGTCGGGAGCTCTATGGGAGGCACCGACAAATGATCTCTGATTGAGGAGCTTTCTTCGCGGGAGTAAAGCTATAGGGCAACTATACTGTCCTATTGGACGTCATTTTCTAGGCCAAAATCGCGTTTCGGGCGCATCTGGACCTCCATTTTTCAGAAAGCAGGTGATTTCGAGCACTGCGGGGGTAAGTCATCGATTCTCTGCAAAAATCTGTTTTAAGATCTGCAAGAAGACAGATTGGCTGTGCAGACACTGTGGGTGCTGCAAAGAGGTCAACAGTTGCCATTGGGTGTATGTATGCATATTGAATTCACTGGTTGTGACATTTGAGAGTACTACAGTACCGCTGCAAAAATATAGCAGTTTGTGCAGGACAAACCAGAGTGCTGTTTCTGGTAAAATTGTATGTCTGGCAAGATGTCAAATAATGGCATAACTCGGATTGTGGCTGAGAAGCTTGATAAGAATAACTTCCATGCTTGGAGGTTCAGGTTGACGAATTTCCTGATGGGAAAGGGCTATTGGGACTACATAGAAGGTGAGCATGAAGAGGCACCAGAGATACCGGACATAAATTCGACTGCTGCTGCAGATGTGAAAGAGTTTAAAGACTGGAACCAAGGAGCCAGGTGTTGAGATTCAAGCTCGATGTCAGTGTGAGACAGCTATGCTATGTGCTGGCAGATTAGGTAGGAACATGTGTGAGACATAAATGACCGCGTGTCCAGCTGGTCATAGTGTGTGGACATTAGCTAGGGTTAGTTGAGTGTGGACACAACTCATTGTGTGTTGTGTGGATTATGGATTAGAGCATTATGCTTTGTGTGAGAGTGGACATGGCTTCCCTCTATGGTTAGGGTTTGCAATATACATTAGGGTTTGCTCCTGTGTGTGTGTCTCCTCCTCCTCTACCGTTATTTCAACATGGTATCAGAGCCTTGTGCTGTTTATTAGGGTTTATGAGTGAGTGAGTGAAGAGGGAAAAGAAGAAGCTGTGAAGAGGAGCTGTGAAGCTTGGAGCACACCGAATCTTATCAGATCTGAAAGCTTGGCCTACCGGGTAAGGTCCTCTAAACATCCTTGAGCGGATTGCAGGTGATACAGGCAAAAACAAAGCAAAATAGAGCAAATCAAAGCAAAGCAAAATTCTGGTTTTTGAAGCTTTCCATTAAAGCTTTCCATTAAAGCTTGATAACATTGATGTATGGTGGAAATACGTGTGATTCTGGCAAAAGACATATGCATTTGTCAAAGAGGGATGTATTAGCAACCCATGTGCAAGCCTTGAACAACTTTTGGAGCAATTTGAATGCATTTAATTGAGTGGAAAACTCTGGTTTTTGAGCTCTCACAAAACAGTGAAAAAGAAGCCCAAAATTGAATCATTTGGAGCATGTATTTGGTAAAAATCAAAGCATTGGTGGATTGCACACATACCTAGGAGTGTTGGGGACTTGATTACCTCATCATTGAGCATTACAACCACTCCCAAAGAGCTCTACAGCAGGCGGCGCAGCCAGACAGAGGAAACAGGGCAGTTTTCTGGTATTTTTCACACGAGAAGGTCAAATTTCACTTGGGTGCTTGGTTCCTTCCACAATCTCTTTATCAATTGGATGCTTTACATCTTGGAGAAGAGGGCTATGTGATTTGTTTGGTCAATGATGCTTAATTGAGCTGGGAATGAGCTGATTAAAACAGGCTGTCCACTGGTTGCAGAGAAACAGAGCATTTTAATTGAGCAATTAATCTTTGGTGTTTTACAATTGGACAAATTCCTCTTACATGGAGTTGATGGACACTATTGCTAAGCCAATGAATGCCTGGTTGCTCAATTTGGTCAAATATTGAAGAAATTAGAGCCAAATCATTACTGGTTTTTCTGGTTTTTCTGGTTTTTCCAAAAATAGAAAAAGGGGTTTTCAAAAATTGATAATTACACATGTCAAATGGAGTTGATACTCAACATTGAGGTTCATTAGGTGTCAATTCAAGTTTCCCATACTTGATTGCACCATTACATTGTGAATTGGAGTCTTGGAAGGCGTGTCAATTCAGGGTATCCCGCACTGAGTGGGTCAGTTCATCTTGGATACAGGTTGATTTTCTACATCAAATTTGGAGTTTGTTGGCTATCTTGGAGTATCTGGAACATTCATTGGAGTGTGGTTGAGCTGAGGAAGGCTCATTTACAGATTTGAAGTGTGCGGAAGGTGTATGCATTGAGCAACATGTCGGACAATCCAGTTCAGATTGTTGGTGAAAAGCTGGATAGGAAGAACTTCCAGGCATGGAAGTACAGGATAAAGAGTTTCTTGAAAGGGAAAGGATTTTGGAATCTCATTACAGGTGCCGAGCTTGAGCCTGAGCTACCTCGGCAACCTACACAGCAGCAGCTTATTGCTCATAAGCAATGGTCAGAGAGAGCATTCAAAGTGCTGCATTATTTGTCTATATGCATTTCTGATGCTATGCTCATACACATTCAGGATGCTGAGAATCCCAAAGATGCATGGGATACTTTGGTCAAGATGTTTGATACAGATACGAGTGCTCGCAAGTCTCAGTTGCGACAGCAGATACATAATGTGAAAAGGAATAAAAGGAGCATACATGATTATGTGCAAGAAATCAAGAAGTTTGCAGATGCATTGGCCACAATAAATGCCCCCATGCCTGATGATGATTTGGTGGATATCACCTTGCGTGGTCTTGGCAAGGAATACAAATCCTTTGATACATCTATCTCAGTGAGGAGTACAAGTCTACCCGACTTCGATGAGTTGGTTTCACTCTTATTGGTTGAGGAAATCAAGCTCAGTGATTCATTTCTGGATGCATCTACTAGCCATGATGATGGCAGAAATCAGGCTTTCTACTCGCAGAGAGGCTTTAGAGGCAGGGGGAGATTTGCATCACGTGGACGTGGTGGTAATGGTCGTGGATGGCAGGATAGGCCTCCACAACAGAATTTTCAGCCTTCATATGGTGCTCGAGGTGGTCGTGGTTATGCACCTCAGCGAGGCAGAGGTAACCCCCGTGGTCGAGGACGTTGGCAAGGCCAACAAAATGCTATGCAAGATGTGGAATGCCATTATTGTGGCAAATATGGTCATATGGCGAGAGATTGCTTTCGCAAACAGAATGATTTGAGAGGGGGAAGAGCACAACGTGGTAGTCATTATGGTGGAAACTATGCACAACATGGTGGTAACTATGCATCAAGTAGCAATGATGGAACTGCAAATCATTTGTTTGCCATGAAGCATGTTGTGGGTTCTATGACGACAAATGCTGAGAATGATGATACATGGTATATGGACTCAGGAGCATCAAACCATATGACATGTCATGGTGAATGGTTCGAGCATATGAAGCCTATGGATGTAAAAGGCTATGTGGAAACAGGTGATGATACCCAGCATGCCATTACACATGTTGGAAGTGTACCATTGGTCATGCATAATGGTCAGACAAAGTCTATGTCAGATGTGTTGTATGTGCCTTCGATCACTAAAAGCTTGGCCTCAGTTGGTCAAATGGTAGAACAGGGATTACAGGTTAGATTCAATGAGCATGGATGCTTCGTTGAAGATTTTAAACATGGATGTAGAGTGATTGCTAAAGGCAAGAAAGAAGGAAGATTGTTTAAGCTGGATGCTGGAATTCCTGAGCTAAAATCAGCCATGTTCTCAAAGAGCAGGAATGTGGTACAGGATATTGATATGTGGCACAAGAGGATTGGCCATGTCAATATACAGAGATTAAAGAACATGCAAACAAGAGGCATTGTCAATGGTTTGCCTAGGTTCAAATATGATGGACATATGCATGTTTGTGAAGCCTGTCAGTTTGGGAAGCAGGCAAGATTGAGGTTTCCTAGAGAAGGAAATATGAGTAACAGGCCACTTGAGATACTACACAGTGATGTATGGGGTCCTGCACAAAACCCATCTATCAAAGGCAGTTTATACTATGTTACATTCATTGATGACTTTAGCAGGATGACATGGATATACTTTCTGAAAGAGAAGAGTGAAGTGTTGGAAAAATTCATGGATTTCAAAGTTTTTGCAGAAAAGCAGTATGGCTGTTGGATTAAATGTCTGAGGACAGATGGAGGTGGTGAATACACCTCAAAGGCCTTTGAGCATTTCCTGAGGAAGCATGGAATAAGGAGACAGCTGACTTGCAGGTATACAGCTCAGCAGAATGGTGTAGCTGAGAGAAAGAATAGAGTCATATGTGAAGTGGCAAGGGCAATGCTTAATGAAAAGAGCATGCCAGATTACTATTGGGCAGAAGCATGTGCTACTGCAGTGTATATATTGAACAAAACACCTACAGCAGCCATTCATGGAAGCACGCCAGAGATGCGGCTCACAGGTTACAGGCCAGACATTGGACATCTTAAAGTTTTTGGATGCATAGCTTATGTACATGTGCCTGATGAAAGAAGAAGGAAGTTGGATCCTAAAGCAGAGAAATGTATATTTGTTGGATATGCACAGGATCGAAAGGCCTACAAGTGTTATAATCCACAAACTAGACAAGTAGTCATCTCACGTGATGTGGTGTTTGATGAGCTTGCTAGTTGGTATAAAGCAAAAGATGAGGGTGTTATTGAGTCACTTGAGACTGATGTACATGTGAACTTGCCATCACAAGCAAGTTCTAGTTCTACTACTATGTCTGGGCCAGCAGCAGAAGCTGAGAGTAGCAGTGTACGTCCATGGTCAGGACGTTTGAGGCATGAGAGTGTAAGCACTGGGAGTAGTGCTATGGATAAAGGCAAAAAGAAAGTCGAAGGAATTGGAATCACAGGATATGAGTCATCTAGTTCTGAGAGTTTGGATGAGGAGCTTGGCATACCTGTTTTACGCACACCTGGTGCTAGGCAGGACAGATATGTGCCACCACATGCTAGAGTTACAGGTGTATAGAGTGACCCGCAGGGATTGCGGAGATCCCAGAGAGTCAGATATCTTGTTGACAGGTTGACATATAGAGATTTTGCTATGCACTATGCATACATGACATCTATGGTGAAGCATGTGGAACCTACATGCTATACAGAGGCTATTGGAGAGCATGTATGGGAGAAAGCAATGGATGTAGAGATGGACGCATTGGTCCATAATGATACATGGGACTTGGTTGCACTACCAAAGGACAAGAATGTTATTGGATGTAAATGGGTTTACAAAGTGAAGTGCAAATCTGATGGTTCTATTGAAAGACATAAGGCAAGATTGGTAGCAAAGGGTTATGCACAGACCCAAGGATTGGATTATGAGATGTTTAGTCCAGTGGCTAAGATGGGCACAGTGAGAGCAGTCATTGCTATGGCTGCAGCTAATGGCTGGGAAATGCATCAGATGGATGTCAAAAATGCATTTATGAATGGAGATCTACAAGAGGAAGTGTACATGGCACAGCCAGAAGGGTATGTACACCCTAGATATCCCACTCACGTATGCAGGTTGAAAAAGGCATTGTATGGTCTAAAGCAAGCACCACGTGCTTGGAGTGATAAGATGAGCAGATATCTTATCTCACTTGGTTTTCAGATTTCTACAGCAGATTCTTCACTCTATGTGAAGAAGACTCAGCATGGGATTGTTGTACTAGTCATCTATGTGGATGACTTGATTATCACAGGTGATCATGGTGCAGATGTGATGCATGTCAAGAAAGCTTTGAGTGGGCAATTTGACATGAAAGATCTTGGTGAGTTGAGATATTTCCTTGGCATTGAAGTGGTGAAAGATCATGCAGGTACTTGGTTAGTACAGCGCCAATATGCATTGGATATGTTGGCAAAGTATGGCATGACAGGGTGTAAGCCTATGAGTACACCATTGGAGCAAAGTGTGAAGTTGCGAGCTGATTATGGCGAGGAATTGGATGATCCTTCTATGTACAGGAAGATGGTTGGTAGTCTCATATATATGACTATCACACGCCCGGATTTGAGTTATGCAGTGGGGCTAGTGAGCCAGTTTATGCAGAGCCCCAGGAAACCACATTTGGATGCAGTGAGACGCATCATGAGATATGTGAAGACCACAGCACATTATGGTTTATTTTATGAGAGTGGTAAAAGCTTGGACATACATGGCTACACAGATGCTGATTGGGCAGGTAGCGCATATGAAAGGAGGTCTACTAGTGGATATGCTTTTACACTTGGAAGTGCCGTGGTGAGTTGGAGTAGCAAAAAGCAACCTACAGTTGCTTTATCCAGTACAGAGGCTGAGTATAGGGGTGCAGCCATTGCTACTTGTGAGGCTATATGGTTAAAGAGTCTCTTGGCAGATTTATGTGAGCCTCTTGATGGCAAAGTTGTCATACATTGTGACAACATGAGCAGTATACAGTTGGCAAAGAATCCAGTGTTTCATGCGAGGACCAAACACATAGAGGTCCATTATCACTTTGTCAGAGAGAAGGTGTTGGATGGTACAGTTGATCTTCACTATGTGAAGACTGATGAGCAGGTGGCAGACATCTTTACGAAGACACTTTTAGCAGGGAGAAGTTTGAGTACTTCCGGACTATGTTGGGAGTACATGGGATGAGCTTGAGGGGGAGTGTTGAGAGCCTTGATATCCCAAGCTCATCTACATCTTCATCGGCAGTACATCATGAGCTTGAGAGGGGCTGTTGAGATTCAAGCTTGATGTCAGTGTGAGCCAGCTATGCTATGTGCTGGCAGATTAGGTAGGAACATGTGTGAGACATAAATGACCGCGTGTCCAGCTGGTCATAGTGTGTGGACATTAGCTAGGGTTAGTTGAGTGTGGACACAACTCATTGTGTGTTGTGTGGATTATGGATTAGAGCATTATGCTTTGTGTGAGAGTGGACATGGCTTCCCTCTATGGTTAGGGTTTGCAATATACATTAGGGTTTGCTCCTGTGTGTGTGTCTCCTCCTCCTCTACCGTTCTTTCAACACCAGGAAAGTTATGTATTGGCTCTCCATTAGTATACAGGACACCATGATTGGGCACATTCAGGATGCCAAGTCCCCCAAGGAGGCGTGGGACACCTTGGTAAAACTCTATGAAACAAATACCAAGGCACGTAAGATACAGTCGAAGAATGAACTTCATACTGTGTGGAAAAAAAGAGCATGTCTGTGAATGACTATGCATTGAAGATAAAGGGTATTGTGAAATCCCTTGCATCTATTGGTGTTTCAGTAGATGATGATGATAAGGTGGAAGTCTGTGTACGTGGTCTCGGGCCACAATACAAGGCGTTCAAGACATCTATTCAGACTCGGGAAAACATTCCCAACTTTACAGATTTGGTGTCTATGCTGATTATAGAAGAGAAGAGCTTGGGTGAAGACCAACAGTCTTCACAAAACAAAAACAGTTCATAGCAACAGGCCTTCTACACAAGTTCAGGAAGAGGACGAGGTAGAGGAGGCCGTGGACGCGGTCAAGGAGGTGGCCGAACAGGTAATCAGAATTATGGCCAACAGCAGCAACAACAACAGTCCCAGAATACACAACAACAACATCAACAACACACAGGTGGAAGAGGCAAATTCAGAGGCAGGGGAAGTCAAAGAGGCCATGGAAATTGGCAAAGGCAATATAATGATACACGTGAATGCTTTTATCGTGGTAAGCCTGGACATGTGCAGGCAGAATGTTATAAGAAGCAGGCTGACATGCAGAGTGGAAAAGTGCAGCAGAACAACTATGCATCCTCAAGCAGAAACAATGAGGATAATGAAAGGTTGTTTGTTATGTAGCATGTCATGAATGCCATGTCTGAAAATGTTGAAGCAGCACAAAAAGATGATGTATGGTATGTGGATTCAGGTGCTTCGAACCACATGACAAGTCATGGGGAGTGGTTCAAGGAGATGAAAAACCTTGAAAGACCAGGTTTTGTAGAAACAGGGGATGACACTGCTCATCCAATTGCCCATGTTGGAGATGTGCCATTGTCTATGCAGCAGGATGGCAAAGTGAAGTACCTTGCAGATGTACTTCACGTTCCGAACATAACAAAGAATCTGGTTTCAGTTGGCCAGATGATTGAGCAGGGTTTGCAGGTTCGGTTTAACCCTGATGGTTGTTATGTTGAAGACTTTAAAGACAAGTGCAGGTTGGTTGTTGCAAAAGGCAACAGAGTGGGCAGAATGTTTACGTTGAATGTAGACATGCCTGAAATGAGTGCTACGATGTTTGCAAATGGTTCAGGAATTGTTGCAGACACAGACATTTGGCATAAAAGAATTGGACATGTGAACATGCAGAGAATGAAGTCTATACAGACTAAAGGAATTGTGACAGGGCTGCTAAAGTTTAAAGTGGAAGGTATGCAGAGAATATGTGAAGCATGCCAATTTGGAAAGCAAACAAAGCATGTATTTCCACGTAACAGATATGTGAGCAGAAATGCACTAGATGTTGTGCATTCAGATGTATGGGGTCCTACGAAGACCATGTCTATGGGAGGCTACAGGTATTATGTGACATTCATTGATGACCACACAAGAAAAGTGTGGGTATATTTCATGAAGGAGAAGAGTGAGGTGTTCACTCACTTTTAGAATTTCAGAGTTTTGGTTGAAAAGCAAATAGGGAAATATGTAAAGTGCCTAAGGTCAGTGGAGGGGGAGAGTACTTCTCCAATGAGTTCTCTGAATTTTTGAAGAAGAATGGTATTCGGAGACAGTTTACATGTAGATACACTCCGCAGCAAAATGGAGTTACTGAGCGAAAAAACAGGCACATTGCTGAGATTGCACGAGCATTGATGGAAGAGAAGAATATGCCGCATAGCTATTGGGCTTAGGCTGTTTCTACAGCAGTTTACATCATGAACAGGACTCCAACTGCAGCCATACATGATGTAACTCCAGAGGAGAGGTTTACTGGCAAAAAACCTGATTTGTCTCATCTGAAAGTTTTTGGATGCATTGCATATGTGCATGTGCCAGATGAGCTGAGAACTAAGTTGGATCCAAAAGCTGAAAAATGTGTGTTTATTGGATATTCCCTTGAGCAAAAGGGATACAGGTGTTATAACCCTACTATACGGGAGTTGAGGGTAAGCAGGGATGTTGTCTTTGATGAGATGAGCAGCTGGTATGCTGTTGAAAAAGAAGCCGTTGGGGCTGATGTGAGTGGAAGTGTGGTTGCACAGAATGCAGGTCAGCAGTCACAGTCTTTGAGTGGATCTTTGAGTGGACCAGGAGAGTCCTCATCTAGTGGGTCTGTTTTGATAGACCATGGAGTGGCAGGCTGCGTCATAATACCAATCCTGCAAATGTGATTAGTACATCACGTAAAGGAAAAGAGAAAGTGGTAGAGCCCCTTGGTATGCCTGACATTTCTGCAAGGCATTCTCATGTTGATGGAGAGTCTAGTGGCTCAGATATGAGCCTTGATGAGGAGCTTGGGATCCCAGCTATGAGAACACCTGGTGTAAAGAAGGCTATGGAAGCCATGAATGAAAAGCTGCGAAGATCTGGGAGAGTGAAAAATCTTGTGCAGAGATTTACCTATGATGGTTATGTGGCACATCATTATGCATATATGGCAAAGGTTGTGCAGGTTGTTGAGCCCATATGCATTGATGAGGCTGTTGGAAATAAGTGTTGGGAGAAAGCTATGGATGAGGAGATGAATGCACTATATGGAAATGAAACTTGGGACTTAGTGCAATTGCCTGAAGGCAAGAAAGCCATTGGATGCAAGTGGGTGTACAAAGTAAAACATGACAGTGATGGAAGCATAACTAGGTTGGTAGCCAAAGGATATGCGCAGACATATGGCATTGATTATGAGGAAACTTTCAGCCCAGTTGCCAAGATGGCAACAGTGAGAGTTGTGATAGCAGTGGCTACGTCAAAGCAATGGTCTTTACATCAGATGGATGTAAAGAATGCATTTTTGCATATGGGGATTTGTAGGAAGAGGTGTATATGTTGCAGCCACCTGGTTATGAGGATGTGGGTCACCCCGAGCATGTTTGCAGGTTGAAGAAAGCCTTGTATGGCTTAAAACAAGCACCAAGAGCATGGTCTAACAAGATTTCTGAATATCTTGTCACTATTGGCTTTCATGTAGCCAATGCAGATTTCTCGCTGTATATGAGACATGGTGATAGAGGGGTTGTGCTTGTTGTCATCTATGTAGATGACTTGATCTTTACGGGAGACCATGATGCAGAGATCTTTGATGTAAAGATCTTGCTTAGACAGAGGTTGAGATGAAGGATCTGGGGGAGCTCAGATATTTCTTGGGCATTGAGGTGATTAGGTCACAAAATGGTATTGGATTACTGCAGAGACAGTATGGCTTGGACATGTTGTCCAAGTATGGTATGACAGGCTGTAAGCCTATTTCCGTGCCATTGGATCAAAATGGCAAGTTGACTGTAGATTCAGGAGAGATTTTGGAGGATCCTACTATGTATAGGCGCATAGTAGGAAGCTTGATCTATATGATGATCACCAGACCAGATTTGAGCTATAATGTTGGGTTGGTGAGTCAGTTTATGCAGGTTCCACGGAAACTGCATTTGGATGCATTGAGATGCATACTGAGGTATGTGAGGTCTACTTTGCATTGTGGACTATTCTATGAGACTGGGACAGAGATATGTGTACATGGGTACACAGATGTTGATTGGGCTGGTAGTATCTCAGATAGAAGATCTACCAGTGGCTTCATGTTTTCTTTGGGAGTGCTCCTGTGACTTGGAGCAGCAAGAAGCAGCCTACGGTTGCTCTATCCAGTACAGAGGCCGAGTACAGAGGAGCTGCTATGGCAGCATGTGAGGTAGCTTGGTTGAGAAAGCTACTTGTAGATTTGGGTCTATCAGTTGATAGACAAGTTGTCATTTTTTGTGACAACATTAGTAGTATACAGTTGGCCAGGAACCCAGTTTTTCATGCTCGCACGAAGCATATAGAGGTCCACTACCATTTTGTCAGAGAGAAGGTCTTGGCAGGAGACCTTGACCTTGTTTATGTCAGCACACATAGAGGATCAGGTAGCTATCTTCACCAAAGCATTGGGTACAGAGAAGCTCCGCAGATTCAGGGCTTCGCTTGGTGTACATGAGATGGAGTTGAGCTCGAGGGGGAGTGTTGAGATATCAAGCTCATCTAGTGATGAGGTGGTGGACACTGATGACCCGCCTGGGGGATAGGTCCTACACTTACACCACTGGCATGGTTGGTGAGATCTTGGGTGATATGCGGCCAGTGGGATGACAGGCTGTGTGATAGCCATTCTAGAGACTGGCATAGTTATAGCGCCAGCTCATTTAGTTGGGTTCACACTATAGAGAACCCTCGTATGTATTGGTTGAGTACCTTTCATATTATATGTACTCTTATCTTTGTATATGGTGTGTTGGTGTGTTGAAAGTGTTGAGTGAAGAAGATGGAGATTTTCAGCCTCTCACCTTGTGTGTTCTCTATTAGGGTTTTTGAGTGTGTGTGTGCCTGCAAGAGCTCAAGCTCTCTTCCCCCTTGCATCTTTTCAGGCCGTACGGACGGTGGCACAGCAGAGCATAAGCTACGCAGAAATGCGTGTTGCCCATGGAGCACCCCGGGGGTTTATATAACGGTGGGGTACGGGTACGGGCACTGTGCAAAGCAAGGGGGTTTATATAACAATGGGGTACGGGTACGGGCCCTGTGTAAAGCAAGGACGAAAGGACGGTGTACCAGCAAAGGCTGTAGATCAGTGGCCTGCATGGGTCTAGGGAAAAGGTACGGTGTCGGTTAACAGCGAAAGGAGTGGTACGCATGTACCTTATCTGGTCAGGGGGCAGGGGCAGTATGGGTGTCCACGTAGCGGTACGTGTGGACCACATAGTGGGCAGCCGTCCTTTGGTTCTTGTGCAGCCATCGTACGAGCACCCTGGTAAGTGTGTACGGTCCAAATTTTGGGGCGAGGTCCCCAAATTTAGGACGCCGGCCTTGATTTACGTGCCAGACTGCCCCGGGGGGCGAATTTTTTTTTTGTTTGGGAGGTTCTCTTGGTCGTTGGGGTGCAGACCGTTCGTCAATCGAACACCCGGTCGTGCATTTATTAAGGTTTAAAGGTCGTCGCTTTTAACTAAAAATGACTGAAATTTACGTATAAGCTTGATCAGGTGTTCGTTTTGGATGCTGTAAAATCTTATATTAGGGTAAAATCGCACGCAGATTACAAATTTGGACTCAGAATTTGAAGATTCTAAGTAGAAATGACTCATTTAATAAAATCATTGATTTTTATACCATAAAAACTCATAAATTTATCTATTACATGGACATTTCTTTATTATTAGTGAAGATGGGTATGTTACATTTTCCCTGGTACTCGGGAAAAAAACATAACCAAAATTTTAAATGGATTCTATCACTACAGTGGTTGGATGGTTGGCTAACCCATGGGATTAGGTTGGACTGATGGATCCCTAAAATGAGACTCAATTCTATTATGTTACGGGAAAACATAACCAAATTTCTAAATGGATCCTATCACTAAAGTGGTTGGATGGTTGGCTAACCCATGGGATTAGGCTGGACTGATGGATCCCTAAAATGAGACTCAATTCTATTATGTTACGATAGTTGAAGTAAAATCCCGGATAACCCTTGTTCTATGGAAAAGAATCAACGGCTGTGCCTCTTGATGAGGAAAAAAGCATTGGTTTCTGTGATCCAAGTGCAAGTCTCTTCCTTGATCTGATCATGTGACTTACAGGTTCGATCAGATCAATTTGGTTAGTTAAGGCTCTTGACTACGTTAGAATAGAATTTTCCCGGTGGAATCGCCTGTCTGCTGGGCGAGGGAAGTTTTTCCGGATTTGGTTTTGGAAGAACCGAGGGATTAGTCTCTTGTTCGAATATCCGTGGTGGGCGAGGCCCCGAGTGGGAGACTCTGCCCTGCATAAGAAGTGTTACTTCTGCTGCTAGCACCCCTAAATTTGTTGCGTTGAGGGGGGCATGGATCTTTCACAACTCTTACTTTAAATGCAACTTCCTTTGGAACATCTGAACTAGATTCCGCCATGCAACTGCTGGAGTGTTTGCATCCTATATGTGTCCTATCATAGTGTCCGTGACATTAATTGAAAGCCAGTACATGACTTTTCTTGCACCCTGATTCCAATCCTTGAATGCCTTTATATCTGCAGGAGTGGCATTGCAAGAGTGGCATTCTCCTCAGATAACTGTGGAGGCTCCTCATTGTCTCCTTCCACATAATCCCAAAATCCTATACCCATTAGGAAATTGGTCATTTTGAACTTCCATGCATTGAAGTTATTCTTATCCATCTTCTCACTAACAATTTGATTAATTCCATCAGACATGTTTTCCTGCAGGAATCAAATAACCTACAAACAGACAACTTCTGTACGTAACAAGTGTGACATGTGCCAGAGGCTAGGGCAGCCAAATGATGTAGACAGAATGCCCCACACCCCGATACTGCCACTTGAGCCGTTCCAAAAATGGGATTTAGACTATGAAGGTCCATTCAATCTAGTAGCTCAGAGAATAGGGAACAAATACATACCGATGGCTACAGATTGCTGCACAAAATGGGTAGAAGCTAAGGCATTGAAAGACTGTAAGGCATCGTCATGACAAGATTCGGATGCCTGATAGAGATAGGCAGTGATCAAGGGAGCCACTTCCTCAATGAAGTGATTGAGAAGCTGACAGGAAATCAATAGTCTACTACCCGTCGCCCGCATGCGAATGGTCAGGCAGAAACCACCCAACTGAATCCTAAAAGGAATTTTGGTCAAGACAGTGAGTGAAAACAGGACAGATTGGGACACAAAGTTGCATTTGGCATTATGGGCATTCAGAATAGCTTACAAGAATACAACGTGACTTATGCCATTCAGCATGGTGTATGGACTAGAAACAGTAGTGCCCATGGAGGGGGGGTTCACTCATAGTAAAGGGTACATGTCACCTACGTGTAGATACCACTAGAAAACCCCCTATTTATGGACCTATTTATGGACCTTATGAGACTAATATGAATCCCCTATTTAATCTTATATGATGTACATGTAGGACTTATTTTATATCCCCTTTCTTAAATGTACAGTTTAGTGTTTAGGTTTCCACTAAAGTGTCAAGTTATAATGACACATAAATTGAATTGTTCATAAAATTTTGGCAATGCAACGGTAAGAGAATAAGCATCCAAAATTTTTTGGGATGATCCTAAGCTACCCAATTTATCAAAATGATCAAGCAAAGGCAATTTTAAAGTTATAATAAATTTGATCACTTAAAACTAATCATATGAGTAAAAGTTTATTTAAAACTTAGAGTATTGTTATCTTCCAGTAATATGCAGACTATGAAGTCTGTAATTGGACGACAAACCTTAGAATTTGGTTTTGCATAAGCTAGGAATAATAATAAACGCATTTTAGTAGTTAAATCTTCAAAGAGAGTGTCATAATCAAAATAGATTTTTGGCCATGTATAAGTTTTAGTTTTCTCACCATAAAGTTTTTCAAAAAATCCAGCAACATTTCGACATCCAAGAAGACCATCCACACATTACGCGAGAAAGCCTAATTCTACCCCCAATAATACTAATAATACCAATTTAAGCCTCGTCACACATCACAGACATGCCTTCAAGCGCAAATAAATCAATGAGGTAGTCAAAAGCTCAATAAAACAAACTTTAAGTGTCAAATTTCTTTCATCAAACTTCGATAATTTTTTATTCTACAAGTAAGCTTTTTGTATAAAACTAGTACTTTTTACTACAATTTTTAAAATACAACATGCACTCATAAACTATAAATATATCACTTTTTTGACATCAATGAAATGATAAACTTATCAAACCAAAGTCTTCACCTAAGCTACCCAATTTATCAAAATGATCCCACCACAAGGTGGCTTGCAAATTAGCGCTAATCAAGCAAAGGCAACTTTAAAGTTATAATAAATTTAATCACTTAGAACTAATCATATGAGTAAAAGTTTATTTAAAACTTAGAGTATTGTTATCTTCCAGTAATATGCAGACTACAAAGTCTGTAATCGGACGACCAACCTCATAATTTGGTTTTGCATAAGCTAGGATATCTAATAAATGCATTTTAGTAGTTAAATCTTCGAAGTTTGTTTAGAGAGTGTCATAATCAAAATAGATTTTTGGCCATGTATAAGTTTCAGTTTTCTCACCATAAAGTTTTTCAAAAAATCCAGCAACATTTTGACATCCAAGAAGACCATCCACACATTATGCGAGAAAGCCTAATTCTACCCCCAATAATACTAATAATACCAATTCAAGCCCTGCACATCACATACATGCCACATAAATCAATGAGAGTTAAAAGCTCAATCAAACTTTAGGTGTCAAATTTCTTTCATCAAACTTTGATAATTTTTTATTCTACAAGTAAGCTTTTTGTATAAAACTAGTACTTTTTACTATAATTTTTGAAATACAACATGCACTCATAAACTATAAATATATCATTTTTTTGACATCAATGAAATGATAAACTTATCAAACCAAAGTCTTCACCTATATGACTGACAAAAAGAAAGTACTTACTTATAAGACAAAAAGAAAGTACTTACTTATAAGACAAAAAGAAACTACTTATTTATAAGAAAAAAAGAAAGTACTTACTTATAAGACAGAAAGAAAGTACTTACTTATTTTTTTTTCACTTGCTTGCATGAAGTGAAGATTTTAGCGTTTTAAAGAGCTAGTTGATAATGCCATTGCTTTGCCTTTGACTTTATAATGCTTCTTGAGTAAAAACTCTTCATCTACCTAGATACACGAAATATTTTAAGATTGTTTGGAGAGATTTATTGATTCAATTAGACTTAAAACCATGTAAATCATCACAAAATTATCTCACCTTTATAAAATAATACCGAAGTGTATTGAGTAGTATGTTAACTTGAATTGTCATGTTCTAACTCTTATTTTGTTAAAAGATCCTGTACATACAAGAAGATTGCATCCATCTTAAGTTACATGTAGCATCTTTCTCATGAATTTACATATCTTAAGTTATTGGTGGATGTTTCCTAAGTACAAAATGATGCATAGATCTTTTGATTTCATCTCCAAACATAAATATGATCATATGAAAACAAGGCATGCACATATGCATAGGTGTGAACAATAAATATTTTTGAACATGCACAACCCTAAGATAAAAAAGAATGCAAGCTTACAAGCTCCCCACATTGCCTTCAAAACTTTCATTCTAAAATCCATAGCTCTCCAAATCTTAAAATCCCAAAAAATTGACAATTATTATTGAACAAAGATCAAACCTTTTATCATTTCTTTTTTAGTAGCTCTTGCAGAGAAGAAAATACATTAAATTATTGAACTGGACTTTAACATGTTCATAATGGAAATAGTTGAGGTACTGTGAGGTATTCATATCATATATCTACTCAAGCTCAAAAATTGAGCTTTTTATGATAAATATAAACTTTGAAACTTATGTTGGCTTGATGTATTTTAGGATTCAAGAAGAAACACTAAAATGCCCTTTGTATAAGGAATGAAGGGAAAAAGCGTGCATTGAAAATCTCGGGCATACATCGACCATGGCACAAATGCATTTTAACATGTTGTCTATGAGATTATCAAAATGCCAACAAAATGGGTCTACAATATTTTGTTAGGAAGAAGTCATGTTTATGATGAGATTTTGTCGATCCAAGTCCCATAAGAACCAATCCATTTGCAGGTATCTTACAGCATTAAGCTCTTTTTTCTTAAGTTACATATGCACATGTACATGTACATGTACACATATGTTCACATCTTGGGGGGGGGTCGGTCATCAATATGTAACCCTATCATGTGAGTTCAACATGTAACCCTATCATGTGAGTTCAACAGATGCGTTTTTATTAATTCCATTACTTATAGATTTATATATACATAAGGACGTAAATTAAGGCCCAAAAGTTAATATATAAATAGGTGTATAATATTAAGAAAGTTTTAGAAAATCTCAACATGCAACATAGAAATTTGAGTAGAGTGATGGGACCTAAAATTTGAAAGGATGAGTCATGGGTCCATATCCCAACCTCATCCCGTTTCAAATTTCAAATATATTGTTTTAAAATTTCACCATTTTGAAAAAATAAGAAAAAATACTTTAATGTTCCTTCATCTATACAGGATTAAGGACAACCCCACCTCCCTCCACGTGGGCAAAGGAGGTGGGGCTAATTCAAAATAACCACTCCTCCTGCAAGTGTGAGGAGGAGCCAAATCTCACATCTTCCAATGCAATTTTGAATTTGAATCTAAGAAGATCTCATCTCACATCTTTCAATGAAATCTTTGTATACATGCTTACATACCTATAGATACACACACTTATATATATTATGTATGTATATGTATCTATAGGTATGTGTATGTATATATAAATAGATTTATATGTATGTCGACGCACACACATGTA
Organism: Cibotium barometz; assembly: GCF_041138505.1. NCBI lineage: Eukaryota > Viridiplantae > Streptophyta > Polypodiopsida > Cyatheales > Cibotiaceae > Cibotium > Cibotium barometz. Next base: position 29,077,874 of record NC_141064.1, on the reverse strand, counting down.
TGTTCATGCACACACACACACAACACACAGACACCAGCACATGATACGTACACACACGCATACAAACACACATACACACACTCGCACGCATGGACACACGTGCAACATATAGAGATATGCACACTTGCACACATACTCAAGCTTGCACATACACACACAAACATATATATTATGTGCATGTGTAAGAGAGAGAATATACATACACACACACACGTATATATATTATGTATGTATGTGTATCTATAGGTATGTAAGCATGTATATATAAATAGATTTATATGTATATCGACGCACACATGTATGTTCATGCATACACACACACACACATAACACACAGACACAAGCACATGATACGTGCACACACGCATACAAACACACGTACACACACTCGCACACATGGACACACATGCAACATATAGAGATATGCACACTTGCACACATACTCAAGCTTGCACATACACACATGTGTATACATGCACACAAGCACATAAATACACTCACATACACAAGTACATGTGCACACACATGGACATGCACACACTCACACACACACATATGCACCTGCACGTGCACACACATAGATGTACACACGAGTATATTCACATGCTCACACATACGTACATGCAGACACTCGCTATGGATACACAAATATAAAAACATACACACCATGTACACACACACACACACAACAAATACACACTAACACATACACACAATCAAGACACTTGCACAACACATGCACGCATGAAGACATTACACAATCACACATACGTGTGTATGTGCACACACAATCACATACATATGTATGCAAAAGAGAAGACAAAAGACATTGTATATAAGATACACTTATTTAAAAGTGAACACACCTCATCATGCATCCCCACATGTTAAAATTTAATATTAATTAAAAATATATGTGTATATGTGTTTATTTATTTTATAAATACACATGTTTATATAGGTATACGTCTCTAAATATAATAAAACATAATATTATAGATAATATATATTTACATGTGGGTGTGTGTTTGTGTGAGAGAGAGAGAGAGAAAGAGAGAGAGAGTGTGTGTGTGTGTGTGCACGTGTGCATGAGAAAGAAGTGTGTTTGTGTGTGTGCATGAATGTATCTGTGTGCGTGTGCATGAATATATCTGTGTGGGTGTGTTTGTGTGTGTGCATGAATGTATCTGTGTGTGTGTGTGTGTGTGCATGAATGTAATTGTGTGTGTGTGTGTGTGTGTGTGTGAGAGAGAGAGAGAGAGAGAGAGAGAGAGAGAGTTTCTATATGTGGGAGAGTGTGTGTGTGTGTGTGTGTGAGAGAGAGTGGAGGGGAGAGAGAGAGAGAGAGAGAAACACAGAGAAAGACAGAGACATGGAAGTCTATGTGTGAGAGTGTGTAGGGGGAAAGAGTGTGTGTTTGCATTAGTACGTGCATGTGTGTACATGTGTGTGAGTGTAAGAGAGAGAGAGAGAGAGAGAGAGAGAGAGAGAGAGAGAGAGAGTTTCGACATTTGAGAGTGTGCATGAGAGATAGACAGAGAGAGAGAGAGAGAGGCTGAGAATTTCTATGTAGGAGATAGTTTATGTGGGAGGAGATAGTGTGTGTTTTCATTAGTGTATGTGCGGTGTGTACATGTGTGTGTGTGTGTGTGTGAGAGAGAGAGAGAGAGAGAGAGAGAGGCTGAGAATTTCTATGTAGGAGATAGTTTATGTGGGAGGAGATAGTGTGTGTTTTCATTAGTGTATGTGCGGTGTGTACATGTGTGTGTGTGTGTGTGTGAGAGAGAGAGAGAGAGTGAGAGAGGTATATAATTTCTACGTAGGAGATAGTTTGTGTGGGAGGAGAGAGTGTGCATTTATATTAGTGTATGTGCAGTGTGTACATGTGTGTGTGTGTGTGTGTGTGTGTGAGAGAGAGAGAGAGAGAGAGAGAGAGAGTATATGCATGCATTCCTATCCAGGAATATTGTGGAAGAGATTTCGAGAAGAAATGATAGAAGATTTTCTATACCAGTTATCGAGAAGCAGGGGTCAGTTTATTGGTATTGAGCAATTAGCTGAAACTCATGCACTATTACATTTAGAAGAAATTCTTCGTGCTCAGAGACGGCGGACATTGGCAGATTTTGAAGGAATGCCTGAACTAGACAGAACTGATTTGGAAGTCTTGGGTGAAAATAGATTGCTTTTGGAAGAGAGATCTTTTGATACTATCGAACAATCTAACCTGTCAAGTGCTATGGAGTCAACATTAACAGATAGCCAGCGTGTTGCTTTCGATGCTGTAATGCATGCAATTGTGACAGATGCAGGTGACATTTTTTTCCTAGATGGTCTGGGGGGATCGGGCAAGACCTATTTGTATAATTGCTTGCTTGCGCGAGTACGTGGACAAGGGTATGTTGCTTTGGCCACTGCATTGTCAGGTATTGCTTCTCTACTCTTGGCGAATGGACATACTGCACATTCTAGATTCAAGATACCTCTGGAGCTAAATAATTCAACTTGCAAAATCCCTGTATACATGGACAACTTACTGAGGTTTTGAGAGTTTGTAAGCTCATTATTTGGGATGAGGCTCCAATGATTCATCGTTATGCTTTTGAAGCATTGGATAGGACCTTACAAGATGTATTATTCTCAAATAAGCCATTTGGTGGAAAGGTTGTATTAATGGGGGGAGATTTTAGACAAATCTTGCCTGTTATTATGAAATGAAGGGAAGACGTGAGGATATTGTTAATGCAGCATTGTGTCGTTCCTTTCTATGGAACTCTATCAAAGTTCTAAAGTTAACTGGAAATATGCGTATTCAATCAAGCAATACTAATGGATGCAATGAGTTTAAACAGTGTGTCATGAATATTGGGAATGGAGTGGATTGTGGCGATAATAATACGATGGTGACACTACCAAGTAATATGGTCTTGCAAAGATCGACTCTTAAAGACTTGGTACATTGGGTATACTCTGAATTGGCTATCACTACGACATATGCTTCATACTTTAGTAAGCGTGCTATTCTTGCTCCGATAAACAGTCAAGTGGATATTGTGAATAAGACAGCTTTGGATGCAATGCCTGGTGAGCCTAAGCAATATTTCAGTGCAGATTCAATTCTTGAAAATGATGAAAATTCATTTCTATATTCCACAGAATTTTTGAACACAATCGACCTTTGGGGCGGATATCCACCTCACTGCTTGGTTTTAAAGTTAGAAGCTCCTGTTATTTTGCTTCGTAACTTGGATCCAAGACGTGGACTCTGTAATGGTACACGGATGATATGTAAGGCCTTTCACTCTAAAGTCTTGGAGACTGAAATCATCACTGGTACTAAAGTTGGTGAAAGAGTATTTCTTCCACGGATTACCTTTATATGCAGCGAGGCCCAACTACCATTCACCATGAGGCGGAGACAGTTTTCCATGTGGGGCTGGCATTTGGCATGTCAATAAACAAATCACAAGGCCAAACCCTAAATGTCTTGGGGTTGTATTTGGTGACTCCAGTGTTTACTCATGGGCAATTGTATGTCGCGTTATCACGAGCACGGTCTCCTCATGCTGTGAAGGTGTTACTTGAGGATAACGCTAATGTGGAGTGTTCATTTGATGATCTTCAAAGTTATACACCTACAACAAACAATATTGTTTATAAGGAGATCTTGATGACTTCAGAGTGATAAGTCAGGTTTCTTATTTAAGTTCTGCAATTTGATTAATTTTGTTGTGATTTCTTTTTTAGTACCTATTTTTGTTGTTTATGTTTTGACAGACATGTCTAAGATTACCTTTACATTGGACATGCCTTTGTCGAGGATGGTAGATGAGTTATTCTCTATATTTGCATAACTTTTCTTGATTACAAAGTATGGAACATGTCATTCTATACTGATGTCTATCTGTATAGAGCCATCGCTATGGTCAGCTCCTATTACTGCAGGTCACGTAGCAGGGATTATGATTGATGCTTATAGAGATGGGTAAGTATAAGTGTAATTGTTAGGCATTGTATAAATATTTTTTGAACCTATATATAAATAATTATATAACCTATTTGTTATGCTTTGATTTTAGGATATTGCATGACATTGATACGTTTATGGTAAGAGTTGTCGACAAAGGCATCGAGATGTACGGGATCGGTGTTCCTGATGTGGGGTGTCTATTTATTTTGGAGAGAGATGGACAGATGCTTTGCATCATTCAGTACCCAATGACTGGTTGTTTCTTACATCCATCATGACCATTGGTATTCGTTATGGGTTTTATACTAGAGCTCCTCATGTACAATCCACTCAATGTTCTATTGTACGAGAGGTAATTTTGATTATGTTTTTCTATTATAAGATTTTTTTGAGATTTTATGTGTCGTTATGTGCAGGTCCTTTTGAGATTTGATTTATCGTTGTTTCGTTTGTGCAGGTCCTTTGCATTCATCGATAGTAGAGCATGTGTGGGATGGATCACCGCTTTACAATAGAGAGCGTATTGTGATGAGACAAATGAATGATCCTTCTCATAAGAGAAGAATTCAATTTGTTGATTCTGACATTACTGACCGAGAATACGTATTTTGTGGTGCATTTTGAGAATATGTAATATTGGTCCTTTTTTGCATCTTCGTATGCTACATTACTATGATATTTTTGTTTTCGCTATAAATCTACGAGACATGGATGTTATTTTGAGATATGTATATATGAAGTCACTTGAAATAATGTATTGTGTTTACTTAAAACATGACCTAAATTGGAGAAACTGAGCCTATTTTTTTTGGAACTCTACCTCCCGCACAGCAACGCGCGGGTCCAATACTAGTGTTTCATAATTCACTGTTTTGGCACTTATTGTCCACATTTCTCTCCAACAACGATCTTCTCCATTGAAAGCTCACAAAAAATACTTTAATGTTCCTTCATGTCTCATAATTCACTGTTTTGGCTCTTCTCCATTGAAAGCTCAGAATTGCTTATCTACGTGAGCGGTTGCAGGGTCAGCATCTTGATTTTTGCCTCTTCAAAGATGGACGTCCAACTGGTGTGCCAACCTCACGAAGGCCATCCAACAATAGCGCTTTCAAGAAATCCAAGAAGCTCTGGCCCCCGAGCCTTGCCACACCGATAAGTGCCAAACATAGTTTGCGCAAAATCTTGTAAGCAGTAGCAGATAAATTGGGACACAAGGGCTAGCATTCGATGTAAATCTTGGCTCATTCCTTGAAAATCAGTTAAGTGGGTATTTTCGCCCCCGAAAATGATGATGATTATGATGGTGAGCCGGGAAGTTTTACGGCAGGATGTCCACCTCTAGGCTGATTATCACTGTCGGAGAAACTGAAGATTTTGCCAGAACCCACCTATCATCAAGTCCTCTTCTCAGCAGGTTTTTATACAGCATCCATTTTCAAGTTTTATTGATTTTAGGGCATCCATTTTAGGGTTTAAGACGGTCAAGCATGAAAGATAGAGATAAAAGTCTTTTCGCCATGGCCTACCATGCCCTACCTACTACCTACAGGCTAGGAACACACCGTGTGGCATGTAGGGCCCATCATCCTATGACAAGGACTAGTTAATTCAGGTCGTCGGCATGTGATCGGGAAAAAAAGATGGCATTGTAGCCTCAAGTTTCAAGACTATCTCCCGCGAGTTTTTAATGTTGTATATTTATTTTCATCACCTCTCAATGCTGTGTTGTTGCTTATGAGGTTGTTGTCTCATTTTTTAGAATAAAAATGCCACCATCATGACAAAGAATACTTAGAAAGGACCGCAAGGTGGTGACTGGTCTTCATTCGTATAGGCAACAAAAGACCCTCAACGACTTACAACAATGCAACATTGCAAGTTTTAAGGGGGTCTTAAAGACCTCGTGCTGAGGGAAGCATCGTGTCCACCATCATGAAACTCACAGTTCACTAGTGCTATGCCACTGGGGATGGAATGGGAGAAAAAAAAATCTAATTCTCTCTCTCTCTCTCTCTCTCTGCCAATTTACTCTGATCATACGGTATTTCTTGGCATATTTGGCAAGGGTCTTTTCTATTTGTTCTGTAGATTGATAGAGTAGTTTTAATATTTTGAGATGATGCAAATTGGAATTAGCAAAATGTATTTATTTTTGCTATTAGAGTCATGAGAGTGTTTATTGACAAGAAAAACCTGTTTAGAGCTTTTGCCCCTCTTCTGCAATTAGTGTTATAGAGACCAATCCCTTACAAGAAGATGCAAGCATAGGTGAATTCATTTGGAGTGAGGCCATCACTTTGAATCTATCGAAACGCTCATGCCCTATTTTTGAGCAACCACACCCGAACACAAAAGAGCCTATGTCAAGCCTATGTCTTTGCTCGAGCTTTGCTTGAAGGCGCATAGTCAAGAATCTACAGCATTGCAGCACACATAACTTCCCATCATCTGAGTTCTTATTATATGAGATATTACAAGAGGTGAGGATCTTGTGAGGTTGCATCCCTTACCTCTCTCAGGAAACCAAGAGAGAATGGAGGAGACTTTAGGGCCTCCCCTACTTACGCCATGCCAAGAGAGATAGAGATTGATGCTTCTCTAGCTTATGTAGGCTACCAGGGTTGATGGAGAAAGGTTGCCCTACATGCTCAAATCTTGATAGGACCAAAAGGAATATAGTTGATTTATTTTTGATACTAGACTCTACCCTACACACTTGAGATGTTCACAACATGCATGGTGGTAGAGAGACGGTGCTCTTGTATCACACAATAAAACCAACCAGCTTTAATTTTTGCAAAGAAGCACATTACGCCAAAGATGGTGCAGCCATACTGGCACCACGTGCATCTCGCACTTGGATGCCACATAGACATATCTGAACAAAAAGGTGTAGGACCTGGAGTGGAAACTGGTCCCATGTGAGCCCAATCCGGGACGAGTTAGCCAGGGTTCCGCTCTACGCATCCGAGGTCAAGTATGCATTGTCCTGCACATGAAGCAGTGCGAGTATGTACTATGAGTCTCCCTCTAGAATGATGTCAGATGACCTGAGTGTTTGGTTTGCAACCAAATATCGGGCATCTGCAGGAGCATGTTAGACTCCCTTCACTTTGCATGGGAGGTCTTTAAGGCCACCCTAAAGAGGGCCAAGAGGCCAAAGAAAGAAAGATTGTATTAACGTCTTCTAGAGGCCAAATTGGCCTATGAGACAAAATAGATGTCCATGTCCTTGAATGTCATAGATAAGAAAAACAAGTTACAGTGAATATAAAAGTAAAACTGGAAATAGATCTGTCAAGTGGAAGGATGGAGCTTTATCTAAATCTATATCTAGGTTCAATGCAAGGCTATCTCTAGTATGCTATAATGTGTACAATCATGCCACTAAAAACTATTCCCATTCTGTGGAAGTGGGTGGGTGTAGGAGGTCATCCATCGGGGATGGGGCTAGGAAAGCTCCTAAGTTTGCTACATCCAGTTAGGAATGCCCCATAGCCTCCTCCCAAGCTCTGTAATGATGGGCCAATATCTCATCAATCTGTCCCTGGAGTTGGTGTCAGACGTAGCCCACGTAGCTGTGGCCTTCGTGTAGTGCGGGCCTCCATGGCTTTCGAGATAGTAAGCCCACATCTAGTGGTCGAGTGAGGAGGGCGAGAGGTAGTTGATGGAGGTGGTGGATGGGCCATTGGTAGTGTAGAGGGTTTCTCTGTAGAGGGTTGGAAGAAGCTGGTGATGTGGGTCTGGGATGAGCTGGGTTGTTGTAACCGTAACTGCAGGGTCCGCTCTCTATGCCGGCGTATCTCCATAAGGAACAGTCCCAAGCATCGTTGATCTGGGTAGTCCATCACTTGGCACAGTGTTCCGAAACCCTCCCAAAATAAGTAGTGATATCTCCCTCTAATCTCGTAGTAGGCCGAGCATCTACATGTAAAAATACCTTTTGAGCCCAAAACCTCAAAGCCAGGAGGTTTCTCAACATACACCTTCTCATGCAAGTCACCATTCAAGAACACGGATTTAACATCCATCTGATACACTGGCCACTACTGATGAGCGGCAAGGGCAAGAACTGTCCGAATCATGGCCATCCTAGCTGTCAGGGCAAAAGTGTCCTCATAGGCGATGCTTGGTCCACTGAGAATAGCCCTTAGCCATAAGTTTGGCCTTATGCTTGTCCACGGACCCATCGGACTTATACTTGGTTTTGACCCACTTGACACCATTGATTGACTGTTACGACTATGAAGGGAGGGTGGGTGGGAAATTGTTTTTGAAGAAGAGGCTGCAATTTCTCGCAAGGTGGTTGTCCAGTAGTGACACCCACCTTCTACCTACTTGTCCACGTTCTGTAGGGCCCGGAGACTCTCCAATCAGCACCAAATACAGTAGCCCTGCAAGCTCTTACCGTCTCCAAAGCTTCAAGCAACCTTGAGCTTTGATACCATGTCAGAATGTGCAGTGAAAATGAGACCAAGAACTAAAAGCAGAAAACGTAGAAATGTAGAAGAGACGTGTGCTAAAAACTTTGGTATATACACACTATATCCAGTACATAATGTGGGGGGGCAAGGCGCCCATATATATATATGGGCTGGGACAGCTAATCAACCTTGTAAAAACAAGCCGACAGCCCCAACATGGGCCCGGCGATGAACAACACCTAGTCGGCTGGCCCACGACTAGCATGACCTGGTCAGCCAGCATCTAGGTGGCCCCCATGGCCAGCCACCTCCTATAGGTCAGCCAGGGAAAGAAAATAGCCCCACCACTACACTCCTACCAATTCCTACAGTATAGTATGGTACAGACAGGAGATGAATGCTAACAGTGTCTTGCCTCAATCTCGAGGGTGTGTCATGGAAACTCTGAGCTATTCAATGGTCACCCTCATTGCATGTGACATGTATGTATCTATGTAGCTAGGCCACCAGACAAGACCATCCTCTGTGAGCCATGATAGGATTGCATCTTTGTCGGCAGGAGTTGCGCTGGGCCGCCAACAGGTGTGCAGCTACAACATATCATATCTCAAAACCCGATTTCTCTCAGCATGAGAGAGTGTGAAGTATGGGGAGGCCTCATCGTACTGAAAAGGAGGGATTCTTTCAATGTCTAGTCCATGCTCTGAAAACCAGTGTAGGATTGTTGCATACCATGAGTGCTCTCGCCCTTGGGTGACCATCCTCTGTGCTGCCTCTAGTGCATGGAGAGGAAGTCGATTTGGGTCCATGGATCTGACTCTCTAAATGAAAGCTACCGTCTCTGAAGAGGACCTTGATCACCGTAGGAGATGCAACAACGTTGGCTCGTACAATATCGTGTAGAATCGAAGGTTTATTGCGGATCATCTGTGATAGCATCAGGATCTGGGGCCTCTCAATCCATCACCATTTAGCTGAAGATAAACTGGGGGCCCATACTGGGGCAGCATACATCATAGATGGAGCGACCATGGTATCAAAGAGCCACCCCTTCATAAGGGGCTCTTGGAAGTGTGCTTTGGTGACATTGTCTCTCTAGCAAAGCTAGAGTTGCGTATCATCGAATCAAGCGGTCCTGTGAAGCCTGTCGCATGGAAAAACATCCCCCCATGCGCTAGTAAAAGTCACCCCCAGGTACTCATATGAACTCACCACCTCAACTTGGCTGCCTCCATAGAAGATCTGTGTGTCGGTCCTCACCCTCGGTGATGTGTGGAAGATCATAACCTCGGTCGTCGCAAGGTTTACTGTTAAGCCCCTCTCCCTGCATAACTCCTTGAAGGCTATCATATGTCACTCTAAGCCCTCTTGTGAGTCAAAGATTAGAACAATATCATCAATGTAGTGTGAGAAAAAGGACAAAAGGACAAAAGGACCAAATGTACAAGAGATCAGAGCAAATCAACACAGCATGAAATGAGTGAGTGTATATATGATAAAAACCAGTACAAGAGCTCGGTGTGAGACTCTAAAGGAGCAGAGAGGGTTGTTATCCCTTGCTGTGCTGATGTTAAGAGAATGTGGGGGAGAGGGAGAGCTTCAAACCCTAGCAAGCAAACACACACACACAAGAGAGAGCAAGACACAAGAGAGATGGATAGCTGAATTTTCTTCTATCTTCTTCTACTCTACTCAACCAACATAACATAAAGATAAGAGTATACACTATATGGGTTAGTACTCAACTACAACAACATACAAGGGTCGGTCCATAATGTAAACTCGACTACATGAGCTGGCGCTATAACTATGCCAGTCTCTAGTAATCCAAAACGATTGTCACACATCATATCATCCCACTGGCGCAAATCAGCCATAATCTCACCAACCATGCCAGTGGTGTAGATGTGGAAGCTATCACCTAGGTGGGTTGTCATCAATGTCTGCCGTAGCACTAGTTGAGATCGATATCTCAACACTCCCCCTCGAGCTCAACTCCACACACTGCACTCCAAGCAAGCTCCTAAACCTGTGGAGCTTCTCTGTGCCCAATGCCTTTGTGAAGATGTCAGCCACCTGATCCTCTGTGCTGACATATACTAGATCTACATCTCCTGCTAGAACCTTTTCCCTCACAAAGTGATAATGCACCTCAATGTGCTTCGTTCTAACATGATATAATGGGTTACTGGCCAACTGTATGTTGCTCGTGTTGTCACAATATATGACAATTGCCCTATCCACGGGCTCTCCCATGTCACCAAGTAGCTTCTGAAACCAAGCTACCTCACACGCTGCCATAGCAGCACCCCTGTACTCTGCCTCTGTACTCGACAAGGCAACTATTGGCTGCTTCTTACTTCTCCAACTCATAGCAGCACTCCCAAATGAGAACATAAAACCACTAGTAGATCTCCTATCTGCAATACTACCAGCCCAATCAACATCTGTGTACCCATGCAACTGTATCTCTGTACAACCTCATAGAAAAATCCATAATCAAATGTGGACTTTATGTACTTGAGGATCCTAGCCACATCCAAGTGTGGCTTCCTAGGGGCCTGCATAAACTGACTAACAATTCCAACAACATAGCTCAAGTCTAGCCTCGTAATGGTCATGTAGATCAAACTACCCACTATGCGCCTGTTTGTAGTGGGGTCCTCCAAAAGCTTACCTGTATCTACGGAAAGCTTTGTGTTCTGCTCCAATGGCATTGAAATAGGCTTACAGCTTGTCATACCATACTTGGACAACATGTCCAAGCCATACTGCCTCTGGAATAGCAAAATGCCATGAGGTGATCTCACCACCTCTATGCCCAAGAAGTACCGCAGCTCACCCAAATCCTTCATCTCAAACTTCCGCTTCAAAAGCATCCTGACATCATGTATGTCTGCATCACTATCACCAGTGATAATCAAGTCATCCTCATAGATGACTAATAGCATGATCCCTCTATCTGTCTTTTTCACATATAGTGAAAAATTTGCATTGGATATCTGAAATCCAATGGTAACAAGATACTCCCCGATCTTGTTTGACCATGCTCTCTGTCATGTGCACAGTGTGTATCTACCGTGTGCTACACGCACACAAGACTAGCTTCGAGGTTTGGGGAAGCTTGGAGCTAGGCAGGCTGATTGACAAGCCGAGTCATGGATAGACTAACGGGCGGGCACCCAAGTATGGACGGGCGGGCGCCCAAGTGTGGACACCCGATGACCGGCCAAGAGCCTATAAAAAGGGTGGCCGAGGTTAGTCATTAGTCATATAGAGTCTCGCGAGATCTGTGAGAGCTCTATGGTTTGGAGCCTGGATCTAGTGCAGACGTGCACCTGCTTTACGTAGCCGAGGCCGGCAGCAATCTCGAGGCCCGCGAGGGTAGCTTCGTGGCGGTATGGGACGTCGCGAGGAGGAGATTGGTCGGTATGTCAACCTAGTTAGCTCAGCTCGTGGCTCGGTGGGGACAGCCAAGACTGTGGGCTTGCCCACGGCTGTCATGGTTGGGAGGTGAGTCAGGGCTGCATCCCCTTGTTGTTTGTTTGTTTGCAGGTTTTGAGTCTCGTATTAGGAGCGTTCCACGAGGAGATCCGGTGAGGATTTGACAGTGGTATCAGAGCGTGCCTCGTGAACGAGCAAGTCGGTACGTAGAGAAGATGAGGTCGAAGCAAAGGTATGAGTTCAAGAAGCTTGTTGTTTTTTCTATGCATGCTGCTGTTTTTTTAGATAGTATGTGCTTTTTCATCAAAGAAACCCATGATGAGGATGTAGGTAGATGGTAGGGTTGTTTTGCTTTGCAAGAAGAAGGCTGAAGATGTTTGTGCAGTCGCATGAACAAGTTGTGAGAGAAAACAGAAAAAAAAAGCATGTTCGTTTTTGTTTGAAAGAGAGAGAGAGAGAGAGAGAGAGAGAGAGAGAGAGAGAAGCGATTGTTGGCGATGCTGTTTGCGGGTGCTGGTCGAGTACGGTTGGCCGGGTACAAGCGTTGCTACCGGTTGTTGTAGGCGCATTTGTGTAGGCAGCCAGGCCTACGCAACCAGGCGTAGGCGCAGGCAGACACGAAAGCGTCGGCAGCCACGGTCACCTGAGCGCAGGCGGCGCCAACAGATTCAAAAGTGCTGGCAGTACGGTCAGTGACGGCAGCGACGAGGTGACAACTGCAGACAGGCCGACAGCGCTAAATCCAGGAGGGAAGAGAGAAAAAAAAAATCCAAGAAAGCCTTCGCCGATTTGAGGCGTTTTTTATTTTTTTTAGATTAAACTTTTTTTTAAAAAGTTTAAAGGCTCCCTCTAAGGTTTAAAGGTGTTTTTTAAAAGAAAGCAAAATATATATATATATATATATATATATATATATATATATATATATATATATATATATATATATATATATATGGATTTAAAAAAAAACACAAAAGCAAAAGCTCATGTAGCTTTTGGGGAAGGTTATATAAACCTCTTAAGTGGGCTTCTTGCCACACATCTCTCAAGTTTTCAAGCTCTCAAGCTCTCAAGTTCCCTCGCACTTTTATTGTGCAAAGATCGAATTTTCTCTCCACTTGTCCTCTTCACGATGTCAACCCAAGAATCCGAGTTGGAGCCTCTTGTCGAACGCGAAGGCTTGCCGGCTATGGAAGATACCGATGCCGATCTTTTTGGCGATTATGTGTCAAAATCAGATTTCCAAGAGTTCAAAGTTGCTCTCGAAGCTTCTTCTTCGGAACGTCAGGCACAAATTGCCGCCCAGATGCAAGCCTTGCAGAACTCCATCTCTCTCTTGACCACTACCCTCTCTACTCTTTCGGGTATGGATACCTTGGCCTCTGCTTTAGGCCCCAATATTACTCCGGAACCGTTCAGGGGCGAGCAAAAACAGCGTACCAAGGAGATCGTGGACACATGGCTACATAAGTGGCAGGTCCATTTTCAGTTTCATCCATATGATGATGGAAAAAAGATCTAGTTAGCGGCAGGTTTCTTCTCAGGCAAAGCTTTGCTTTGGTGGAAGGAACTCAACCCTAAGCCAATAACTTGGGCACAATTTGAAGACGTCTTCAAGAAGGAATTCCTCAAGAAAGAGGATGATTATGATGTTGTTGCCCGGTTTACCGCTTTGACCATGACCTCGCAGTACCTCACTTATGAGGTCTACCTCCATAAGTTTAGGGACTTGCAAATGAAAGCTACCAAGATGGATCCCACTACTCTTTTGGGGTTCTTCGTTGGTTTACCAGACTCATACCATTTACAAGTTAAAAATAACAAATGCAAAACATTGGACGAAGCCATTCATTCAGCTTGTATCTATGATGATACAATGGTCTCTTCCAAGTCGAAACCCGTTATGGAGCAGGGGAATAAGCATAAAAGAAAGTTCTCTACACCTATGGCTAACACGACTGAAGGAAAGTCTTCGGACCAATCTTCGAAGAATTCAAGTTCGACACCAGCGAAGAAGAAACGACTCCTTAAGGCTTTAAAGCTCAAGAAGGAAGGACGTTGTTTTATCTGCGAAGAAAAAGGACACATGCGTAACAAGTGCCCAAAGCAAAAGGGTGCAAAGACCAACGCAGGACCCAAGCCAGTGGCAGCTAACCAATTGTCTTTGACAGGTACGTCAGTTACTGTACTTTCTCACTCTAGTACATGTTCTGATTGTTTGTTCAACTTTGGCTTGCATGATCTTCTCCGAGTTTATGGAGAAGTGAATGGCCATCGAATTCACATTCTTCTAGACCCTGGCAGCTCACACAACTTTGTTAACTACAAACTTGTGCAGAAATTGCGTCTTGATACGACACCTAGCGATCATACCTATGAGGTACGCCTACCTGCGGGAAGGCAAGTATGGGATCGAAAGGTGGAGATGCTTCCAATCCAGATTCAGGACTACAAAGATACTCTGGAATGCTATAATATGCACCTAGAAAATGTAGACTTGTTATTAGGGATTGAGTGGTTTAAGACTCTTCAAGTCCAGATAGATTGGTCTAGTCATATTTTTTCTTTTCAGCATAGGAACATCCAGTATAGTATTTTAGGTGATTGTATACATCCCTCTCAGGGACCTCTTGTAAATACAGTTGATTTTGGAAATATAATGGATTCTTCTTTGTATACCGCTTTCCATTGTGTATTGATTCCACTTTCTTCATTTCTCATCCCTTCCATGGATGTCAATGAATTAAGTGTTTTTGAAAGCAAAGAATTACAGAAGATACTTGACTTGTTTCAAGATGTATTTCCTAAGGAACTGCCATCGGGTTTACCACCTGAAAGGGCAATAGATCATCGTATTGACTTGATCCCTGGTGCTTATCCTGTCAGTATTCCACCTTACAGGATGAGCCAAGCTGAGGAAGATGAGTTGGCTAAACAACTCGAAGATTATTTGAGGATGGGTCAGATCCGTCCAAGTAAATCACCTTGGGGTGCACCTGTGTTGCTTAGGAGAAAGAAGGACAACACTTGGAGAACGTGTATAGATTACAAGAGATTGAATAAGTTGACAATTAAGAACCGTTATCCTCTCCCTAGATCAGATGACCTGATTGACCGGTTAGCAGGAGCGAAATATTTCACGAAGATAGATTTACGTACTGGCTATCACCAGATACGTATTCATGAAAGGCATGCCGAAAGAACGGTCTTTCGGACTAGGTATGGCCATTACGAGTTTCTCGTATTACCTTTTGGGTTAACCAATGCTCCAGCCACTTTCCAGCAAATGATGAACGATCTTTTTCATGAACATTTGGAAAAATTTGTGGTGGTGTTCCTGACTGATATTTTGATATATAGTCGTACTCTTGAGGATCATGTTAGACACCTCACGATTGTCTTATCTATTTTAAGACAGAATCGACTATATGCTAAGTTAAGTAAATGTGAGTTTTTTATGACAGACATCATTTACTTGGAACACAAGATCACTAGAGATGGATTGAGCATTGACTATGACCGAGTTCAGAAGGTTCTGGACTGGCCTATACCACGAACAGTGAAACAACTTCGTTCTTTTCTCGATTTTGTTGCTTTTCTTCGAAAATCTGTGCGAGAGTACTCTCAGCTCACACTACCGATGACCGACTTATTGAAAGGTCGTGGACGTAAGTCAAATCAGCCTATCACTTGGAATAATGATTTGGATATGGCCTTCAGACTTTTGAAAGATAAAGTCAAGGAAGCACCTATCTTAGCATTACCCGATTCTAGTCGGCCTTATGTTCTTGAAACTGATGCTAGTGACTATGCCATCGGGGCTGCTCTATTTCAAGATGGTAGACCGGTTGCTTTTGATAAGTAAAAAGCTAGACGACACTCAATCCCGTTGGCCAACCCTTGAGAAGGAGCTTTATGCTGTGATTCATGCTCTCAAGGTTTGAAGACATTATTTATATGGCTCCAAGTTTGTGGTATTGACTGATCATCAGTCAATCAAGTATGTCTGTGATGCGGATGATTTGAGAGGAAGGAAAGCTCGTTAGGCTGAGTTAATGCAAGATTTTGATTTTGAGATTCGTTATAGGAAAGGGTCCATGAATAGTGTTGTAGATGCGCTTAGTCGAATTAGAGAGGTGAATACTTTGTCGTTCACCGAGATTTCTACTGACTTATTTCAGTCATTGAGAGGGCTTTGCAGGACTGATAGTTATTTTGGTCCATTTTGGCAGAAGATCCAAGACGGGAGCTCATTGATTGACCAAGACTCAATGACTGAGCAGTCTACCATTCAGGCTGCAGGTGTCACCATTGAGCTATCTAATGGTCCTCTTATCTTCTTGTGTGAGCTTTGGGCTCTGGATGAGCATACTCCGTAGTGGTGCTCCATCGCTAGGACTGGCACGGCGTGATTCGTAGTGCCAGGGACGGGTGGATTGCACACGGTGTATGTTTCTGGATTACCACCGCTAGGACTGGCACGGCGTGATTCGTAGTGCCAGGGACGGGTGGATTGTACACTGTGTGTGTACCTGGAATTGACTTTCCGGTGGGCCTGTTTGTGCTCGGAAATGTCAAGTATTGTGCAAGTACATGAACGGAGATTATCCTTTAACAATGTTGCATTGTGCACTCATGTTTGCCTGCCTTTGAAATGTTTTCGCGTGAACTGGTTTCGTTTGCATGCTTGACATGTGTGTCTAGCTCAGGGGTCGGGGACGCCCTCCCGTGAGCCGTGGAATGCCTTGTCTTCTGACAGGTTTTGTGGCGTGTGAACAGGTGGGAAATCCTTATTTTAATAAGAGTTTTAAGTTATAAGTCTCATAACTTACAGGTTTCATACTTCATTAAAAGTAGGTGGACACTTTATAAGTGTGGGCACCTTCTTTTGGCCTGGGCACCCTTTTATAGCATGTGGGGTGGGGGTTGGCCACCTACCCCACCTACCACACCCAATTCTTTGCATGGGAGGAAGGCGCCTCACTTCCAGCCCTCTCCCTTGCATTTTGGAGGAAGAAAACACAACTGCTTGCTGGGATTTAGAGAAAACAGGCTGGAGCACTCATTTTTTGCTGATTCTGGTCGTACAGCAGGTACAGTAGGTACAACAGCAGGTACAGCAGGTACATTACCATCATTATTTGCTGATTCTGGTCGTACAGCAGGTACAGCAGGTACAGCAGGTACAGTACCATCAATATTTGCTGATTCTGGTCGTACAGCAGGTACAGCAGGTCAAACCAGTGGGGTTATCCGCGCGGATTTAGGACATACGCATTTCCTACAAGTGGCCCAGGTTGTTTCACTCTTCCTACTGGCTGTACGGTGGCTCCAGAAGATTTTCATCGCGAAGAATGAGGAATTCTCTTGCTCTCCTATGTCTGGACTCCTCTTCCATTCACCGAGTCAACTCCGTGAGGTGCCCCATCGCTAGGACTGGCACGGCGTGATCCGTAGTGCCAGGGATGGGTGGATTGCACGCGGAGTGTGACTCTGGAAGGTGCTATGGACGGGGCAGCCCTTGGTGACTGCAGACTCGGCATCAACAAACATATTTGGGTTTGATACTTTGTTTTTCATTGTGCATTGCTTATTGGAAATCTGGCCTTGGGCCCGTGTACTTGTAACAAATTCTCCCAAGTAATAATATCATTCCTTGGGGGGGGGCCGGCCGTTCCGGCCTCAGTGTGGTGTCATCTATCTATGCTCAGAGTTGTTAATTACTTTCTTTTGCTATTTTGTCTTGTGCTATTGTCTTTTAAGAGTGTATATTAAAGTGCTAATTGGAGAAGTGAGTCCAGGAAGGGGTGACCCCTGCTTGGGTCTCGTTTCAGTGGTATCAGAGCACGGATCTTCCTTTTCCTACATTGGGAGACGATCCAAAGGCTTCCTGACCACTCTCCATTAGTGACTTTACTCTTATTATGGCTAGCCAAGCAAGTAGCAAGGAAGTGCCAAATTCAAAGGGGCACTCCAGTGGAACACAAGCAAGTGGACGGATGCCTTATGCCCGTGATCATGTATGGTTGGGACAGCCGTCCCGTGGCAAGGAGAAAATGCAGGAGCAAGAGCAAGAGCCAAGTGCCATGAATGCTGAAATTCAGCGTATGCGAGAGCTTCTCCATGCCAGGGAGATGGAACGACCGGTTTAGTAAGCAAGCTCATTTCTTGCCGGTCAAGAAGGCGATCAAGGCAGATCATATGGCAAAAGTTTTCTTATCACAGGTATTCAAGCATCATGGCATGCCTAAATCTATTGTGGGTGACCGTGATCCTCGAACTACCAGTCTCTTCTGGAGAGCACTTTTTGACAATATGGGCACAAAGCTGAATTTTTCATCCGCTTTTCATCCTCAATCCGATGGTCAAAGTGAAGCAGCAAATTCAGCCGTATTGGACCTTCTCAAATGCTATGTGGCTGATCAAAAGACTTTGTGGGAAAAGTATTTGCCACTTGTGGAGTTTGCATACAATAACACGGTGCATGCTTCTACTGGGAAGGCTCCCTTTGAGATAGTTTATGGCAAAGTGGTATTGCCTCCCATCCTACGTACTAAGGATGAGATTTTTGCTGCTGATGACTTTGTCAGGGACTTGGATGTTGCCTTTGCACAGGTACGGACAGCCATAGCCCGTTCTCAAGAGAAGCATAAGAAGGCTGCAGACAAGCATAGAAAGCAATTGGATGTCAAGGTAAATGATTGGGTATTGCTGAAATTCGAAAAAGCTAGACTCCGTAAGAGATCTGGTAAGGAGGGGATGTTTCCCAAGCTCTCATCCAGGTATTATGGGCCTTTCAAGGTCATTGAGCAGATCAATGAAGTTGCTTTTCGTTTAGCATTGCCATCCCATTGGAAGATACATAATGCTTTCCATGTTAGCCTCTTACGAAAGTATGTGGGTCCGGAACCAAGTCTTCCTATCATTGAGGATCCACCAGAAGTGGATGAGTTGGAAGAGATTTTGCAACCAGAGCAGATTGTGTTTCATAAAGAGCGTAAGCTATCTGCAGGCAAGCTTGTAAGACGCTATTTGGTGAAGTTCAAGAACTATCTCCCCATTGATGCTAAGTGGGTTGATGAGGACTACTTCAAAGATTATCCGCAGCTTCTCCATGACTATTTGGAAGCTTTTCAGTTGCGGACAACTGTTTAGAAGACGGGGAGATGTCACCATTGAGCTATCTAATGGTCCTCTTATCTTCTTGTGTGAGCTTTGGGCTCTGGATGAGCATACTCCGTAGTGGTGCTCCATCGCTAGGACTGGCACGGCGTGATTCGTAGTGCCAGGGACGGGTGGATTGCACACGGTGTATGTTTCTGGATTACCACCGCTAGGACTGGCACGGCGTGATTCGTAGTGCCAGGGGACGTGTGGATTGTACACTGTGTGTGTACCTGGAATTGACTTTCCGGTGGGCCTGTTTGTGCCCGGAAATGTCAAGTATTGTGCAAGTACATGAACGGAGATTATCCTTTAACAATGTTGCATTGTGCACTCATGTTTGCCTGCCTTTGAAATGTTTTCGCGTGAACTGGTTTCGTTTGCATGCTTGACATGTGTGTCTAGCTCAGGGGTCGGGGACGCCCTCCCGTGAGCCGTGGAATGCCTTGTCTTCTGACAGGTTTTGTGGCGTGTGAACAGGTGGGAAATCCTTATTTTAATAAGAGTTTTAAGTTATAAGTCTCATAACTTACAGGTTTCATACTTCATTAAAAGTAGGTGGACACTTTATAAGTGTGGGCACCTTCTTTTGGCCTGGGCACCCTTTTATAGCATGTGGGGTGGGGGTTGGCCACCTACCCCACCTACCACACCCAATTCTTTGCATGGGAGGAAGGCGCCTCACTTCCAGCCCTCTCCCTTGCATTTTGGAGGAAGAAAACATAACTGCTTGCTGGGATTTAGAGAAAACAGGCTGGAGCACTCATTTTTTGCTGATTCTGGTCGTACAGCAGGTACAGCAGGTACAGCAGGTACAGTACCATCATTATTTGCTGATTCTGGTCGTACAGCAGGTACAGCAGGTACAGCAGCAGGTACAGCAGGTACAGTACCATCAATATTTGCTGATTCTGGTCGTACAGCAGGTACAGCAGCAGGTACAGCAGGTACAGCAGGTCAAACCAGTGGGGTTATCCGCGCGGATTTAGGACATACGCATTTCCTACAAGTGGCCCAGGTTGTTTCACTCTTCCTACTGGTTGTACGGTGGCTCCAGAAGATTTTCATCGCGAAGAATGAGGAATTCTCTTGCTCTCCTATGTCTGGACTCCTCTTCCATTCACCGAGTCAACTCCGTGAGGGTGCCCCATCGCTAGGACTGGCACGGCGTGATCCGTAGTGCCAGGGACGGGTGGATTGCACGCGGAGTGTGACTCTGGAAGGTGCTATGGACGGGGCAGCCCTTGGTGACTGCAGACTCGGCATCAACAAACATATTTGGGTTTGATACTTTGTTTTTCATTGTGCATTGCTTATTGGAAATCTGGCCTTGGGCCCGTGTACTTGTAACAAATTCTCCCAAGTAATAATATCATTCCTTGGGGGGGGGCCGGCCGTTCCGGCCTCAGTGTGGTGTCATCTATCTATGCTCAGAGTTGTTAATTACTTTCTTTTGCTATTTTGTCTTGTGCTATTGTCTTTTAAGAGTGTATATTAAAGTGCTAATTGGAGAAGTGAGTCCAGGAAGGGGTGACCCCTGCGTGGGTCTCGTTTCAGCAGGAGGCCAGTGGATGATTCGGAATGGTTTACTATTCCGTAATGATAAAATTTGTGTACCACATATCCCGAATATTAGGTCCAAGATTCTTAAGGAGTGTCACGACGCCCCTTCTGCCGGACACCCTGGGGTACACAAGACGCTACGTTAGTGAAACACACTTTTTATAGGCCAAAGATGAAAGGGTATGTAGAAGATTATGTTCTCATGTGTCAAATTTGTCAGGCAAATAAAGCTGAACGCTTTAGACAGGCTGGGTTGTTGCATCCTTTGCAAATCCCAGGTAATAAATGGGAAAGTATTTCCATGGATTTTATTACCGGACTGCCAAGAACACATCAAGGCCACGATTCTATTTGGGTTGTGGTAGATCGCTTGACAAAAATGGCTAGATTTTTACCGACCCGGAAGACTATTACAGCTACGCAATTAGCACGGCAGTTTATCGAGTAATTGTTTAGACTGTACGGGTTACCGCAGGACATAGTCAGTGATAGGGACTCTAAGTTTATGAGTGATTTTTGGAAACTTGTTTTTGAGAAGTTGGAAACAACTTTGAATTTGAGTTCCTCAGATCATCCTCAATCTGATGGCCAGACTGAAAAAGTGAATCAGATTTTGGAGGATATGCTTCGAGCATATGTATCCAAAAGACAGAGTTCATGGGAGGATTATCTTCCTATGTTAGAATTTGCATATAACAGTACTAAGCATACGAGTACAGGTTTTAGTCCTTTCATGCTTATGTATGGTTTTCAACCTAGATCACCTGTTACAATAGGATTCTGAGGACTTCAGCATGATGCAGTATGTAATTTTTTGCAAGATATGCAAGAAATGTTACAAGTTGCGAAGGAATCTATTAGAAGTGCTCAAGATCGAGACAGATTTTATTCTAATAGACATCGTTCACCCAGAGAGTTCTCTGAAGGAACGATAGTGTATTTGTGAGTTCCGAAAGATTCCGAGACTTTACGGACAGGTCAATCTCAAAAATTATCCCCTAGATACTGTGGACCATTTCGTCTTACACGAAAGATTGGTTCAGTTGCATATGAATTGGATTTGCCTTCTCATGTGAAAGTTCATCCTATATTTCATGTCAGTAGACTTAAGGAAGTACTGGGTGGAACAGACTAGTTAGTTACTCCTCAAGAAATTATAGATGTCGAGGAAATGACATTTGTTCCGCACGAACCTGAAAAGATTCTTGGGTGGCCAAGGTTAGTCATTAGTCATATAGAGTCTCGCGAGATTTGTGAGAGCTCTATGGTCTCGAGCGTGGATCTAGTGCAGACGTGCATCTGCTTTATGCAGCCGAGGCCGGTAGCAATCTCGAGGCCCGCGAGGGTAGCTTTGTGGCGGTATGGGATGTCGCGAGGAGGAGATTGGTCGGTACTCACATTTACTTAACTTAGCATATAGTCGATTCGGATCGTGTTGAGGAGGACGCTACATAGGAGACATTGACTACTCTTCCAGAGAGATTACCCTGGCTTTTTAGTGAGCTCAAGAGTGAGCTCTTAGAGGAAGGGAAGTATGTCATGTGCACAGTGTGTATCTACCGTGTGCTACACGCACACAAGACTAGCTGTGAGGTTTGGGGAAGCTTGGAGCTAGGCAGGCTGATTGACGAGCTGAGTTAGGGATAGACTAACGGGCAGTATGGACGGGTGGGCGCCCATGTGTGGACGCCCGATGATCGGCCAAGAGCCTATAAAAGGGTGGCCAAGGTTAGTCATTAGTCATATAGAGTCTCGCGAGATTCGTGAGAGCTCTATGGTCTGGAGCCTGGATCTAGTGCAGACGTGCACCTGCTTTACGCAGTTGAGGTCGGCAGCAATCTCGAGGCCCGCGAGGGTAGCTTCGTGGCGGTATGGGACGTCGCGAGGAGGAGATTGGTTGGTACGTCAACCTAGTTAGCTCAGCTCGTGGCTCGGTGGGGACAGCCAAGACTATGGGCTTAAGCCGCCCACGGCTGTCATGGTTGGGAGGTGAGTCAGGCCTGCACCCCCTTGTTGTTTGTTTGTTTGCAGGTTTCGAGTCTCGTACTAGGAGCGTTCCACGAGGAGATCCGGTGAGGATTTGACAGTGGTATCAGAGCCAGGTTCACTGTCAAATCCTCACCGGATCTCCTCGTGGAACGCTCCTAGTACGAGACTCGAAACG
The DNA here is from genome assembly GCF_041138505.1 of Cibotium barometz. Classification (NCBI taxonomy): domain Eukaryota; kingdom Viridiplantae; phylum Streptophyta; class Polypodiopsida; order Cyatheales; family Cibotiaceae; genus Cibotium; species Cibotium barometz. The sequence continues at coordinate 29,055,142 of NC_141064.1, read as the reverse complement.
TGCAAACAAACAAACAACAAGGGGATGCAGGCTTGACTCACCTCCCAACCATGACAGCCGTGGGTAAGCCCACAGTCTTGGCTGTCCCCACCGAGCCACAAGCTGAGCTAACTAGGTTGACGTATCGACCAATCTCCTCCTCGCGACGTCCCATACCGCCACGAAGCTACCCTCGCGGGTCTCGAGATTGCTGTCGGCCTCGGCTGCGTAAAGCAGGTGCACATCTGAACTAGATCCAGGCTCCAGACCATAGAGCTCTCACAAATCTCGCGAGACTCTATATGACTAATGACTAACCTTGGCCACCCTTTTATAGGCTCTTGGCCGGTCATCGGGCGTCCACACTTGGGCGCCCGTCCGTCCATACTTGGGTGCCCGTCCGTTAGTCTATCCCTAACTCAGCTCGTCAATCAGCCTGCTTAGCTCCAAGCTTCCCCAAACCTTGAAGCTAGTCTTGTGTGCGTGTAGCACACGTTAGATACACACTGTGCACATGACACTCTCGATGCCTGCTTCAAGCCATACAAGGCTTTGCGTAACCTGCACACATAATCTGGATGTGCATCATTCTCATAACCTGGTGGCTGCATTATGTACACTTCTTGCAAATCATCATGCAAGAAAGCATTCTTTACATCCATTTGATGTAAAGACCAACCCTTCGTGCAGCCATAGCAATGATAGCTCTCACGGTCGCCATTCTTGCAACCGGGCTAAATGTCTCCTCATAGTCTATGCCATAAGTCTGCACATACCCCTTGGCAACCAATCTTGCCTTGTACCTGCTCACTGAACCATCACCATTGTGCTTGACTTTATACACCCACTTACATCCAATTGCCTTCTTTTCCTTAGGCAAAGACACTAACTTCCACGTTGCATTTGCATCCAATGCTGTCATCACCTCATCCATGGCATCTTCCCATTTCTTATTTCCAATTGTCTGCTCAAATCAAGTGGGCTCAACCTCATGTATTGCTTTTACCATGTAAGCATAATGATGGGTTGTATATCCATCATATCTCAACCTGTCAACAGGGTATCTAACCCTCGTAGACCTGCGTACACCTGGATCACTACCAGGTGTTCTCAAAATAGCCTTGGTTCTCCTTACACTAGGAGTAACCACAGACGGAATGCCAAGCTCCTCATCAAGGCTTTGCTCAGAGCCACTAGAGTCACTATCCACATATGAGTGACTTGCTGACAGATAAGGCACAAAAGGTTGATGTACCTTTTCCTTCCCTTTCCATGATACATGTGTACCTGCATCATTTCTCAACTTGCCTGACCATGGGCTAACATTGGATCCACTGCTCGAGGACTCCCCAGGTCCACTCAGCACCTGTGATTGCTGCTCTACATGTGGTGCAACATCAGCACTTCTTACATATGCATCTTTTGTTGCCTTCACTACTGGTGCATACCAGCTACTCATCTCATCGAAGACAAAATCTTTGCTTACTCGCATCTCACGAGTAGTAGGGTTATAGCATCTATAACCTTTTTTGCTCCATAGCATAACCAATGAAGATACATTTCTTTGCCTTTGGATCCAACTTTGTTCTCGCTTCATCAGGAACATGTACATATGCAATACACCCAAACACTTTCAAGTGAGACACATTCGGTCTTATGCTTGTAAACTTCTGTTCAGGAGTCATACCATGAATAGCTGCAGTGAGTGTCCTGTTCATAATGTACACAACAGTTACTACTGCTTCTGCCCAAAAGTAATGTGGCATATTCTTTTTAACCATAAGGCACGTGCCACTTCTGCAATGTGCCTGTTTTTTCCTACCTGCAACACCATTCTGTTTGCAAAGTGTACCTACATGTAAACTGCCTCTTGATTGCCTGCTTTCTCAAGAAATCGCTGAACTCATTAGAGAAATATTCTCCCCCACCATCTGATCTTAGGCATTTTATTTGCATGCCTTTTTCCTTCTCGACCAAGGCTTTATATCTCTGAAAGTGAGCAAACACATCACTTTTCTCTTTCATGAAATAAACCCACACTTTCCTAGTGTGGTCATCAATGAATGTAACATAGTACCTGCAACCTGCAATTGTTGCAGTCTTGGTCGGTCCCCATACATCTGAATGTATGACATCCAATGGCCTTGCGCACACTGACATGCTTTTCATGTGGGAAAGCATGTTTGGCTTGCTTACCAAGCTGGCATGCTTCACATGCTTTATGTATACCGTCAACTTTAAACTTTGACAAACCTGCAACAATATTTTGGGCTTGCATAGACTTCAGTCGCTCGCTGTACATTCACATGACCAATGCGCTTGTGCCATATGTCAATATCTGCAATGACACCTATTCCATGCGCAAACATGGCTATCTTTATCTCAGGCATGTTCACATCCAAAGTAAACGATGCCATTTCTGTTACCCTTTGCAACCAAGCGACACTTCTTTTTGAAGTCTTCCACAAAACGTCCTTGAGGATTAAATCTCACTTGCAAACCCTGCTCAATCATTTGTCCAATAGAAACCAGGTTCTTGGTAATATTCGGAACATGAAGTACATCAGCCAAGTACTTCATTTGGCCATCCTGCATAGACAATGGCACTTTACCAACATGCGCAATGGGATGCGCAGTATCATCACCTGTTTCTACATAACTTGGTTTTTTCATTTTTTGCATATCTCTAAACCACTCAGCATGATTGGTCATGTGGTTAGAGGCGCCAGAATCCACATACCATATATCTTAAGATCTTGACACATCCCGTATTATGGAACTAAGCATGTGCTGCATCACAAACAGCTGCTCACTTCTGTCATCACCTCCATGTTTGCTAGATGATGCATAGTTGCCTTGCTGCAACTTCCCACTTTTAATGTCATTTTGCTTCTTGTAGTAGTCCTTTGCCATGTGTCTTGGGTTGCCATAGTAATAGCACTCTATGCTATTTGCATTCTGATTTCTTTGCCAACCACCTCGGCCTCTTTGGCTCCCCCTGCCTCTAGACTGGCCTCTTCCACCTATGTATGATTGCTGCTATGAATCATTGGATTGTTGTTGTCCAGAATTTTAATTTTCTTGTCGGCCACCACCTTGGCCTCGACCGCGGCCTCTACCTTGCCTCTACCTGAATTATAGTAGAAGGCCTATTCGATGTGTTCTTGCTTTGTGAAGAAGAATCCTCACCTAAAGCCTTTTCTTCTATGATTAGCATAGATATCAATTCCCGAAAGTTGGGAATATTCTCCCTAACTGCAATGGAGGTCTTGAATGGCTTGTACTCTTTGCCAAGCCCATTCAGACAGACACTCACCAAATCATCATCCTCCACTGATACATTGATAGACCCAAGGGATTCAACAATGCCCTTGATCTTTAAGTCATATTCATTGATGGATATGCTTTTCTTTTCCCACAGTATGCAACTCTTGCTTTAACTGCAACTTCCTTGCCTTTGTGTTAGTCTGGAACATCTGAACCAGATTCTGCCATGCAACTGCTGGAGTGTTTGCATCCTGTATGTGTCCTATCATAGTGTTTGTGACACTAATAGCTAGTACTTGACTTTTCTTGCACCTTGATTCCAATCCTTGAATGCCTTTATATCTGCAAGAGTGGCATTCTCCTCAGATAACTCTGGAGGCTCCTCATTGTCTCCTTCTACATAATCCCAAAATCCTTTAGCCATTAAAAAATTGGTCATTCTGAACTTCCAAGCATGGAAGTTATTCTTATCCATCTTCTCACTAACAATCTGATTAATTCCGTAAGACATGTCTTCCTGCAGCCACAGTTGCATAGAAACGCGTTTCGTAGGTTCGAAACGTACGAAACGTTTCCTCATGTACGAAACGTTTCGTCCTGTACGAAGCACGTTTTTTTCATCATGCATATTTTAAAAACCTAAAAAACAAATCGTTTCGTATGACGCACCCTCGTTCACGTTTCCCAGTGGCGGCCGCCTGTGACTTTTCGCCGATTTGTGTGCCAGCTGCCATCGCTCGTGTCAGCCCGCCTACTCCTTGGTGTCCTTGGGCCTTGTGGAGGTCTTCCAAAGGGGTAATGTCATGTTTTGCTTTATGTTGGTTTTCTCTGCACAACTCACAAAGCAGCACACTTTTAGTTTCTGTTCTGTGTCGCACTTGCAGGGCCAACAATCTGCATTTATCCCCGCCTTGTAGGATGCCTGGAACAGGTGATTCTCTTTGGAACAATGTCACCTTCGAGTCTAGATATGGTGGCTCGGGCTCCGAAAAGTGGAAATGCAACTTTTGTGCTGAGAAGCATCATGGCAGTGTCACCAGGCTGAAGGCACATTTGTCACAAACAAAGGGTTTTGGCATTGGGCCATGTAAGCATGTGCCACAAGAAATCTATGATAGCCTCAAGGCTTGGAAGGCCATGCAGCTAGGTATCCCCCTTGAGGATATCCCCAATCTGGGAGAGCCTGAAGCACGTCAAAGTGTCTCCAAGAGGACTCGCAGTATCAGAGAGGAAGATACCAGTGGTGAGGTTGCAGGTGGTGTTGTAGGTGGTTCTCGCTCGGCACCTCGAGCCAAAAGAACTAGTCTTCCAGTGTTCAAGAAAGGACATGTACAGGCAGGGATGCAAAAGGCTGCCATGAAAGAGGCAACGAGGGAGTTGATGAAGTTGTTTATTCAATGTGGATTATCCTTCCACATTGTGAGGACTCCTCGATGGAAGAAGGCAATGAGAGTTATCTCCCGCATTGGGTGTGAGTGGGATGGCTCCTCCTACGAGACATTGCGCACTACTGAGCTTCGCAAGGAGCAACTGGCTCTGGAGATGGAGATGGAGATGGAGCCTCTCAAGGCCACTTGGGCAAAGTATGGTTGTACTTTGCTTTGTGATGGATGGACAGATGTGCGGAAGAGAAATGTGTACAACATTCTTGTGTCCTCCTGCAAAGGCACAATTTTCATTCGTGCCATAGATGCATTGGTGCCAGGGATAGTGGTTACAGGGGAGTTCATTATGTCCCACATGCGCCAGGCAATCAATGAAATTGGGCTTGATAACATTGTGCAGGTGATCATGGACAATGGGTCCAATTGTGTATCCATGGGCAGGATGTTAGAGGAGGAGTTCCCCAAGATTGTGTGGACACCTTGTGCAGCACACAGCCTTGACTTGATGATTGAGGATGTGGGGAAGCTTGATTGGGTGAGCCATGTATTTTCAGCTGCATCTACCATGGTGAACTTTGTCACAAAGAGGCCAAAGGTTTTGAGCATGTACAGGGCCAGTAGTGATCTTGAGTTTCTAAAGCCCTCCAAAACTCGGTTTGCATATATGTTTATTGTGGTGGAGAGACTAGTGAGAGTGCGACATGGCTTATTACGCACTATTGTGTGTCGTGAATGGACAGCATAGGAGGACAAGGATGAGCCCAAGTCTATAGCATTCTCTCGTATGGTCATGAGAGATACTTGGTGGCAGGATGCAGAGGGACTTGTGAAGGCACTTCAGCCCATGTATAGTGTCCTTCGGCTCACAGACATGGAGGGGAGTACCATTGGGCTGCTTTATGAGTTCATGGACAGAATTGGTGAAGCTCTCAATGATTTCACTACCTTGTCGCGTGACAGGTGCTCACCCTTGGGCTTTAACTTTAGTCTTTGAGTCTTTCTCTTGAGTCTTCCTATAAGTTATTTTATAAATCTTGATCTCTTATGTATGTCACATGTAGAGTTTAAGATATTAAGGAGATCTGGAATCGGTGTTGGGATTGGTTTCATAGGCCAATCCATGCTATTGCTCACATTTTGCATCCCCTTTGGAGGAATGAGGAGCAATACCTCAATGAGGAGCTAGAGTCACGATGGATCGAGTACATTACCAAGTTGGTGGGAGTAGGAGGTGATATACAACTTATGTGAAAGCTCGAGGATGAGCTTCTCATTTACCGCAACGGTAGCCATATGTTTGGGCGAGCTACTGCATTGCACAGGGAGACACAGTTGGAGCCAGTGTCTTGGCGGGAGAAATACGGTATTGGGACACCCAACTTGGTAAGGTTTCTTGATTCTTGAATCTTGTATCTTTGTCTCCTATTCTTTCAAAATCTACATTCAAATGCTACTCTCTTTTTGACTCTAACTTAACATTCTTTTTTGTACAATGTAGAGACGGATTGCATTGAGAGTTTTCTCCCAGGATTGCAGTTCAGGGCCTTGTGAGAGGAACTGGAGTACATGGGCTCTTTTTCACACGAAAAAGAGAAATAGACTCTCCTCAGCACAATTGGAGAGGCTTGTCTTTTGTCATTGCAATCTCCGATTGCTAGAACAAAAGGGTCATCCCATTGAGCCTCGCCAAGTTAATCTAGATAAGATTGATATCATGAAGTGCAAGGAGATTCCCGACATTTCTCAAGAGGAGAGAGACATCTATTCTATGCTCTATGAGGAGATCATGGCTCCGGCTAGCACTACACGATCTTCTCGAGAGGCTAGTACTAGTGGTGCACCTGCACCTCTAGAGGATGAGGCATTTGAGGACTCGGCTACCGGCAGTGACCTTGAGAGTGAGGCTGCAGAGGCAGAAGATGCAGATGAGGATGAGCATGAGGATGCAGATAGTAGCTAGCAGCTGCCAGTATCATTTTATTTGGACATGTTATTTAGTTTGAACTTTGGACATGTTATTTATTTTGATCTTGGATTTTGAGTCATGACTCATCACCCACGTGGTGATCCTTTTGATTTCTGTTTAGTCATCAGTGATCACCCACGTGATTTGTGATATCATCATATCTTACATGTATTTTGTTTTTATTGAAATAAATTCAATGTGGTCTCTTATAAGTTATGTCAACAGTTTTTTCTTTTGTATATTTCAAGTTAAAAATATACATGCTTTTTCTATTTTGTATGAAACCTTTTTGTACCCGTTTCTTACCTTTTATGAAACGTTTCAAAACGTATGAAACCCGTTTCATACCTGCCGTTTCAGAAACGCCTGGCAACATTGCCTGCAGTAATCAAATAACCAGCAAACAAACAACTTCTATATGCAACCTATAACTGCTACAGCAGCGCTACTTCAGCACAGCCTGTGTGTCACCAAATGTGACCAGAGTATATGTACATACACCCAGTATCAACGATGCAAACCCTGTTTGCACCTCCAAAATGCACTACTGCAGTGTAATAACTAGATTTCGAGTAGAAACAGTTCTCTACCAGAACTTCTAGAAAACTGTCGAAAATACCCTGCAGTGATGAAATGGGGTCCGTAACGCACCCAAAACGTGAATTTGGCCAAAAATACTTTTTCCAATAGGACCCTATACTTGCCCTGTAGCTTCGTTCTCGCGAAGACAGCTCCTCAATCGGAGATGTGTAGCTCCCAAAGCTACTGAGGGGGTGTTGTACCTAAACCAAGAAGGGGAAGGAGATGATGGTGCTCTTACACCCATGTAGTACCGTTTCCTTCCTTGCTTGTTCTTACCTCTTGCTTGTCTCCTTAGCTCTCATACAAACTAGGCTCTGATACCATAAAGAGAATGTGGGGGAGAGGGAGAGCTTCAAACCCTAGCAAGCAAACACACACACATAAGTGTCACGACCCTGTGTTTTTCTCTGGACAAGATGCATGTGTGCACGGGGACATGGTGGACAGTGTGAATGGCATCAGGTTGGGACTTGTTTGTGGATGCCGAGTGGACAAGAAGCCAGATGCAGGTTCTTTGCAGGCTTCAAGGGTTCTACTGTGACGGCTGAGTTCCCAGCCTTATATTGTAATCAAAGCTCTTATAATCAATTAAAGAAATACCGCAAGGGGCGCCACTGCGTTTTGGGGCCAATCGGTGTCCGTGTACTGTTAGCAGGAGCACTCTAGCTCCCCCTGTTTGTTTTCCTTTTCTAGGTCCTCCGTGGCGTTGAAGTGTTTTATGTGCAAGTGTTTGTTTCACCGCCCGTTGCTCTCTGAAGGCCGGTTTCAAGGTTCCGTTGCCGGGACACATCGTCGCCTTTCTCAAGGAGGCGAGTCCGTGGTTGCTTTGGTCGGGACAATCGCCAACTTTCCCAAGGGGGCGAGCTCGTGGTTGTCTCATGAGAGTCACATCAAAAGCTTCAACATGAGGAAAGTGAAAAGGAAGTGCAGGACACAGTACAGGATTTTGTGTCTTTGCCTATATGAGGTGAAGAGCAAGAGCTGAAGATGAAGCTCAGGAGAAAAGACACCAAGGACCAGAAAGTAGTCGGCCAGGAACAAGAAGCAGTTGAAGTGTTATGGTGCAGGAGATGCGTTGAAGGCTATGGCTTTCGACAGTTTGTCACCGGTGGTATCTTCATAGAGGCTTCATGGGTTCGGAAGACAGTTTCTTTCTATGTTAGTGGTGATCTACTATGCTTCATCGAGGACTTGTGCTTATCACTTGGGTGGAGTGCAAGCAGGTTTTGGGTGCCTTAGGATGTATCAGATGAGGCTCAGATGGAAGTGGAGGAACTTGACGAGGTTCTTATTCCTGAGCATATACTGGCACATAAGGAAAGAAAGGTACAGGGTAAGGTTTCCCGTCGCTATCCTGTGAAGTTCAAGAGCTGTTCACTGATGGATACGAAGTGGATGGAGGAGGTTCACTGATGGATGCGAAGTGGATGGAGGAGGGTGACTTAGCAGATTCACCTCAGGATTTGCAGCTTTATCTTGATGCCTTTGAGTTGGAGTCGACTCTTGTTACGGCTCATTCAGGTTCAGCAGAGCATAGGTCTGGAGCATTGCCTGCTGCTCAAGAGGGGGGTAGCACCTCCGCTCCCTTGTTGTTACAGACAGGCTCATTTGTTATCTAGGAGTCGCTTGGTGACATCTTTGTATTCACCCGAAGGTACTGAGGCTGACAGTACATCTGCTTATGGGACTTCTATGATATTGTGTACTAGTCACAGGAGATGGTGGTTGAGTATGGTTCACAGTCGCGCGCACCTGGAACTCTAATTGCAACTATGGATAACTCTATGGAGGGCATAAGTCTTGCGAGCAGTCCTAGAGTTGGTTTGGTTCATGGAAATATGGATCGAACTCTATTTGTGCATGTATGCATTCACTTTTTGAGGTAGAGGTATTTTTGTATTCTGGTGCCATTGGATCCTGGTACCATTGAGAATACATTGGGAAATCATTGTGTCATGTGCTGCATGTATGTTGGTATGATACATCAAGTGCTTTATTATGTTCATGGATGCACCACTGGGTGTGACTCCTGCGGGATGGCCATGAGGCATATGTGGGAAAGTACTTGGTAGATGTAGTGTTTGGATGCATTGACTGCTTTCATATGCTCATGTTGTACCATCAGTCGTGGGTCCTGCGGGATGCCCATGGACGTAAGGCTTGCGAGCAGCCCTTAGACTGTTAATTTGGAGTAGGTAGAGCATTTTGAGGAGCATATTGTTTGCGAATGCATATGTGTGTCATATGTAGAATGATGCATGGTTTTGTTTTTGGCTAACACAGTTAACGTGTTTCCATTTGGTTTTAGACTTTTGCTGTAGGTTCTGAAGGAACAAGCAAGAGGACAGTGTGGCTTATTGTGCAGGATGATTGTTCTATCATCCAGATGCATTGGAGGGCCATTGTTTTTGCCATATGGGGTGTCTTTGCTCATGAGATGCTTTACTGTGCCATTGAGTGCAATCGAGGACGCTTGCCATTTTTCAAGAGGGGGGTATGTCACGACCCTGTGTTTTTCTCTGGACAAGATGCAGGTGTGCACGGGGACATGGTGGACAGTGTGAATGGCATCAGGTTGGAGTCAAAAAGGGAGCCCATATGTGGACAACCCCAAGTGTGAAGGGGGCCAAGTGATTAAAGTCTCTCATAACCCATGGGGACAAAGGGTTAAAAACCTTTAAAAATTATTATAAAGCCCTTCATTAAAGAAAAACGTGGCCCATATGCTATTCTGGGGCCACGTGTGCTTTTTGGGAAGAAGAGGGGCTGGCAAGCAAAAGAGGCGCCTATCTCTTGAGGAAGCGTGTGGCTTTTTCATGGGAGAAGTGGACTGCATGCTGGCTGCGCACAGGAGATTTCATGCAGACCTGGACGGACAGCTGTACGGTCAGGACAGAAACAGGCGCTGACAGTTCTGCTGCTGGGGGTCTGCGCTGCTGGTCATATCATGCTTTTTGGAAGGACTGCAGGCGGGCTATGCTACAGAAGCTACAGGCGCAAGTCAATAGCTCCTTAGGCATGCTTTTTGGAGATTAAAGGGCTGGCTGCTGTGCTGTGCTTCAGAACAGAGACACAGGCCTCTTTTCTCTCACAAGTATTCTCCCTCTTTCGGCTGCAAGACAAGAGGACAAGACAATTCGGGGCTTTTCCTCGAGTCTTTTCTTCCTTGTGGAAAGCGACATAAAGACTGTAAGTCTCTCTTTCTTTGTGAGCAAGTGGGACTGGAGGTGATGTCTTTCGGAGTCTCTCTTTTCACTGGCTCAAGACTGTTCCAGAGTGGTTCTCTCTAGCCCTTTGTGAGAGGAAGGGTTTGGCAGTTCAGAGGGTGGAAACAGGACTGTTTATGGGCTGTTTTTGTTTGGTTGCAAATTCAGCTATGTGCTTGAGTCTTTGGCTGCAAGTACAAGGTCATTTGGTTATGTTTCTTGGCATGGGAGTGATGCAAGCTCGCATGGCTGCGTGCTCATGGAGCAGATTGTTTTCTTCCTGCTAGAAAGGAACAGTGGGACCTACAGTTATGGGCATCTCTATGTTTCCAGATGTTTCATGAGGGAACAGGTAACTAGATGTATGCCGTAGTTGGCACTGTTGTTGAATGGTGCCATGAATGGTTCTGTATGGAAGCAGGACAAAAGTTTCAAAGGGAAACAGGCCTAAGGGTTTCATGTGGAAACAGGTCGTAGGTTTCTCGAGGAAACATGTTTTTGGGTTTCTCCAGGAGATAGGTCACATGCAGGCAGAAGGTACAGGAATGGACACATGTATGGTACAGCCTTGCTACTGATTGGGAAGGGGACAGGGAATCCATAACAGACTTTTGAGAGACAGTTTGGGAGTCTGTGTTGTGATGCAGAAGCACTGGATGTGTCAGGGTGTGATGCTGTTCATAGTGTGAGAGGCTATGGATGGTTGTGGCAGTCCTGATCATGGGAGAGAGCTTCTGTATGCAGACTCAATGTGAGAAGTCTTTCGATGCGAACAATGGCTGGACTTGTTTGTGGATGCCGAGTGGACAAGAAGCCAGATGCAGGTTCTTTGCAGGCTTCAAGGGTTCTACTGTGACGGCTGAGTTCCCAGCCTTATATTGTAATCAAAGCTCTTATAATCAATTAAAGAAATACCGCAAGGGACGCCACTGCGTTTTGGGGCCAATCGGTGTCCGTGTACTGTTAGCAAGAGCACTCTAGCTCCCCCTGTTTGTTTTCCTTTTCTAGGTCTTCCATGGCGTTGAAGTGTTTTATGTGCAAGTGTTTGTTTCACCGCCCGTTGCTCTCTGAAGGCCGGTTTCATAAGAGAGAGCAAGACACAAGAGAGAGATGGATAGCTGAATTTTCTTCTATCTTCTTCTACTCTACTCAACCAACATAACATAAAGATAAGAGTACACACTATATGGGTTAGTACTCAACTACTACAACATACAAGGGTCGGTCCATAATGTGAACCCGACTAAATGAGCTGGCGTTATAACTATGCCAGTCTGTAGTAATCCAAAACGGCTGTCACATAGCCTATCATCCCACTGGCCAAAAATCACCCATAATCTCACCAACCGTGCCAGCGGTGTAGATATGGAAGCTATCACCCAGGCGGGTCGTCATTAATGTCCGCCCCGTAGCACTAGTTGAGCTCGATATCTCAACAGATGTTGAGGGCGGAGAGGGCCGCGATCCAAAGTAGATGGTAGGTTGCTATCGTGAAGTAATGAGTAGAGAGGGTTGCCATCCCGATGTCGAGGTAAAGGAGCAGAGAGGGCTGCTGTCCCGGTGATGGTGGATGAGGGCGGTGATCCCGAGGTAGTATGAGCTGAGGTAAAAATGCAAAAGAGCTCTATTGTAGCAGAGAGGGCTGCTGTCCCAAAGATGTGTAGTACTAGCAGAGATAAAACATTGATGCATTGTAAACGTAGGTTGCAGAAGTGTAGTACTGCTCCTGAGAGTAAGAAGCACAAGTGCTGTTGATCCAGAGGAGGTGGCCAACAGTAGTTGTAGGTATGCGCTGCAGATTCAGAGAGGAAAGCCGATAGTAGATGTAGGTATGAAGTGATGCGCTACAGATTCAGAGAGGAAGGCCGCTAGCAGCAATGAACAAAAGTGATAAGCAGCCTGTAGATGATGAAGTGCTGACAGTAGAAGATATGGAGTGATGCACTGCCTGTAGATGAAGAAGTGCCAGCTGCAGTAAATATGGCTTGATGATGTTCTTATGTTTTTTTGCTGATTTATGAGGAGTCTCTTATATATATGTTGTAGGGTTGCTGGTCAGCCAGGGAGAGTTGTCGGCCAGTAGCAAAGATAAATAAATGCCAAAAAAGACCCTTTTGGGCTGGGTAAAATACCAAGTTGGGAATATTTTCACACATGTAGAGCATCAAAGAAATAAGGAGCCCTGATAGTGAGAAACCTCCTTTGCCTCCTCTGTCAATAAACTCAGAGATCTCATCTATGTACAACCCAAATAAGGTCGGAGATAGAGGGCATCCCTGCTTAACAGCTATGGTGCTAGTTTTCTCTATTGATAGTTCTCTTGGGCAGCGAACTCTCCCACTACCCTCTCATATAATGTTATAATCCCCCAAACCATCTGTGAGGGAACCCCCAAAGCCTAAAGTCTCTGAAGCATCTTGTCTTGGGGCACAATATCAAAAGCTATGCAGAAGGATCCATAGAGTTTGGCCAAGACATGGCTAACCATAATAGTACTGTAGTTCCTGGGGTCCATAGGGTCGCCAGCCTTATGGATTGGGGTAATAGTCTTTGTGGCCCAAGTGGGTGGGAAGCCCTCTACAAGTGCTCGATTAAATAGGTGGGCGTTGAAAGGAGCAATTATATCTGGGGCATGTGAGAAGTGCTCACCTCACATGAAGACTTGGAAGTTGGCACGTGTGTGCACATGACTGGCCAGGTCATGGGCTAGCCCATGGGCAGCCAACTAGCTGGCTAGGCAACATGTGCAGGCTGAGACATCCCCAACCAGTGGTGGCTGGACAACAGTGCAAAAGGCCAGGGTTGCTTAGTGTGAAAACAATGATTAAAAAAGCATTTATATTGCTGGACCAGGTCGTGGAGGAGAACATGAACAAGCTGACCAACATAGATAGGGGGTATAAATACCTAAGATAGAAATTAGTTATTATATCTCATTATTCACAAGTGTTGTTGCATTCCAAGGGCCAGGACAGCCAAGCAGAAAGTGTTCTTGCATGATTTGTTGGCAAGAAAATAGTATTCAGGATTGGTTTTTGTTCATGCATATGGTAGGACTGGTGATGATGAGACCACAAGCATCTGTGTGGGGGATGTTGAGTACTATCACTAACTCCATGGAGTGTTTAGAAGTTTGGATCATTAGTTTTAATTAAGGTTCTCATTTTGTTTTGATGTAGAATCAGTCTTAGTATCATGGCATCCTTTTTTAGGATTCAATTGGTTGACTATGATAGCAAGGATGAATTAGGTGTCGTTAGGGTGAGAAGAGATATAGGCTAGCCCACATTCTCTCATGTTCGTGGAAAAATTAAAGGTGATGAGCTTCTACTGGAACCCTTTGAGTTTGTTGAGGATGAGTATACATTAACCAAATGGCAAGAGAAACAATGGAAAATCAATGATCAACTCCTAGTTCACATCAAGAGGAGTTCATGTAGCACGGAGGAAACTCTCCCTCCAAGAAAAAGACATTGCTCTCAACTGGTTGCTGAAGAAAATCTTGAAGCTCAAGCAGGTGAAGAAAATCTTGAAGCTCAAAAGAACATGTCTTCAAAGCTTTCTAGTAGATTACTGAGCCCAAGTATTCTTGAACTTTGGCAATGGGAGTGTGATAGAGTTAGATCAAAGCTGAAGGAAATGGTAGTTTGAACAGGCTTGCACACTTTAAATGTAAAGAGGACGGTCCTTTCTTTACAAGGGCACACAAGAAGAAAGAACATGTATGGAGGGAATTGAATCTCAAAGAGAACATGCCAGAAGCTAATCTAGGAGACTATGATTGTGTGTTAACTGATGATAAAATCATCAAAACTTTGAAGAAGGGGCTGCAAAGTTCTCAAGAAATGTGTGAATATTTGCATATGAAGCCGAAGGGCAAGGACATGAAGTGGTGGGCTAGAGCCATGGTCAAGTGGATTTGCAGATGCATATGCACAAGAATCTGATTCAGAAGAAGGAGACCAGCAAGCGGACCTTACAGATCTTGACATGATGTATAAAGTTGAGAGCGTCATTGTGTTGACAAACCTCGGGCCTGTGAACTGAAATAGCAATAAGTATACTTTAGATGAGAATGATTGGAATGTATTCAATAACTTTGTAAAGGGGCATTAAGGACACTTGGTAGGCGGTTCTTCTTTGTAGTCCTATCTAATATGAAGAAAGCTACATTTATTACCAGGCTTTGAGTTGGCTTTGGCTTGATGGTTTTCCTTTTTTTAAATCATTTTGTAGGACCTTGAATCACACAAGTGGCTGATTTGCAACATTTTTGATGGGTACTTCAGTGGTTTCCTCAACCACTCAGCCTTAAACTCTTGTATGGTATTTTTCCCTAACCAATTCTCGGTATGGGATTTGTTACAGCAAGGTTTTGTGAGGATACGGCGAAGTGGGTTTGGAGACATAGTTGCCGCATGGGTTACAACAAGGTTTTGCATGGATGCGGCAAAGAAAGTCCGAATACTATGTTTCGATATGGGTTACAACAAATTTTTGCATGGATGCGGCAAAGAAAGCTCAAATACATAGTTTTGACATGGGCTACAACAAGCTTTTATATGAATGTAGCAAAGCAAGTTTGAATATTATGTTTTGGCTTCGGGTACAGCAAGGTTTTTCATGAATGCAACCTCTATGGTTTGAGTACAATTTTTGGTATGCTTCAGCATGTGTTACAGAGAAAGATTTTGCATGGATGTAGAAAGTGGTTCTAATACTATGTTTTAGTAAGTGTTACAGTAAGGTTGTGTATGGATGCAGCAAAGTGGGTTCTCGACTTAGGTGTTACAGCAAGGGTTTTCATGGAAGCGAAAAAGCCACAAGGTCTTCCATGAATGTGGCAAAGCAACATGGTGTTTCCAGTTTTCAATTTTGAGAACACTTTTTCTCATGTGTATTTGGCAATAGACCTCACACTAAACCAAATCTCTATATGGGCATAAGTGAGGATGACCTTGTGGGTCTCTTCCTAGTGGTAGAGTGCAATGAACAACTAGTGTTGTGGCTATTGTTGAAGCTTCTTATGTTCACAAAGAGGTACAAACATGCCTAGAGTCAAGGTACATATTTACCTAGAGAGTTTAAAGAACATGTGTGGGTGAAATATATGAATGTGCATGGCTACTCTATAAACATGCATGGCTAGACAAGATACATGTAGGTATTTTCCTACAAGAAATGTTAAGAAAATTATGGAAGCTTCAATTTCTTGAGATTCTTCATATGATTTAAAGATGAGAATGAACAATGTGCATGGCTAGACTCTATAAACATGCATGGTATTTTTCTAAAAAAAGCCAAGAAAATCATGGAAACTTTAATTTCTTGAGATTCTTCATATGATTTAAAGATGAGAATGAATAATTTCCTAGATTTTGTATAAAGTCAAAGACCATTTTATGATTGAATATGTTACATAATGTCCACCCTTTAGTTGTACGGGGACGCCCGGACGCTCGTGTGCCATCGTAGTGAATTGGTATCGTGGGTGACTCCACCTTAAATACTGGTTACTTAATGGTATTGGCATAGCTTGAGACCATGCTTGACGAGTGTATGTTGTTGAGGTGTAACAAGTAGTGATATGCTTAACTGTATTGTGGTCAAAGTGAAATAAGTGGACTATGCTAAACAATTGCACATGATCGAAGTGAAACAAGTGGTTTAATAAGCTTGATTTAATGTGTGTAGAAATTAGCTTAATGGAATGTGTGAATGTGCACAAGGTTATTATATGTGTGAATGAGCATAGGGTTATTTTATGAGTTATTTTTGTTGACCACGTGCCAAATGTTTGTACCAATTATTTATGCATGCTTGTGCATGGCGTTGCTATACTCCTAGCACATATGCTAGAAAAGTTTTGATTATTCACACTTAGTGTGTGAATAAGCTCTAGTGTTTGAGCTATTTTTTGTAAAAAGTGAAAAAGCAAAGCCCAATTTTGTATGCACAATTATTAATAGCTCTTTGGGCTATTTATTGAATAGAAATCTTAAAACACTCATGGCGTGGAAGTGGAGCTACACGCATGAGGGGAGAGATTGCACCTAATCTTGTGTTCTTTGATTTTATGCTCGAGTTATGTTATGGTATCTATTGTTTAATTTTATTATTTATAAATTTATGGATTAATCAATTCTCCATGTACCTTAGTCCTGTAAAACAATGATATCAGAGCACGATAAATTCATGTATTAAATTTGGATCATGGAGACTTGCAGAAGAGAAATCAAGAAATTGATTTTTTACTAAAGGTTATTGGCTTGGAAAAAACTTTTAAAGGCTTTTCAACAAATTCAAAGTATTTACATGGGAAGAGAAATTCAAAGTACTTCAAAGTACTTACATGGCAAGAGAAAATCTGCAACAACAAAAACCTTGCAGAGCAAGGATATAAAGACAGAGTTCATTCAAAAATCTAAGAGATAAAAGAAGAGAAGGTGTGGAAGACCTTTGGGCAAAAGAAGGCATGGTTATGTGAATTTTGTGTACCATTGGATGTGATTTAAGATCAAGGGCTAGGAAGAAAGCCACCTTTTGAAGAAAACCATCCATGGATTCCCAAAAACCACCCTTTTTCTCCCAAAACCACTTTTCTTAGTTCTAATCCTCTCCATAATCAATCCGTTATGGATGAAATTAGCTCTTTGAGGATGTCATGGGTTTTATTTCAGAATTGCTAAGCTTGCTTTGTGGTCAATTTGCATAATGGAGGGCTCTCAAATTTCCTTCTTCCTTCTCCAATAATTTGCGCTACATTGGTGGTTTCTTTTTTTTTTTTAAGTAAAGAAAATCTTATATATATAGATGTATTTTTTCCACTCTCCCTCCACAATTCGACGAACGGGTGGCAAATCGTCAATGCTTCTCTCTTCCTTCCACTCGTCGGCGGCAACGCGAACCTTCTTCTCTCCATTTATCTTCAATTCGGGCAGCCGTGTGAAAATCTGGAGAATTATTATTCTTCTTCTTCTTTTGTGTGGGCCCGCTACTTGCTGAAGAAGAGAAAAGCGGCATTTCCTTGTGAAGATTATTACAAAGCTTATAGCTTTGGTTCAAAGCTTAGTAAAGCTTTAATTGAAGTTTCAATTTAAAGCTAAAAGGCTTAATATTAAAAAGCTTCACAAGCCTATAAAATCTTCACTTTAAAGGGATTCTAGCATTGCAAACCAAGGACACAACTCAAGGGAAATTCATGAATTTTAGGATTGCAAAAAATTACACGAACTTATTCATATTATTTAGAAGCCTCTTGCAATAAATAATTTTGATGTTATTTCTCAACAAGTGGATAAAAACTTTGACAGAGGTTCTTCTACAAAATATAACATCCCTTTTCAACAAGTTATTATTGGCCTTATTTCGGCATCAAGATTTTTGCACTTTCATATTATTTTTCTTCATTCTTCTACAATGGCAATCTATCCTCTACCCCCAACCATTCAACAATAACTTCAGTCACTTCAAAATCAGATTCTTGTTGAGAAGAAGTTTAGGATGGACTTAGAAGACATGTTATCCCGCAAACAAGAGGCATAGACATGTCAGTACTACGTCTTTAGATTTCGATAGTGATCAAATACAGAGAACCGTACAATCTACTCTCGGAGCTCAAGAGTCTGCAAAAGAAAAGAAGATTAGCTGCAAAGCTTTTACTTTTCAGAATTTTGATGGAAAAAAGGATGCTCGCACCATACTTTCTTGGCTCAGTCAACTAGATCATTTTTCAAGGGAGAAATTCTCTGAGAAAGACAAAATCAAATGTGCTGCTAATCACTTGGTGGACAATGCAGCATTATGATGGAATGTCATTAGAACTAGCAAGCGCAAACCAAAATCTTGGAAGAGATTTCAGAAACTCATTAAGAAAGATTTCCTACGTTCACAATATAAAGCTAAAGCTCGACAATGATGGTCTATATTCAGACAACTTGACAAAGAGAATATATCGGCTTATGTTGATAGGTTTTGGCAAACTTTGTTACAAATATAGGTAATCAAGAAGGTTCCCACTAAGGATCAAAGAAGAAAGTTCATAGCAGGTTTGAAATCTGCAATTTGGTTACAGGTGAATATATTTTGACCGCATTCTCTTAGCTCAGCTATTTTATTAGCCATAAATTATGAAAAGGAAAATGGTTTTCCTAAGAAACCAAATGGCACACCAAACCTCGACATCAACATTTTTAAAGCCTAAACTCTCTGTGAAATTAATTGATACATCTCTTGATAACCATAACATAGGTATTGACACTAAGATAGATGATTCACAAAAAGCTAATAAACATGATTCAAAGAAGTGTTATATATAGGTATAACGAGATTGGACATATCACATCAAATTGTCCACGGAAGTCTATTTCACTAGGACTCAATATGATCGATGATGATGAAGAATAAGACTACCCCCCACGACAACTTCTCCGACTCTTAAGGTAACATATTTATTTCATTTGATTATTTAACACTTTTTGGTAAATTTCAAGGAGAGTCTTTATGCATCAAAAGTAGAACTTCTTGAAGAAACTGGCCCCTCCATCTTGAACTATCCTTTATAATTTTTTCACTATGTATTAGTCTTGTGGTATGAGACATAAGATTAATCCTGTGTGAAGGATTCCGATGCATACTTATCTCTAGATCTGTGTGGGTACTTTTTGATGGCGTGGGACACTAAATTTTATTACACATAAAATTCCTTGATACAATGTCTTTTGTTATAATTCGAAAAGATACTTGAATTTATATAGTATGCGATAATTGATCTCCTTTGGTCGCAATAGAAAACATGCATGTGAGTTCAGTTGCTTATCCAAGAAGGAGATATGTTACATAATGTCCACCCTTTAGTTGTACGGGACGCTCGAACACTAGTGTGCCATCCTAGTGAATTGGTATGGTGGGTGACTCCACATTAAATACTGGTTACCTAGTGGTATTGGCATAGCTTGAGACCATGCTTGACGGGTGTATGTTGTTGAGGTGTAACAAGTAGTGTCATGCTTGACAATTGTATTGTGGTTAAAGTGAAACAAGTGGACTATGCTAAACAACTGCACACAGTCAAAGTGAAACAAATGGTTTATACAACTGGTGTGCCATTTGGAGTGTAACAAGTGGTAACTCACACCATGCTAGATGATGTGTATAATGATACTCTCATCATAGTGAAACAAGTGGTGAATATATGTTTTGTTTGTGCCTATCAACATTTCATATTGGAATTAATTGTAGAGAAGGACAATTAATCGGGATATGTTTACAAAAATAGATGATGATGAGCAATGCGTGTGTCGCACACATAAGGGATGTTTATATCATATTATTTTGTATTATTATTTGTAATTTGATGATGAGTGTGAGGGTCACCAATTTAGGTGTCGAACAAGATTTATTGTTGCAGTCCATGCTCACCCAAGCCTCTAAGCCATGCCTTTGTACCTCTGAGACATGTTCGGTCAATGAACCTCTGAGTCTATTTGTGGTATTCCATGTCCATAAGAACCTTTGAGCCATGCATAATCAGCCTCTAAGCCATGTTCGGACCTCTGAGTTTACATTGCAGGTCATGACATCGATAGCTATAGAAGCATGATGTTGTTGTTGTAGCATTTTCTTCTACACAACTAAGGATTGTTGCTTCCTCAAATAAGAGGATTGTTACAGGTATATATTTTATCATATTTTTGGTGCATAATGATCATAGAAATAATGCTTGATTTAATGTGTGTAGAAATCAGCTTAATGGAATGTGAGAATGTGCACAACGTCATTATATGTACAAATGAGCACAAGGTTATTTTATGAGTTATTTTTGTTGGCCACATGCCAAATGTTTGTACCAATTATTTATGCATGCTTGTGCATGGTGTTGCTATATTCCTAGCACATATACTAGAAGAGTTTTGATTAGTTACACTTAGTGTGTGAACAAGCTCTATTGCTTGAGCTATTTTTGTAAAAATTGGAAAAGCAAAGATAAATTTTGTATGCACAACTATTAATAGCTCCTTGGGCTATTTATTGAATAGAAATCTCAAAATACTTATGTTGTGGAAGTGGAGCTACACGCATGAGGAGGGAGATTGCATCCAATCTTGTGTTCTTTGATTTTATGCTCTTGAGTTATGTTATGGTATCTATGGTTTATTTTGGTTATTTATAAATTTATGGATTAATCAATTCTCCATGCACCTTGGTCCTGTACAGAATAACCTTAAGTAGATTAGTGAACTTGAGACTAGGACGAGAAGGAGGCCAAGGTAGGGTCCCACTCCTCGTCGCCATAGACCCTTATGGAATATCGAATCACATCATGATAGGGGGGATAGCTGCTTAGATCTCTTGGGATTCCAACCATCTAACCCACACATAGGTCTAGGGGGGAGATGCAGGGCAAGGCTCTCTCTCTCTCTCTCTCTCTCTCTCTCTCTCTCTCTCTCTCTTTGCCTCACTCACACACACTATCTCTCTCCCTCACACACACTCTCTCTCCCTCTCGCTCACTCTCTACCTCACTCGTTTTTTTCTTTATTTCTTTTTCTCTATCTCGTCCTTGAAATAACTCCTTGTTAATAAAACAACCATAGCATATCACACTTAGTAAAACAACTAGCCTTAAAATAAAAAAGTATGAAAACCACTTGCTCCATAAACCCTTCATGCAAAAACTAGGACAAGGGGTACACCACCTTACTCCATAAACCTTTCATGCAAAAACCACGACAAGTGGTACACCACCTCACTCCACACACTTGAAAAGATTAAAGCCACTAAGTACCTCAATTTAAAGCATCCACATGGGCCATTAATCAAGGAATGTCCCATCTATAGAACCTTAAAGACATCCAATTTCTCAAATAAAATTCCAAGTTTGAACCAACCAGTACAAAGTAACCAAATCCCACAAGGTAACTGAGTCCCGACTAACCAAGTCTAAGATCCCACCTAGTTGGCCTAGGCTCATGAGACCAGTGGCTATTCAAAAAAAAGAAACTCCCAAGGATTTTCCAAAATACACATTCCTCCCAAGGTTTAGATGCCACACAAAGATCAAACAAAATTCCAAAAAGAACTAGATCCATCAAGGGAGACGTGCATAAAACTCGTTAAAGTAAAAGTTTAATAGGGTAGTTTTGGAGAGGCTTCTCCCTGATTTCTACCACCAGAATTGTTCACACACCTCAGGTGCCCCCCCCTCCCCCCCCACCCCTACTACCCCCCCTTAAATTTAAGTTTAGTAGAGGAAATTAATAAGGGGCTAGCCCTAATGTATATGCTTAAGTGCCTCCTTCCCAAAACCCCCCTCCCTTACACACACGTGATATCATACAACATCCATTATGAATCCCTCGGGAGTTCCTCACACAAAGCCTCAAGATAGCCATGGCAAAAAGACTCTCTCCAGAAGAGTCAGAAGTGCACACAATCAAGCAGCTCCTTCAACTAGATGAATGGAGATTGCATAGTGCGTGGACGACCGATATTGTGCAGAAGAGAGGAAACCTCCAGGTGGACAGAGATACAAAGTTAAAAATCTTTGAGGTAGGAGAGACAGTCTTGCTATTCTCATCAAGAATGGGACCTCACCCAAGAAACTGAAGATGAGATGGACATGCCCATTCAGAATTGTCAGGAAAATGGGAACAAGAACCTTCGAAAACTAACGAGCCTGGATGGTGAATTGGTGAACGAATGTAGGTTGAAGCCTTATCATGGAAGGATGCCAGAACAGGAAAGGACCCAAGCATGAGAAGTGTATCCAAATTCGGAGAATCTCTAGGAAGAAGAATCCGAGTTCTTGTCTAAAACACTTTCAATAATCACGATGTCATCATCTTTGATAATAACTACCTATTTGTATGCTCTTCAATGTCTTCTTCTTTTGGACCTCTAGTGTTCTAGTTCATTAGCCTTTTTAGGGGCTAGTTGTAGCCTTTGGGAGCCCATTGGGATGGTTGGCTCTTTTGATATACGAAGGTTTTGATAATGTGGAGAGGAAAGGACCAGGAATTGGTTGATCAATGGATGATGAGGTGGAAGAGGTTTCTTTAGGTTCAAAAAATGGTGAGGTTTCCATTTTGTAATTCTCAATGAGAGTAAGAGGCAGCGGTGGTGAGTTGTGTGTAGAGCTAAGCGGTGGGGCGGTTGGAAATCCCCCCATAGAGATGTGCTTCATTGACCAGTCTCAACAATGCACTTTGCATCTTTTGTCCACCTGTGACCAAGTATTAGTGGTTACTTCTTATTATAGCCATAACCAAGAAATCTCCCACCAAATACTTTTATGCTTATTGGTAGCCTTGGATGTTCCCTTAAGACTACTGAGCTCTTCTTATCTTGGATCCTTGTGATGGCAGTAAGGCAAACTGTATTGTGAGACCCCCGCCCCCTCCGCGATGCCCCCTCCAAGGGCGCTGGCGGTGGAAGCGACGTTAGCCTCTTGCGCGGGACAGGGATCCACACTCGGGGCCTCGCCCC
Source organism: Cibotium barometz (assembly GCF_041138505.1). NCBI lineage: Eukaryota > Viridiplantae > Streptophyta > Polypodiopsida > Cyatheales > Cibotiaceae > Cibotium > Cibotium barometz. The sequence goes on along the minus strand of NC_141064.1, from coordinate 29,032,271 downwards.
ACGGATATCCGGACAAGAGACTAGCCCGGCGGTTCTCCGAAACTGAGCCCGGAAAAACTTCCCTCGCGTGGAAGGCACGGGCGATTCCACCAGGGAAATCATCTAAGGAGAGAATTGATCTAACGAGTCAAAGTCTTAACTATCCAAACTGATCCGACCAAACCCGAAAGTCACATGGTCAGATCAAAGAAGATACTTGCACTTGGTCCATAGAATCACCGCTTTTTTCCTCCTTTAACGAGGCACAGCCGCCCTCCCACAGAACAAGGGTCTTCCTAGGACTTAATCTAACTAACGTAAATTGTAACTATTTGTATCGCAAGAATCCCCCGATCCACCCCACAACCGGTTAGCCAACTGCCCAACCACTGTATTGGTGGGATTCCCTTATAAAAATTTGGTTATGTTTTGCTCGGGTACCGAGGAAAAGAGTTCCCAGGTCCCCCAACCGGCACTTCAAGCAAAATTTAAGGTAGGCATACCACTTACACACCCAATATGAAATTGCCAGTATAACAGATTTGGCTGTCTTTAAAAAAATCTTTCCATGAAATCATAGTATTATTGATCATAATCCTCCAAAATATTGAGTCCATTGTTTACAAAATATATCATTCGGACTCTCCGTTTGAAGACCAGCTAGTCAACCAACGAGATCCAATATCAAAATTCAGTTCACAAAAGTCATTCTTTTCAGTTCATTTGTATTTTCCTCGACGTACGCATGGGTGTCCTAGCAACCACGAGCCCATGCATCACCTGGTCAAAACCCTCTAGGATCCTACTTAGGTGTCCTAGCACTTCACTCAGGGATTGCTTCATCGATTTTCGCCCATCGTACACCGGAAGCGCACCATTTTAACCATACCGAGGCTAGTCAAGACCTCGGCAGGCTTTGCCGCGCGAGCGACATCCCTCGACGACTCCCCACCAGCTGTTGCAACAAGTCTCTTCTTAGTTAAACACATACCAAATGCTTCCTCCACCATTTTGGCGTAAAACAGTCCTTTAAAAGAAAACAGAGGTTCTATGCAAGTAGAATTCCTGGTTCGAGATTGGTTCCACAAAACCCTTTTTTTGTAATCCAAATTTTCTTAATGAGAATCAATTATCTCTCATCAAGATAATCTACCCATCATTTGACTGAATTTATAACTAGATTCTTGGTGATTTCGGTTAAGAAAAAACTATGCTAATTCAACGGTAGTCTATTCTTTGTGTCAAGAATTAGAATTGGTCATGAGGTTTTTGTGCTTGATTCAGATCGAGAGATGGGCAAGTAGTCTACTAGCCGCTATTCTCACAGTCGGGTCTAACCAAAATTATTCGGTTTATTTCTAACTTTAATTCCTAAGGATTTTCTTCAGATAAACATCTATTGAACTTCTAACCGTAAGGAAAATTCCAACTTTATGAATTTCATTCCTTCCTAACCATAATAGATTAAGAAATGGTTCTATATGAGAATATCAGGTTTTTATAAAAAATACTCTTCTTCCATTAATATAATTTTGGGTAAATATCAATTTGGTGATTTATCCACATAAAATATCTAAGAATATTCTTTCTATCAATTTAATTATCAACCCTAATTTTCTAGGTGGAATTATGGTGAAAATTCCTCTTTTGTCACTAAAATTTAATTTAAACCTTTCTCTACTTAAAATACCATAAAAATTCTTCTTTTAATTAAATACAAATATCCATTTTTTTGAATATGCTTAAAATTCCTCTTTTTATATTTAAATGATTGAATTCCGAATGTCATGGGAATTCTTCTTTAATCATTTAAAAATTTCTTATGCATAAAATAAATTTATCTAAAATTTCTCTTTACATTAAATAAAATATCCATTATTTTAATATACCAAAAATTCCTCTTTTATCATTTAATTACTTGGATCTCAATTATCATGGGAATGCCTCTTTTCGCATAAAAATAAATTTACCAAAAATTCCTCTTTTCTTTTAATTAAATATTTATGCATAAATACTAAAAATTTATTTCCCATGAATATGATGAAAATCATTCTTTTTACATAGGATGTCCAATCCTAGAATATGGTAGGAAGTCCTCTTTTAGCATTATGCATAAAATAAGATATGTATTATTTTCTGAAAATTTTACCATAGCTTTGCTCTGCTATTATTGATAATTTTTAATCTTTCTTAAAAGAATAAAACATTCTAATGCAAATATGATAGAAGATCTATTCTTAATCTTAAATCTAAACTATGAATTTAAATCATAATTTTAACCATAATCATAAACTTAATTATGATTATTCTACTAGATTAAGCTATTTCTATTATTCCTCTTTTTCCAAATTGATAGGATTATCTCTTTCCCATTTAGAATCAATTAAAGTAGTTTTTAACTACTTATAAATAATCTAAAAGAATTAACCATTATTTTGTTAACATAAAGCATTATCAAACATGGGAAGACATCAAGCAGGCCGTGAAGGAAAGATATCTTCCCCCATCCCATGAATCCATAAAGATGAATGAGTTTTTTAGTCTTAGGCAGTGCAGCTTAACTCTTGAGGACTACTATTCCAAATTTATTACTCTTCGGAAGCATGCCCCAGCTATGACTACTTCCCATCAAGTGGCTCGTTTCTGCCAAGGGTTAAATGAACCCTTAGATTCCTGCCTTGAAGCAATGAGGCCAAGCGCATTACAGGATGCTCTCATACAAGTAAAGCCCCTTGTGAAAGAAATGAGGATTGACAAACCTAAGCATCAAAAGAGATCTTACCCTGAGGAAAATCCTAAAGATCAACCCTACAAGAAATCCCAACAAAATTTCACCTACTACAACAGAGGGCAACTTTGTCCCCCGTTTGTATGCTGCTTCTTCCAGAGAAGGCCCTCTGTGTTTTGAGTGCAATGAGCCGGGACACTTTAGGGCCAACTGTCCCAAGATGGCGACATCATTTCCCCAAGGTGGCAGAGGAAATCAAGGCCATGGAACTCCTATCCACCAAGGTGCAAGAGGCGGTGGACGTGGCAGAGGCCGCGGAGGAGCAGTTGTGCTAGGACCGCTTGTATTATAAGTGAAGAACCGACCTTGGACGTGGCTGAAGAAGAGCGCGTCACTGTCCACGCGACAGTAGAACACCAAGGTCCGAATAAAAAATTTGGTGTAATCCAAGCCCTAGCCACTCATCATGGTAAGCCATTTCAGCTTTTGATTGATTGTGGCAGTACCCATTCATTTCTTTCTCCTAGGTTTTTGCAAAAATTAAACTTGGGTCAAAAAATAGCTAGAAGAATGACTGTAGAGTTAGCCAGTGGGAAAGAAGTAGTATCTCGCCACTCTATTGGAAACCTTGATTTTGAGCTGGGTAATGAGCAAACTCATGGCCACTTTAGAGTCTTGCCATTAGGAATTTATGATGGAATCCTTGGGATGGATTGGTTAATTGCAAATAAAGCTAGCATTCATTGTAACGAGGGGAGTATCACTTTTGAAAATGAGCATGGCCAAGTAATATCTGTTCAGGGGATAACAGGAAAACCTAAATCTAGGGTAGTCAAGGCAAAACATCTTCTCAAGGGAACATGTAAGGGTCACCAAGTTTTCTTAGTAAAGCTCAACAAAGCCATTGAACCTAGTAAGGAGACAGAACCCACTTGGCTCCAAGAATTCTTTCACATCTTCCGTGAGTGACGAGCTTACAGGGCTACCGCCTCCTCGAGAAGTCGATCATGAAATCGAGGTGATCCCTGGGGCTCAACTCGTCTCAAAAACACCCTATAAAATGTCCCTTCCTGAAGCCATTGAACTTAAAGAGCAACTTTCCCAACTCATTGAGCAAGGATTCGTACACCCCAGTAGCTCTCCTTGGGAGGCACCTGTCCTTTTCCAAAAAAAGGACGTAACTCTCTGCCTCTGCATAGATTATCGAGGGCTGAATCAAGTCACTGTCAAGAATAAATATCCTATCCCTCGCATCGAGACGAACTTCTTGTTGACAGGCTTCATGGGGCCAAAGTCTTCTCAAAAATAGATTTGAGGTCTGGTTACTATCAAATCAAAGTCAAGGAAGCAGATATACCCAAGACAGCCTTCAATACCCGTTATGGCCACTATGAGTTTACTATAATATCATTCGGGTTAACCAATGCTCCTGCAACCTTCAATCGCCTAATGTAAGATATATTCCGTCCTTACTTGGATGAATTTGTGCTTGTTTTCTTTGATGACATCTTAATCTACTCCAAATCAATGGAAGAGCATGAGGAGCATGTGCGTAGAGTTTTGCAATTGTTGCGCAAACACAAACTCTATGCCAAGAAGAGCAAATGTACCTTCTTTACTCATCATCAAATCGAGTATCTTGGGTTCATCGTCTCTAAAGATGGCATTTCAGTAGACCCCGCCAAGGTCAAAGATATTATGGAGTGGCCATCCCCTAAATCAGTTCGTGAAGTTCGTGGGTTTTTGGGAATCACGGGATGGTATAGGATTTTTATCAAAGATTATGCCTTGGTAGCTACACCTTTGATGGATCTTCTTAAGAAGGATTGCAAAATAGTGTGGCTACCAATCCATCAAAACAGTTTTGATTAACTCAAGGTCATTATTACTTTTGCCCTAGTCCTGAAACTTCCTGATTTCACCAACGAATTTGAAGTGGTTTTACTAATGCCAGTAGTCTAGCACTTGGTGGTGTCTTAGGCCAAGAAGGAAGACCAGTCGCTTATACTTCCCGTAAGCTGAAGCAATATGAAGCAAATTATGCCACCCATGATTTGGAGCTCTTAGCAGTTGTTCATTGCCTCAAATTATGGAGACATTATCTCTTGGGGGGCAAATTCCAGCTTGTAATTGACCACAAAAGTCTAAAGTGGATCTTCACCCCGCCTAACCTCAACATGCGGCAAAGGAGATGGATTGAAATTTTACAAGAATATGACTTCGACATCAAATTTCACCCTGGGAAAGATAATGTGGTAGCAGATGCACTTAGCCGCAAATCTTTCTTGAGTGCAATTTCAATGCCAAATAATCCCATACTGGTCAAGGTGGAAGAAGTCTCATCTCATGATCCAGATTATTAGAGGATGATGAAGTTAGTAGAAGGGGAAAATTCAGAGAAAGAGAAGAATCTAATCAAGGGATACTCCACTCATGAACTCCACTCATGAAGGAAGCCTCTACTTCAATCACAGGCTATGTATCCCTAAGGATCCTGCTTTAAAGAAACTAATCCTCCATGAAGCTCATGGTAGTCCTGCCTGCTGCTGCAGGAGGACACCCAGGCTGTGCAAAAACATTAATGCCGTAAGAAGAAGCTTTCATTGGGCAGGCTTGAAAAATGATGTCCTTCGGTACTTGAAGCAATGTCTCTCATGCCAAAGGATCAAAGCTGAAAGGGTCAAGATGCCTGGGAAACTTCAACCCTTGGTGGATATTCCCCAAATGAAGTGGGAGTGCATTAGTATGGATTTTGTCACAAGTCTCCCCATTGTTCAAGGAGGATATGACTCCATTCTAGTAGTAGTGGACTTACTTACCAAAGTAACTCACCTTATACCAGCAAAGAAGACCTTCAAAGCTTCTGATATTGCTCGAATATTCATCAAGGACATCAAGGAAGTCCTCAAACTTCATGGTCTCCCAAAAAGGATAGTAAGTGACCGAGATTCTGACTTCACTTCAAAGTTCTGGCAATCCTTATTTCAAGCCCTGGGAACTCAACTTTGCTTTAGCACAGCTTATCATCCAGAGACCGATGGCTAGACTGAGAGAGTCAATCAAGTAATTGAAGACATTCTCAGATCATATTGTGGACGGGAACCAAGAAGGTGGATTCAATACCTTCCTCTGGTAGAATTTGCCTACAATGCATCTTATCATCAGAGCATAGGAATGTCACCATTCAAAGTACTCTATGGGCAAGAATGCTTGTCTCCTCTAAATTTCTTTGATCTGACCATAAGAGTTGAGGCATCCAAGAAAATGCTCGAAGAGATGGAGGAACAAACCAAGGCAATCCAAAAGAATATTAAAGCTGCCCAAGATCGACAAAAACATTATGCTGACACCAAGAGGTCGAGGAAGGAGACAAAGTTCTTCTACGAGTGTGACCCAAAAAAAGTTCTCTATCACTTGGGAAATATAAGAAGCTCAGCCCTAGGTATTGTGGCCCCTATACAGTTATCAAGTGTCTAGGTAAAAGTGCCTATAAACTCCAAATCCCAGCCCATATCAAAGTCCACAATGTATTTCATGTAAGTTTGTTAAAACCTTATGTACCCAGTCTCGATCATATTCTTGATGATGAACAAGTTGTAATTCCTACTCAAAGAGTCCTTGAATTACAGCCCAGTAGCATCATAGATTCTAGGGAAAGGCAACACCGAAATAGAACTCTTGTAAAACATCTAGTACAGTGGAAAGATTACCCTGAAGAGGATGCAACTTGGGAAGATGAATCTACACTCTTAAAAGATTATCCCCAATTCATGACGAGATGAGGACATCTCGATTTCTTTAAGGGGGGAAGGATGTAACATACCCATCTTCACTAATAAAGAAATGTCCATGTAATAGATAAATTTATGAGTTTTTATGGTATAAAAATCAATGATTTTATTACATGAGTCATTTCTACTTACAATCTTCAAATTTTGAGCCCAAATTTGGAATTTGAGCGTAATTTTACCATAATATAGGATTTTACAGCATCCAAAACGGACACCGGATCAAGCTTATACGCAAATTTCAATCATTTTTAGTTAAAAAGCGACGACCTTTAAACCTTAATAAATGCACGACCGGGCGTCCGATTGACGAATGGTCTGCACCCCAACGACCAGGAGAACCTCCCGGACAAAAAAAAAAAATCACTCCCGGGGCGGTCCGCGGTACGCAAATCGAGGCCCGGTGCCCCAAATTTGGGGACCTTGCCCCAAAATTTGGACCGTACACACTTACCAGGGTGTCCGTACGATGGCCGCACAAGAACCAAAGGATGGCTGCCCACTGTGTGGTCCACATGTACCGCTACATGGGTGTCCACATGTACCGCTACGTGGACACCCATGCTGCCCCTGACCAGATAAGGTACATGCGTACCACTCCTTTTTCTGTTAACCAACACCGTACCTTTCCCCTAGACCCATGCAGGCCACTGATCTACAGCCTTTGCTGGTACACCATCCTTTCGTCCTTGCTTTGCGCAGCGCCCGTACCCGTACCCCACAGTTATATAAACCCTCGGGGTGCTCCATGGGCAACATGCATTTCTGCGTAGCTTATGCTATGCTGTGCTGCCGTTCGTCCTTGTGTAGTGTACTTGCTGTAGTACAACGGCCCCTTGCAGCCACCCCTCTCACACCCCCTCATTTGCCACTTTTCAGATAAGGCAAATTTCCTCTATCCCCCTCTTGCTAGGAGGCAGTGCCCTTAACTCTTCTCCCCCCCCCCCCTCGTGTGAAGAGACTTACAGCAGCCCTCAGCCCTTCTCCCCTTTAGCAAAACGTTTTTGTGTTAAGGACATCTCACAATTCCCCCCCATTTGCGTGGACTTTAGTAAGAGGTTTTAGTCTTAAGAGAGGGTTCATGAGCTGTGGTCTTTTGCTCATATACGGTGAGCAAATGATCTCAGAATTGAGATCCGACTGGAGTGTTTTGATCGTGACAGCGAGCCCTACAAGACGATGTCCAAGATGGCCCCTTCCCAAAAACGACAGAATATAGCCTCGGGAGGAGCGCGCAACAACGAGATAAGAGAAGATGCTCCTGCTTCAACCCTCCCTTTACAAGCTCCTCAAGGAAATGGTGGCCAGGTTAGCTTGGTTATCTTTTAAAGAAGAGTTTTTTTTAATATATATTAGTGTTAATAAATGTGTATCTTTTCCTTTTAAAATAATGACATAAAATTGTATGAAGTTACGAATTGTGTGATGCTGTATTCAATAAATTGCATTAAAATTGTTATCTCTAAAGAGTACAAGTTTTTCCTGGCTTCGACGCTAACTCCGTTCTGTGCTTGTGTAGTCGGGCAGCATTGTTAGCAAAGCCCGGGAATGGCCCAAGGTATCCCTCATACCATTGGGAGAATAAGGCTCGCTGATTGAGGCGAGAGATTATGATGCTGCCTAGTTGAGGGCCCAGGCTAGTGCGGTGAATAAGCCCACCCTAGTGTGCAGACATCCCTCTGAGGGGCGGGAGGATCGAGCGATGGAGCCTGAGAGGGCGACAGGCCGGCTTGAGTCCTCTCGCCCCAGCGGCCGACGATGAGGTGTATGGTCCTGTAGGGTTTTGCCCAGCATGCATGTAGAGGCTCGAAGGCCGAATTCTAGATCATCGGCAGTATAAAGGAAAAGAATAAAAGAGCCAGTTTGGCTTGTATGGAATTGATTCATGTATAAACTTTTTTTTTATAAATCTTGTCTTTGGCATTATTGTATTGTGGAAAAAAGACTGTTTTAACAAACCTTGTGAAAAGGGCCTTAATTAAAGAACATGTTTATTTATGTAAACAGTGTGGTAGGATTAATTAGAAAACAAATTGACGTGTGAGTAGGGTGGAAAGTGGGAGGATGGAATGCCCCAACGGCACCATCCCTACGGACATGTGGACCCGATTAGTCGGGTAGCTTTCCAACAGATTAAGTGAAAGCCCTACGCTAGATAAATAGGTTCTTGGGCAACTCTATTCTAGAAGACTAGGCCAGCGGCTGTGCCTTGCATGGATGAGGAAAAGAGCGTTGCCTCTAGAAATCAAGTCTAGTAGTTGCCCAATTTATGATCAATTACCCTATGGGTGATTTGATTTTTAGAAGATCACGCTCCCCTGCGAGATAGGACTAGGTCTTACCTATGAATCGTATCCTTGAATCTCTACATGGTCAAGGTGTCGATGAATAGGAAATTTTCTCCAAGTTAAGACTTACTGGACTATCTTAAGTGTTTCCCCTATTTTAGAAGGGGAGAACCTTACAGAAAAAGTGTTCCCAGGCCCCCTAGCCGGTGCTTCAAGCAAACTTCAAGATAGTCACACCACTCACACACCCAATATGAAATTGCCTGTTTCACAGATTCAGCTATCTTTAAAACAATCTTAATGAAATCATAGTATCACTGATCATAATCCTCCAAAATATCTAGCTTGAATTCTAATTTCCAATCATTCCTTTATCGGTGTACCTATGGCATCATTGGCAAACAGAATGCTCACCACCTATTCACTTCAGGGGCCTTTTCAATAGTTCCTAGCTCATAGTACCCGAAAATATAATCACATAAGAAAAATCTAGATGGACTCCCCATTGAAGATCAACCAATAGATCTATATAAGAGAACCATGGACTCATCCGTTGAGGACCAGCAAGGCCAATCAAACAGATCCATGCCCGAGTTCAAAAAACTCTCTCTCTCTCTCTCTCTCTCTCTCTCTCTCTCTCTCTCTCTCTCTATTTGTGCATGTAAACATCCCTCTTCTTTCTTCTTCTTATACCTCTCTCTCCCTCCCTCCCCCCCTTTCTTTTTTCTCTTCTTATTCTTCTTCTTCTTCTTCTTCTTCTTCTTCTTCTTCTTCTTCTTCTTCTCTCTCTCTCTCTCTCTCTCTCTCTCTCTCTCTCTCTATATATATATATATATATATATATATATATATATATATATATATATATATATATATATATTTGTGCATGTAAACCCGATTGTTATGGGTGCACAAATGTCTTTTCTAGGGGTTCTCTCATCACTAGCTACGTAAGTGAATACATTGTAGTGGTAAGGCTTGGACAAGATCTAAGTGAAACTATAAAATTTATGCATAAAGCCACCATTTATGATCCCCTAGGATTACCTATCTTGAGATTCAATCCCTTAAAAACCACCTTCTTAGATCGAGAGTGCTCTATTTATGGGAATATTTTTGTATAATTTCTCATCCCCTCATATGGTTCTTTGACTACAAGATAAGTTTATCTTAAATCCTTGATCTTTGTGATACCAATTTGTGTGGTGGAATGAACAAGAGATAAAGAAAAAATGTGATTTGGGGGTTAGATATTGGTTGAGAGGTTCCTCATTAAACTCAGAAAATGACTTTTTAAGAGACTCTTTTTGGGAGCCTCCTTGATAAATTCTCTAGGGACTTTACTAGGAGACTCCTTTAACAAGGTTCCTCATGAGACTTCTTTACTTCTTTAGCAAGGTTCCTCATGAGACTTCTTTACTTCTTTAACAAGGTTCCTTGAGAAACTCTCCAGGTGCTTTATTAGGAGACTCCTTTAACAAGGTTGCTCTTGAGATTGATTAGAAGAAACTCTCTAAAAATAACCTTGTTAGGAGACTCCTCAAGATCCTCATTAAGAGATTCCTTTGGAATTTTTTTGCAAGATTCTTAAGAAAGCTCCTCAAGAGACTCCTTAGGAGTCTTCTTGAAGGACTCCTTGGGAACCTCTTTGGGAGACTCAATAGAAGGTTTAAAAGGCACATGTTTAGCTATTTTTTTGGGACTAAAGTTTCCAGTACCCTACTCTCTCTACTAATGAGCAACCAACCATATCAAAGGGAATCAAGTTTCCAATACCCTAGTCTCTGTACTACTAATAAGCATCTAACCATATCAAAGGGAATCAAGTTTCCACTACCCTACTCTCTCTACTACTAATAAGCATCCAACAATCTCAAAGGGAATGGTTACTTGTGCATAATTCCTTTCCATGCTACCTCGATGAAAAGCTCAATAAGAGGTTTCTTTCTTATTGGATCTAATACATGAAATTAATTTTCAACTCAACTCAAAGCTCATATCTTGCAACTCACTAGCCCCATTTACTTCCCATTTCCATTTAATATTATGTACCCACCCTAGCTATATGGGCTAGTGGTATATGATTTCCCACCATTTAAAAATACAAATCAAGTAGGTATTTTTTAGCACTATAAGGGTTGGTGTAGTCTCCTCTCCAAGACACTCTAATGTCTCCCCCCCCATGGGAGCTTCTCTTCCCACTTTCACTCCACTCAAGATAGAGGCTTCAAGCAATAAAATTTACCCAATAACTTAAGATAAATCATATGCATGCTTCCTAGACATAACATATAGCTTCAAGAGCAAGAAAATTTGCCCAATCACTCAAGTTAAATCACATGCACGCTTCCTAGCCATAACATATAACGTTACAATCTTAAGGTATACCCATAAATCTCTTAACAAATAGTAAGAGCTTAGTATATGAGAATTAGATAACTTTCAAGCACCATGGAACCTACAAATCAATAAAAGCACAGCCAAATAGAGAGTAGCAAAAATCAACAATAACAAGAATATAAAGGGTGATGGTAAGGCCAAGCATGTAAATATGTATAAATTTTTTAAGAAATTGATCTCTATGAAAAAGAAAAGCAAGATAAGTTGATAATATTTAAACTTTTTTTGGAGCAAGGATCATTGAGAAACTTATTGCAAAGTAAATTTTTATCATGATTCTCATGATGATAATCTAAATCCTAAAATGTTCTTCCCATGCGCATTTGTCACACACTGGGGTGCCTCATTGTCATTGATAGGAGGAGTAAATTAGAAAGTGGATAACGTTCGTGTGGCCACCAAAGCCTTTATGCAAATGGCATAACGTTGGTGTGGCCACACCAAATCCTTTATGCAAATCTTTACTTGATAACACCTGTTATGTCTAGGAAGCATGCATATGATTTATGACACAATAAGAGAGACATAAGACATTCCCAAGAGTGATTACAACATAGCTAAGGAATCCTTAAAACATAATGAAGATGCTATATGGACAAACTGTGGGCACTGTGTGTGATGGAAGATGTTTATTGACGGACACCACCATGTCTCATAGAATAGTTTAAAATCCTCCCCTTCTTATGCCATCATGATGATGATGAGATTGTAGAAATTGGAAAATCTTGCTTGATCGGTAAATTGTTAGTGGTCATTCATGGTGATGAAAAGAAGTTATTATAATAAGGGATTAGTGGAGTCCTAATAAGAAATTCCTTGTTCCAAATTAATTTAAATTTTGATAGGGCTTGATATAAAACAATTACTGAGCTCATTTCTTTAAGAGGGATCTTTTTCCTCTCTCTTTTTCTTTGTATTTTTTGTATTCTTTTGGGGCTAATGAGTTTATATATTCTTAGATTTAGAGTAAACAATCACTAGTGCTAGAGGAATAGTTGACGTTAATACATGTGGAGGCTATAATGGTGAAAATAAAGCTCAAATAAAGTTTGTATAGCAAGCAAAAAGAAGGAATTTCAGAGGTACATGATCATCAAAAGAATAGTGGATGTGCTCCTCCATGGATAGCAGGTGTTGCGTTGGGCTAACTTGATTCCTAGTTTCTTTAATTGTTTTTCCTTCTTACACATTGGATACCTTTTGGATGGTATATCCTTGGGGTGTTTGATGACAACTAGAATTAGGAATCCAACTTGGTATGTTGTTTTATATCCTTTGAGCTTTAGGGATCCCTACATGAATAAATGGATTGCATCTAACCTTGTAGTAGCAATTATTGAATGATTTATTAGTGATGTTAAGGTTCTTATGTAGTTTTCCTTTTTCAAGAAAAGGTTCTTAGTCCCAATATATTTCTTCTTCTTCCATGTGAGTTAGCAGGTTTTTGTATTTACCCGGATAGGTTCTTATATGCTCTCTTAGCGATTGTACTTGTTAATAAGAACCCTAGATGCAAGCACAATGTGTGGTGGTTAGCTATTAGTAATTGTACTTGTTAATAAGCACCCTAGATGCAAGCACAATGTGTGGTGGTTACCTGTCGATTCTAAAAGAAATTATGTATGTATAAAAATTACAAGCAAAGAAACACACACACACACATATATATTTCAAGGAGTGCGTATGCTTTGATCATAACCTAGCACAACCACTGATCAAGGCCCATAAAAGGCCAAAAAAAATCATTTAAAAAATGTATTTTAAATTATCCATGGACTCACTAACACGAAGCCACTAGCCTCAATAATACATAAATGTACATGGCATACCCAAAAGCCATCAAAGTGAGTGTTTCCCTCTATGAAGGGACCATACAAGGCCCACACAAATGAGTGAAGGCTAACTTGTGGTTGGTTTTTATGGAGGGGAAAACTATTTTTGGCTAAGTATTGGCCTCAAAACTTAGATATAATTATGTCAAGATAATCCTAACTCATTATATACATCTAAAGGAGGCTTAAAATCATAGCATTTTGCTCTAGAATGGCCCCTAATCAACCTCTAAACATGACAATGTTGGTCCCCTTAAGAGATGATCCCACACAAGGGTGGAGACTAATTTAGAGGGCCACTTGTTCACTTGCACAAAATTTACAATGTTGGCCTTTGCATACTCCCTTGGACATCTGAACTATAGAACACTAGAGATTTCCTTGAAATCTAGACTTTCCATAAGCAAGTAAATATTGCAAAATAAAACAACCAACTGTTTTCTTTTGTAAGCCCCATTATCTTCCCTTATATCTAATGTGACCAGGATAGATACTTATTAAAAGCATCTTCTCCCCACCTAGAGCACCTAGGATCAAAATGCTCTTAATGTAGGGCATGCTTAAAAACCATGACAAAAATCTTCTTTATTTGACTTACATCTAGGACACCTCCTCTCAATGAAATGTATATGGCTTGTAAGTTATATCCCCCCCCCCCCCCCCCCCCCCCTCAAACCAAAACCTCCAAAGAAAGGTCATAACATGAGTAGGCAATTTTGAGTTCCAAATCCCCAAACATGTAGCCTTCAAATATTTGGGGCTCCATGTTACCAACCATAATTTAAGCAAATTTGTTAACTTTTTTACTGATCCAACAAAGGCTTATAGATCCCTACAGTTCATGAGGAAAAAAGAGGGGAACCATCATGCCACACCCAATCCTTGGACCAAGCCTCCAAGTTTTAGCTAGTATAACTGAGAGGTGACTACAGCTTGTGAAGCTAGCTATAAGGTGACTGGCTAAATCTTAAAGTGCTAGGCATGATGGCTAGCTGGCCAATGTCTCTCCACAAATAAAAAATTTGACAAATCCCCCTATTGTTTAACCTCTTGCCTACAAGTATATCCATACCTCATCTGTAACAAAGTGTCCTAGTGGTGCAATTGCATATGAGGATGGGCCTAGGCACATGGCGTTAGGGTCCATTTACACATGTGGGGCACATAGGGCCCTAGGGGTATAAATAGGAGATTACTATCATGTGTTGGAATTTTTTACTCACTTTGATCTTTTTCTCACTGTATGACATTTGGTCATTTGTTCTCCTTGGAACATGTGTTCCCTTGGATATGGTGCAAACTCCCATGAGTGCTCTAGGTATTGCTCCCTATGATGAGCTTCCTCTAGGTGAGAGGTTAACACACCACACTTCCATATTTGCTTGCATTGGTATCAGAGCAACACACCACACTTCCCTGGTTGCTTGCATTGGTATCAGAGCTTCCTGCTTACATATGCAATGAAGGAGCTTTGATACCAATGCAAGCAACTAGGAAGTGTGGTGTGTTAGCTCAGCTTCCTATGGTTGCTTTTTTTTTTTTGTTGTTGATGTCGGTCAGTGACACACATTTGTGTCCTCAGTCATCATCAGAATGTCCATCTGTAATGTTGTCATGAACCTACAATGTTATGCTTGGCTGTCATAATATACTTCAAGATGGTACTGTTGCACTTTGTGCCGCTAAACATGCTGCAGTTGAGATGTCTATGATGGTTTGGCTTCAAGTGATCTCCAAGTAGATTGAGGATGATCTTTGTGTCTCTTTTAGAGTAGTTGTGACACTAATGTAAACTAAACCTGTGTCAATGTCCTACAATACAGCACTCAAAAAAATAGAGATGTTTGGTCCTTGTCAAGACCAATCTGCCACTGTTTGCTTGCTTACAGTGAGGATGAGAACTTGATACTCTCTATCACAGCAGATCCACCAAAGATCAAGTATAGCAGGATGCTTATGCACAAAAGGATCCAGTGAGGATCAAGCATACATCCAATAGCTGGCTTGCACCAAGATTTTACAATTTTGGCATCAAGATCCACATGATTTGCTTGATCTTAAAGAAATCTTCACATTCAAAGAACCTTGTATGCAAGCTAGGAGAACCTTGTGGTGTATGGGGCACATTGGCTCACACCAGTGGACTGGGTTCAATTCCCAGCAAGGCCATACTTGCAAACACAGTGTTAATCAACAAACCTTGTGGATTCTTGCACTCGAAATTGTAACACTTGTATACTGTTGCATCAACTAGTTATCAGTATTCTTTTTACATAATAATAATGCTCAGATCTGTAATAGAACAACATACTATACATCTTCTTAATGGCAATGTGGTAAAATGTTGTAAATAGTATTTTCTCAACACTTTTCTTACTTCCTTTACTTCTAATACATCAAGATTTATGCTAGTTTGTGTAGATTTCAATAGATTTGTAATCTCTGTCTATCTTCTTTGCAAGAAAGTATCAAGATCAGAAAGATTTGATCTCAAGAATCACTTACTGTTCTGGTTTTTGTGTCAAGATTTGATTTCAGCACAATAAACTTTGCATAAACTTCAAGAAACTGCACAGACTTCAATGAATTGGAGTAATCTTCAATTTTCTACACAGAATCTGCAACTGTTATAATAATCTACACCAAAACTGTGTTCTGCACAGCAATCTGTACTCTGCACAATAATTTGCATAAAAATTTAAAAACTGAACAGTCTTGATGTCTACATAGCAAACTATACTCTGCATAAAGTAATCTGAATATTTTACATAGTCTTTGCACCAATCTTTGAAACTACAATGAAATTTCTACAAAATTGCTTAAGAAAACTAAGCTTCTTGTAAATCTGCTCCAAGAACTCTAAGATTTTTGAAAATAGGATAGAAATAGAGGCTTAATGGATTAATAATTGGAACTGTAAGCTCTCTAAGCAAAAGATAATGCAAGAAAAATCTCTCAATGTTGGTTGCTAAAATCTCTGTAAATCCTAATTCGAAAAATCAAGAAAATCAAGATCAAGAAGTTCAAGAATCAAACAGTAAACTGGATTAGGGTTTTGAAAATAGTGTTTAATACAAATTCAAAAATGATTAACAAAAATTTCTTTGCTAATCAAACAAAAAATTAGCAAATCTAAAAACTGTGTGAAAATAAATTTAAAAAATAATTAACACTAATCACTCCCTAAGCAAGAACTTAAGCCAAGGGCTCTGATACCAATGCAATGCAAGACCAATGTAATGAAGGAGCTCCTTCATTGCATTAGTATCAGAGCCCTTGGCTTAGGTCTTTGCTTAGGGAGTGATTAGTGTTAATCATTTTCAAAATTGATTTTCACTTTTTAGATATGCTAATTTCTTGTTTAACAAGATTAGCAAAGAAATTTCTGTTAATCATTTTTGAATTTGCATTAAACGCTATTTTTTGAACCCAAATTTAGTTTACTGTTTGATTCTTGATCTTGATTTTCGAATTAGGGTTTACAAAGATTGTAACAACCAAAATTGAGAGATTTTCTTGCATTATCTTTGCTTAGAGAGCTTATAGTTCCAATTATTAATCCATTAATCCTCTATTTTTGTCCTATTTTCAAAAATCTTGGAGTTCTTGGAGAATATTTACAAGAAGCTTGGTTTCTTATGCAATTTTGCAAAAATTTCATTGCAGAGCAGGGCAGGACACTGGTCATAAGCTACTAGTTATGTGAAATGAATGCAGAGCAGGGCAGGACACTGGTCATAAGCTACTAGTTATGTGAAATGAATGCATGCAGGTGCAACGTCTTTCTTTGGATGTGCAAATCAACTACTTTGAGCAAACGTTAGAGAAGTTAACAGAAGCCCTCGGACTCAAGTGCACTGCTGGTGAGTGCAATAACTAGCCAACGCTTCATCGCCTACCTAGATTCTAACACAGAGAGGCTTTGGCCAACCAGGTGGCTCCAACAAAAGCTGCTACTACTGGTGATAGCATCCGACTCTAATAGAAGGCATTTCATCACCTACGTAGATTCTAACACATCATATTGGCAGTGATTCAACGCAACCATTCAGGTCAACAAGCACAATAAGAACAACCATTCTAACGCTTCATTGTTTTGTGGAACTCAGCACAACAAACGCAGCAACCAACCAGACGTTTTCTTCAAAAGCAGTAAGCAGACATTTTCTACAGCAACCAACTTTCAAAAAAACAAATTACATTCCATTGTTATCATTGCTCAAAGAGCTAGGCTATCATTTACTCAAGCTCAACAGAGGAGGAGCTCAGCAGAAGAAACAGAAGAGAGGAGGCACCAATCTGAGAGGGAGTAGTGGAGAAAATAAAAAAAATGTGTGGAGTCTATAACGTTTAGGTTTTCTTTTCTTTCTTTCTCTCTTAGCCTTTTCACACTCTTATACTTTGTTTTTACCTTGGATCCTTTGGCCATTTCCTATTCCCATTCATTTTGTCCAACCTACACCCTAGGCTCTTGATCACTTAGCCCATCTTGCCCATTTTTCAGCTTGTTCCCACTCTTTTTTTTTTTTGCATCTCCCATTTATCGCTTGGCCATTTCTACACTCGACTCGTACTTGTGCTAATGGTGGTTCCCACATGTGATAAGTATGCATTGAGTTAGGGGTGTTCACATGCGGTGATGGAGTTCATCCTCATGCCTT
Source organism: Cibotium barometz (assembly GCF_041138505.1). Lineage (NCBI taxonomy): Eukaryota > Viridiplantae > Streptophyta > Polypodiopsida > Cyatheales > Cibotiaceae > Cibotium > Cibotium barometz. The sequence continues at coordinate 29,014,595 of NC_141064.1, read as the reverse complement.
GAGTTTGTGGAGATAGTTCATGTTGTAGTGTTAGCATATTGGGTGATTGTTCACACGTGTGAGGTGTATCACATGCGTTGATGTTTTATTTGGGGTTGTTCACATGTTTTGAGCCTCGTGGAGGTGATAGTGTGTCGTGTGGTCAATTTGGTGCATTTTGGACGTTCACGTGTACACTTTTGGCCATTTAGTGTATTTTGGACATTCACACTTGCATCTTAGCCCTTGTTCATGCATGGTTGGTCATTTTGAGCATATTGGTTTCTTTCCACACATAGTGTGGGATTCTTGAGCGCATTTAGAGGTGTTTCCACACTTTCAGGCTTGGGAGGGACGACATGAGTTCCCATTACTACTTCTACCTTGCCTACTACCCACCATCTTCATCGTCGACACTATGTCTCCATCCCAGACGTTGATCGTGCGATATCTGCTCATATCCTATCACTCTGGCTTCATGGCCATTATCTTGATTTGCCATTTCAGGTGAGGAGTTACATATCATTTGCCGAGCTCATACATACATTTGGCACATCGCGGCTTTGACCTCTAGATCCTTCTTCACCGACATCATGCTATGATGTCACATCATATTCATGTCACATATGGATGTTTGAGCTTCATATGTTATTACCTATCCAGTTTAGACATTTATTTGATGAGGAGGATGTTTGTGCTAGATGGTCTAGACGTTCTACACATGGTGATTTTGTTGAGGATCTATGTAGGTATCTTTACATGGATGGTTCGGCATTGATCGCATGGGAGGATGTATGTGGGGATCTAATTGAGTGCCCTACATTTATGAGCAGAGATGACTATATACCTGAGAATGGGTATCATTATGACATGCATTCAGTGGATGATGATGATGTGGATGGTGATGATGATCATCATGTTGATGATGATATTGATGTTGATACTTGTACACATGGTGATGGTCATACATATACATGTGATGACATTGATGTATCACACCCATATACCTATGATGATGTATCATGCACACACACACATGATGATATTGATGTATCACACACATACACATGATGATAGTGATACACGTGCACATGATGCCACTGACACATATGTACATGATGATGATGTATGTGATAGTGATAGTGAGAGTGGTGTATGTGAGTTAGATCATGTGGGCATGATCTTGATGGGAGGGATGGCAACGAGCACATCGAGCATTACGAGCATCATAGAGCTACCTATCTCTATTCCTAGTTATCATAGGGATACATTAGATGACCATAGTGATGCATTCCATGATCTTGATGGGCATTTGACTAGTCATGATCATTCGGCTAGTCATACATCTTTAGTCACACATGGGATTGACACTTCACATGTCGTTGAGCACATCATAGAACATGAGGAGCATAGACCCGAGGTTCTAGTATTAGATGTGTTGGGCTACTCCTCTAGATTTGTTACATGTGGAGAGATTTTGGATACGATCACTACTCCTAGTTTTCATAGCATTCCTAGCAGCATTCAAGTGGATCGAGTCATTGTGATTGAGCAGTGATGAGATCATAGAGGTGAGACATCATAGGAGTATGCATATTGATCATATTTCTAGCATATCCTATGACATTGACTTTGAGAGTTTTACAGTTGATAATGGGATCGAGAAAAAGTTACCTTTAACTAAGCCAAGCAATTGGCTGAAACTTAGAAAAGTTCTATCAGTGTATCGAAAGTAGAGTAACCGTACTGAATGGATGTGAGGATATGTGAATGGATGGGGTGTGATGTAAATGGATGAGAATGAGATGTGATGATATGTGAGTGTGATGTGATAAGATGTGAATGGATGTGATGATGTGTGGATGTGATGTGATGTGGATGGATGTGATAAGATGTGAATGGATGTGATGATATGTGGATGTGATGTGATGTGATGTGAGGTGGATGTGATGTGATGATATGTGGATGTATGTGATAAGATGTGATGTGGATCTGAATGAATGTAGATGGATGTAAATGGAAGTGAGTGAGATGTGATGATATGTGAGTATGATGTGGATCTGAATGAATGTAGATGGATGTAAATGGAAGTGAGTGAGATGTGATGATATGTGAGTATGATGTGAATGGATGTGATGATATGTGGATGTGATGTGATGTGGATGGATGTGATAAGATGTGATGTGGATCTGAATGAATGTAGATGGATGTAAATGGATGTGAGTGAGATGTGAGTGAGATGTGATGATATGTGAGTATGATGTGATAAGATGTGAATGGATGTGATGAGATGTGAATGGATGGATGTGAATGGATGTGAATGGGATGTGATGAGAATGGATGAAAGACGATGGGAATAGATATGAATGGATGTGGAATAAGCAATGTGAATTTATGTAAAAGAATGTGGAATAACGAGAAATGATGTGGAAAGATGAGAGTTCGTTAGAAACTGTATTTATGAAACTTGTTTTTAAAAGACTGTTTTATGTCAAGAATGCTAGGGAAGCATTTTGACTATCTTGTCTATTATGGTCATGATGGCCTAAGTGAAAGTTACAACAGCTGACGGAGAGTCAATGGAGGACGTCTCGCGTGGCAAGGTCGACCGAGGTCTTGACCAACCTCGGTTCGATTTAAATGGTGAGCTTCCGGTAACGGTGGATGAGGGACCAAGGAGGAGGTGGCTTATGAGTGAAGCGCTAGGTGACCTGCGAAAGATTCTAGAGGGTGCTGATGGTATATGGTGCTCGGGCTTTGGGTCGCCAAAGATACCCACGCGTGCGTCGAGGAAGAAAATGGAACTAATGATGCCATGGCTCCCTTGAACCTTTTTCGGGGGTTTTGTTGTTGTGGTTATTCTTCCTAGTTTTGTTGCTCCACCCTTCTTTGGGATTTCTGAACTTGGACTATGCACGGCTTCTAGCTCTTGGTTTCTTGGTCCAAATTGTGCTTGAAATCTGATGGTCCCTCTTACTCGTGTGGGGTTGTAGGAATTTCCACACTATCTTCCTGAGATTGGAACGGTGCAAGACACTTCGAGCTATGAGCTTCCTAGAGGGTTTTTTGGAAGGTACTACTTTTCTCCATCCTCAGGTTCAAGGCATGCTTAAATCCATTTTTGCTAGTTGGGTTGTGTGGTGGAAGGTTCTCCGCATTGACTTGCCCAAAAAATCCCCTCTAGTCTCCACAGACTTGTTTTAGGGATCTAATTCTAGCAAGCTCAGTTTGAGCGGAACCAAAACTTTCTCTTTCAGAGTTTCCTTTGCCTGAAGGTATAGAATGCTATTGAGCGGGGACACTTTTCTGCTTTGCCCCAAAATTTCCCAAAAAGGAAAGATTTTTGACCTAGTTCCGGTAGAGGTTTCCCTCAACAGGAAGTTTTCTAGTAGATTTGTGGTAGAGTTCCCCAGTAGGATTGCCAGGTGTTTCTCATCGATTTCCCTCTTAGCATAATGGCAACACAACGGTCTGAAGTAATAGACCAATCAAGCAATGGCGTGGGAGGCGAGTAGCCACCCGCCAAAGCTTCTGGATTTGAACACCATCTCTAGAGTGGTCGTGGGGACACCACTCTGCTTTATAGCTCCACACTCACTCACTCTGCCCTCACTGTGCTAGGTAACTCTCTCGCTCTCTCACTCTCTCTCTAGTGCATAACATGTTTATTAAAATAGATACACATCACTCTTATTCAACACATTACAGAGAGTAACACAGAGATATAATGAATGGCAACATTGCTCTTTGTTTACTGGATTACTTCTGAAATCATTGCAGGATCATTATAGAGTAAATGCTCGACACAGAGACTACTACTTTCCTAAAAGGACTTTGACAATGTTTGACTTCTCACTACTAGTTGTCAACTATTAGCTCTGAGCTATTAGCACCGTGCAACCTCCTTGTATTAGTGTGATTAGCCACCCTTTTAAGCTTTGTCTTATTTATCTTGGCATGGCTAGCGCCCCACCTTCATATGTGCAGTACTGAGGTGTTACTCACCACCACGATGTGGGAAGTGGTCTCACTGTCCACTCTGTCGCCACCACTGGGCATGCAACACCTAGCACGCCCTATGCTGGAGCATCTGCTCCAAAACCTGTTCCCTTGACAAATTTATCTTTAAACCTTATGAACATTTTCGGAGGAGTACAATCCGAAATGTATACATTACCTAAGTAAGTAGTATGTTTTGCATCCTCTTCAGCCTTGTTGCTTGCTCTTCTGAGTACCCAAGACCTCTATTGTTGGTCTACAGAGTCTGCAGGTCAAAACTCTCACCACCAATCGAGGTGGGGTCTGCCTAAGAATTTCCTTTTCTGCCATGGGGATAGGTCTCCACTCGACTAGTGTGCGGCCTCTTCGTATTCTTCTGGATGTTCTAGAAGTGGGCTTTGTGTCTTTTTTTGCATCTGGATCTCCGGTGCCCCACTTCCAAACATCGGCGCTAATTGGTGGTTGTGTCCTTGGTGGCAACATCTTCCTTCCCTCTGGAGTCTAAGAGAATAAGTATTGAGAACACGGATGCTTCAGAGGAAGGGGTTTCCTGGTCAATATAGATCTTATTATGTCTATGTTCTAAAAGTATGTTGGCAGTTCTTTGTTAGCCCTTCAACACTTCTGAGAACATGACATGGGAGGCCTCAAAGAAGGGGCTATTTGTGCTAGCCCACGGGGTGTTGTGATGAATTGTTTGCTAGCCTATCTTTTAGGTGCACATTTTCTTTGTTTAGAGCTTGGCTGGCATCTTGCAGCTTTCGAACCTCAACTAGTAGCTTTCCATGTTCTTTCCTTGCCATACTGGCCGGCAGCATCTTTAGGTTGTCCGTGGCTAATTCTGCATCAACCTTCACCACCACTGGGAGTTCTACTTGTAGCATGGCGGCCTCTTCTTTTGCTTCACGCAGCTCCAACACCCACTACAGACTGGTCTTCTGGGTCTGTCGTACCCTTCCCACCACTCGACGAGCCTCCTCTATATGCTTCTGGAGTGCCTTCTTGTACTCTGTCCAAACTCTAGGCCTCTCTCTTTTGAGTTGAGCCTCATTCTCCAGACAACGCTGCATCTCTAATTCTATCACATTTAGTTCATTGATGTGTCAATTTCAAACTTGGTGCTCCTCTGGAGCTTTCCTTTGTATTCCTCTATCTTTGTCTTGGCCTTGTCTCTTTCCTCCATGGCTTCTCTCAAGATCTCTACATACTCATGGGAGGGTGTGGCGTCTTGCAATTCCTGGTGTGATTCCTCATTTCTTTATGCTAGCTTTTTAGCCTCCTTCTCCCAGTGAGCTACCTTCCAAGCAATGGCCTTCAAGGCTAGCGCTAGGTTCTGGTCCTCATCTTCTGCTTGCTTTTCCTTTCTGAAAGTGCTTGGTTTGGGGAACTCCTAGCCTGCAAGTTGTTGTTGTGCTGATGTTCTTGTCGTTTGTTACTGCTGCTCTTTGTTTGTGTCATCATCTTTATCTAGGTCGTGGATGACGTTTTAAGCTGTGCAAGCCATTTAGTCCTGAATTTCTAGTAGGGCTTCCTAGGGCCTTGGTCCCAAACCTTGCTCAGTCTGGCCTTCCCTATTTTTATAATTCCCAGTTTACCATCAAGCGGAAGCCACACAATCGCCTCTTCTTCCTACTTGGACCTCTGTCTGGGCGACCGCCAATGCTGTTGTGCTCTCCAGCACTTTTTCTTTTAGCCCTTGGATGGCATTGCCATAGACCTTGGCTAGATTTTATGCTTTAGCTACCTCTTCTCTGATCCTATCCACCTAAGCTTTGAGCATACTTTTCTCACTTGTGAGGGTTCTGATTTTCCCTTCACTTAGCACTTTCTACTAGACTAAGGCCTTCTACGCCAGAGTGAGCTTGTTCTACATTTCCATGTTATGCTAAGCCATTATATATGCTTTTCTCTCGAGGTCCTTGGCTTTTGCTATAGCATTTTTTAGCAGTACATGTCTGCTGATTCCGACCACACATTTGATTGATGGTATTCTCTAAGCCTTTGACTCATATTATTAAATGAATGCAAGGTCATGAGAGAGGATGCTCTGGGCCACAGTCATCAGCCCTTTATTCATGTGTAGTTGTTGGGTAGGAAGATGTGCCTCTAGTTCTTTGGGTAGTTTGGGGCTATGGCTTGGTCCTTCCTGCATCTTTTGTGCTCACCCAAGTCTGCACTTTCGGTGATATGGACATATTAGCTCCTCAGGACAGCTTCCCCTTTTGATCTTCTTCTTCTTTCTTTTTCTATTGTTCCTCTTTCTCTCTCTTCCTGCTCCTTCCTTCTCTTTTCTTCTTCCTTCTTTTTCCTTTTCTCTTCTTCCATCTTTTTCTTCTTTTCTGCTTCTGCCCATTGGGTGGCTTCTTGTTTCTGTCTCTCTTCCAGTTGTATTTTTCTTTCTTCTTCTACTTTCTACTTCTTTACTTCATCTAGGTGAGGCAGCAGCTCTTTATCTACTCTGAGCTTTCATTTCTTTGCTAGCCTTGTGGGTGATTTTCAGTCACTCTTCTTCATCATTCATGTCATCTTTGAAAGAGCTAAAGATCCCTCTGGTGGGTTTTGAGGATCTGAGTCTAGCTTCATGGTGTGGTCATTCCACGTGGGATTCTACAAGCCTAGGATCCATAGACCTGGAGGCTTGTACAATGGCCCTTAGGTGTGTAAGCACCACCGTGGGCTATTTTTCCTTTGCCCATGTGGTTGCTTTTTTGCCAAGTTCTCCTTGTAGATTGCGGCCCAATTAATTTTTTCTCCTGCTTCTGCTACCCTGAGCAACCTGTAGTTCTTATTTGACATGTCTTCTTGTTTCCCCATGAACATTACATTCTGTAAAAAGAAAACAAACTACTCTCACCTGATCTCATCTACCACATCCTTACCTTGATGCATGTTGCCTATTTTGGGAATCTCCTCCTCCACTCTGGGCTTCATGCTTGTGTCCAACACTCTATCCATCGGCAACCCTAGTGCATGGTGCACTACGAGCTCTGATATGGTGATAGGTTCCTTCCCTTCCACATGTACAATGTTTGTTACAAGAAACTGGTTGATGAGTTTGCCCCCATCCTCAAGTTCCTCAAGATCCTCCCAGTGGCGATCGAGCAGCTTTTCAAAGCCGCATTTTCTCGCCCAATCCTGGTGTTCTTTTTTTCTCATGTCGAGAATCATCATTGGCATGCAAAGGCTTTTCTTTGGCCTCTTGTTTGGCCTTAGACTCTTGCTTACCTATGGCATGTCTTTGTCTTCTTAGAGAGCGTTGCGAGTTGGTGAGAGAGTTGTTGCAAGAAAGCAGGTTGAGAGTATACGCGTTTTGGTTGTTTGTGCTCTTTTTTGCAATGCTTTTTCCTTTTTTCTTCCTTTCTTGGGGCATTGTCATTTTCTACCTCCCACTTCTCGATGTGATTTGAATGTTAATTCGTATCATCCCCGTCATCCTGGCATAAAGGCATTAACGTTTTCTTGTCACCTCCCTGTCTTACCATTGCATATGGAATTTGAATGTCATTGTGACAGTTGTCTTTCATACGATTACTTATGGTTACATTGTGGTAATTTGCATTGCTGACATGGATCTTGCTAGTGTACACTTGGTTGCTTGCTTCTTTGTTGTCTTGGCCTTGATTTGTTGCAAAATTGTGTTCTTTTTTGGACTAGCCACCCCTGCTATACGGAATTCTTCCGTAGCTCTGTTGCTTTTTGGATTTTCCACGTCATTGTGCTAGTGAGTTCAATTCTTCTTGTAGCTTGGTGGCCTCTTCTTTTGCTTCACATAACTCCATAACCCACTCTAGTCTAGTCTTCTAGGTCTATTGTACCCTTTTTGCCACTGGACACGCCTCCTCTATTTGCTTATGGAGTGCCATCTTGTCCAATCTCCAGGCCTTTCTCTTTTGAGTTGAGCCTCATTCTCCAGCCAATGCTGCATCTCTAACTTTAGCGCATTTAGTTCATTAATTGTGTCAATTTCAACCTTGGTGCTCCTCTTCTCGAGCTTTTCTTTGTATTCCTCTACCTATTTCTTGGCCTTGTCTCTGTCCTCCATGGCTTCTCTCAAGATCTCTGTATACTTCTGGGAGGGTGTGATGTCCTGCAATTCCTCGTGTAATTCTTGCTTTCTTTCTGCTAGCTTTTTTGCCTCCTTCACCTAATGAGCTTCCTTCCAAGCGGTGGCCTTCAAGGCTAGCACTAGGTTCTAGTCTCCTCATCTTCTGCTTGCTTGTCCTTTTTGAAAGTCCTTGGTTTGGGGGACCCCTGGCCTGCAAGTTGCAGTTACTACTATTGTTGTTGGGTGTTGCTGCTCTTTGTATGTGTCATCATCTTCATTTAGGTCATGGATGACCTTTCAAGCCTTGTAAGCCATTTGTTCCTAAATTTCTAGTAGGGTTTCTAGGGCTTGGTCCCATACCTTGTGCTGAGTTTGGCCTTCACTATTTTTATGATTACCGCTTTAGCATCAAGTGGAAGGCATAGGATCTCCTCTTCTTCTTGGGTCTTCAGGGTTTGGACCTCTGTCTGGGCGATCGCCAATGCTATTGTGCTCTCCAACACTTCTTCTTTTAGCCTTTGGATGGCATCGCCCCAGACCTTGCCTGGCTTTTGTGCTTCAGCTAACTCTACTCTGAGCCTGTCCACCTGAGCTTTGAGCATATTTTTCTCACTAGTTAGGGTTCTAATTTTCCATTCACTCACCTCTTTCTGCTCGACTAAGGCCTTCTCCACCAAAGTGAGCTTGTTCTGCATTTCCACGTTATGCTGAGCCATTATATGCACTTTGCTCTCTAGGTCTCTGGCTTTTGCTACAGCATTTTTGAGCAGTACATGTTATTGCTTATTTCAGGTGCACATTTAATTGATGGTGTTTTGGGTCTTTGACTCATATTCTTCAAGAAAAGCAAGGGCATGAGAGAGAATTCTCTGGGCCACAATCATCATCAGCCCTTTGTTCATGTGGGGTAAGAAGTTTTCTCTCTGGTTCTCTTGGTAGTTTGGGGCTATGGCTTGGTCTTTCTTGCATCTTCTGTGCTAAGGCTGCCACACCCACCACGGCTGCACTTCCAATGATATGGACGGATCAGCCCCTATAGACAGCTTTCCCTTTTGAGCTTCTTCTTCTTTCGTTTTCTGTTGTTTCTCTTTCTCTCTTCCTCCTCCTTCCTTATCTTTTCTTCTTTCTCCTTTTTCCTTTTCTCTTCTTCCAACTTTCTCTTCTTTTCTGCTTCTGCCCATTAGGTGGCTTCCTGTTTTTGTCTCTCTTCCAGTTGTCTTTTTCTTACTTCTTCTGTTTTCTACTTCTTTACTTTGTGTGGGTCAGGCAACAGCTCTTTGTCTACTCTAAGCTTTCTTTTCTTGCTAGCATTCTGGGCGATTTTTAGCCACTCTTCTGCATCTTCCATGTCATCTTCGAAAGAGCTAAAGGTCACTCTGGTGGGCTTTGAGGATCCTCCAACTTCACAGTGTGGTCCTTCCACATGGGATTCTCCGGACTTGGGATCCATAGGCCTTGTGGCTTATACGATGGCCCATAGGTGTGCATGCACCACCATGGGCTATTTTTCCTTGGCCCATGTAGCCACTCTTTTTGTCAAGCAGCCTATAGTTCTTGTTTGACATGTCTTCTGGTTTCCCCATGAACATTACATTTTGTAAAAAGAAAACAAACTTCTCGCACCTCGTCTCATCTGCCACATCCTTACCTTGATGCATGTTGCCTATTTTGGGAATCTCCTCCTCCACTATGGGCTTCATGCTTGTGTCCAACACTCCGTCTACCATCGGCAACCCTAGTGCATGGTGCACTACGAGTTTCGAGATCTTGATAGGTTGCTTCCCTTACAAATGTACAGTGTTCATTTTAATAAACTGGTTAATGAGTTTGCCCCATCCTCGGGGTCCTAAAGATCCTCCCAGTGGCCATCAAGCAACTTTTCAAAGCTGCACTTTCTCGCCCACTCCTGGTGTTCTTTTTTCCTCATGTCGGGAATCATCATTGGCATGCAAAGTCTTTTCTCTGGCCTCTTGTCTGGCCTTAGACTCTTGCTGAACTTCGGCATGGCTTTGTCTTCTGAGAGAGCATTGCGAGTTGGTGAGAGAGATTTGTGCAAGAAATCAGGTTGAGAGTATGCGCATGTTGGTTCCTTGTGCTCTTTTTTGTGATGCTTTTTCCTTTTTCCTTCTTTTCTTGGGGCATTGTTATTTTCTACCTCCCACATCTTGATGTGATTTGACTCTTGGTTTGTATTATCCCCATCGTCCTGGTGTAAAGGCATTAAAGTTTGCTCGTCGCCTCCCCGTCTTACCATTGTTGCATGTGGAATTTTAATGTCGTTGTGATAGTTTTCCTTCAAGTGGATACTTATACTACCGACATCGTGGCAATTCGCATTGCCGATGTGGATCTGGCTCTGGCGTACACTTGGTCGCTTACTTCTTTGTTATTGTGGGCTTGATTTGTTATGGAATTGTGTTCTTCTATGGACAGGCCGCCCCTACGGAATTCTTCCACAGCTCTATTGCTTTTTGGATTTTTTGCATCATTGTCCACTAGTGAGATCATGCCACAGCAGATGCTCCAGACTAGCTCCTTATCCTCTACTTTTTTTTCTTCTGGTAGTGTAACTTCCCACTGGTTAACCCATGTATTTCCTCATCCTAAAGCCGTTCACTATTTTGGGAAAAGGCATACCATCCAGGCTTTCTAATGTGAAGGCATTCTGACTCATCGAGTTTTTCACCATACATGGTCCTATTCACTGAATTTTGAATTTTCCAGGGTACGATCCCAACTTGGAGTTATAGACCAATACAAGGTCTCCTTGCTTGAAAATTATGTGCTTGAGATGCCTATCAATCCAAACTTTTCTTCTCCGCTGCACTATCTCCGCCTATAGAGAGCTAAGTTGTCTTTCTTCTTTTAAGGCTAAGAGCTCCTGTATTATGTGCTCCTAGGATTCTTCCATTGGTAGCTTTTCTTTGATTACCACTCTCAAACTGGGCAGCACCACAAATTCCATGGGCACTACTGCCTCCAGCCCATAGACTAGTTTGAATGATGTTTGCCCCGTTGAGAATTTGTAAGATGTGCGGAATGCCCGTAGGGCTGCATCTAGCTTCTAGTCCCAATTATCCTTGTTGGCATTTATAATATTCTCTAGGATTTCGGTTAAAACCTTGTTGATAGATTCTTCTTGGACATTGCACTGTGGGTTATTTAATAGGTTGAGGTACTTTTCCATCAACCCTTTCATCACCTTGTTCATGAAATGGGTGCCCTCGTCACACTAGACTGTTTCCACCGGCAATCCATGCCTAGAAATAATGTCCTTGAAGAGGAACTTCACCACCTCTTTTATATAATTTCTCTTCATAGCTTTAGCTTCCGGCCATTTGGTGAAATAATCTTGCCACAATGATGTATTCACACTTGCTGCCTTTTGTGGGCGGCTTGGTTGGTCCAATAAAATCCAATCCCCACTTCATGAATGGAAACAGCAGCATTATGATGAGATGGGAAATCTATCAGAATCACCGGGTTGACCCATTCGCTCGCCACTAATAGACATCGCATTGCTTTGCATTGCTGTTGGTGTCCCTTATGACCGTTGTGATTTCTCTACCTATGTGTCCTCCGGTAATGCCAAAGTGTGCTTCTCTTAATATTGCTTGCTACTCATGGTCCGGGACACACCTACGTAGGATCTGGTCTATGCCTCTTTTGTAGAGCTACCCTGCAGTCATAGTGAAGTTTCTTCTCCTTAAGGTAATCCTTTTCTTTTTGTCAGTAATGTAACCTTTTGGGAAAGTTCCATCCTCTAGAAATTGCATCATATCATAATACCAATTTTCTCCCACTTTTGCTACTGTGATGAATAGGTCAATATCTGGGAGTTGGTCATCCACTCCATCTAGAGCAAGTTCTCTAGAATCAAGTCTAGACAGAAAGTCGTCACCACATTTTCTTTGTCTGGATGGTGAACTCAAAATTTTGTAGTGGAAGCATCCACCTTGCCATCTTCCCCACCAAAAAGGCTTTGTTCACCAGATAAATCAAGGCTTGATGGTCCAGGTGGAAAACAAACTTATTTGTCAAGAGGTAGTTGTTCATAGCATAAATCATTGATAGAGCTTCCCACTCTATTGTGTAGTTCCTTTCTGGCCTTGTGAGGGCTTTGCTGGCATAATGAATGGGTTGCATATACCCCTCTTGCTTCTCCTACATCAGTGCACTACCCACTACTTTGTCTGAAGCATCTACATACACATGGAACATTTCATTCCAATCTGGGGTGGTTATAACTGGTGCAGTTGACACCATGCTCTTTAGCCATTAGAATGCCTTTTGACACTCCAGACTCCATGCATACTTTGCATCTCCTGCTGTTCCCAATCCACAACTGCCTTCATGGGTTTTGGGTGAGTCATCCTGATTATCTACTAGCAGAGTGATTACTACACCACATTCATTTGCTTTTGCTCTTGTGACTGCCAAGCTGTCTTGAACATCCATCTATATGTCATCCGCCTATGTCATGCTTGCACTTGGCGGATTTTCTTTGAGTTCCATTATTTCCGTCTGTCTTTCTTCATCATGTTTTTTCTTCATGGAACATTCTGCCTTGGTGTGCCCAAGCTATTGACAATAGTAGCATGTGAAGGTTCTAGAACCACCGGCATGTCCTTGGCTTCTTCTTCCTAAGTAATTTCCACGACTTCTGCTCCCATACCTTCCCATCCCTTGGTGTCTTCCTTTTGCTCCTTCCATACTGTTCACCATGGGAGCTCTATTTTTCAAGTTGTACCTACAGTTTCATATACTATGATTGTATATGTTACAAATGGTACACATTGGTGGCTCTGTGCATTCCTCCTTTGGGTGGCCTTCCTGTTTGCAATGAGGGCAGAACACATTTTTGTGGAATTCTAAGCTTTTTCTCTTTTTCATCTCTTGCATCAACTGCTTCACCTGTAGCATAAGCTCTCCAAGGCGGCTCATTGGTGCCCTCATAGTTTTCTTCTTTTTGTCCTTCGTTTTCTTTACTGCCAACAGGAGTCTCTTGTGAGGTGTCCCTTGAATTATCCTCCTCAGTTGTGATACTTTTCCTGGGCTTTCTCTTTGTCTTCTTTCTTGACTTCTTTTTTCTACCATTTTTCCCAGCTCGACCAGTTCCTCAAACTCTTCTTCAGTTTCTGCCTTCTTTGTGTTGCTACATGGATGTCGAGCTTAAGCCCTTGGACAAACCAATCTGCAACTATTTGCATTGAGGGTCGAGTTTGTTTCGCCAACTCTCTACCTCAAGCTCAACAGTTGTGTTGCATAGGCCGCTACATCCATGTCTTCTTGAGTTCTCTCATTTGATCACAGAGTTGAGTTACAGATTTTATCTTGTGGAATCTGCCTAGAAAAGCAGTCATGCCCTCTTCATAATTCTAGAAATGGTTGTCTTGGTATCTTGACACCCTCTCCGTGGCTCTGTCTTTGAAGGTGTTCATGAAATCATCTCTATGGATTTCAATCAACTATGGTTCTTCCACATCTTGACACCCTCTCCGTGGCTCTGTCTTTGAAGGTGTTCATGAAATCATCTCTATGGATTTCAATCAACTCTGGTTCTTCCACATCTTGAGGTCTAGTCACTTTCTAGTGTTGCTCAAACCTCCTTACATGCAGATCTGCATCTTCCCCTTTCTCTCTTGGGAACATTGGGAAATTTTTGGCTAATGATGCCATGGCTCCCTTGATCCTTTTTCAAGGGTTTTGTTGTTGTGGTTGTTTTTCATGGTTTTGTTGCTCCACCCTTCTAGGGCTTTCTGGACTTGGACTGTGCACAACTTTTAGCTCTTGGTTTCTTGGTCCGAATTGTGCTTGAAATCTAACGCTCCCTCTTGCTTGTGTGGGGTTGTAGAAGTTTTGCACTATCTTCCTGATTGGAGCGATGCGAGACACTCCTGCTGCTGCAATCTTCCTAAAGGGTTTCTTAGAAGGCATTACTTTTCTCCATCCTCAGGTTCATAATCATGCGAAAGGCATGCGTGACTCCATTTTTGTTGGTTGGGTTGTGTGGTGGAAGGTTTTCCGCATTGACTTTCCCAAAAAAGCTCCTCCATGCTATGGCTTCTTCGCATACTTATTTTAGGGATCTAATTCTAGCAAGATCAATTTGAGCAGAACCAAAACTTTCTCTTACAGAGTTTCCTTTGCCTAAAGGTGTAGAATGCTACTCAGCGAAGACTTTTTTTCTCCACCACAATTTTTCAAAAAGGAAATATTTCCGACCTAGTTACGATAGAGTTTTCCCTCAGTAGGAAGTTTTCCAGCAAAGTTGCAGTAGGGTTCCCCAACAGGATTGCTAGGTGTTTCTCGCCAATTTTCCTCTTGGCAAAATGGCAAGACAACGGTTTGAAGTAACAAACTAATCAGGCAATGCCGTGGGAGGCGAGCCACCCACTAGAGCTTCTGGATTTGAACACCATCTCTAGAGTGGTCATGGGAACACTCAGAACACTGCTCCACTTTAGAACTCCACACACTCTCACTCTGCTCTCACTCTGCTACATAACTCTCTCACTCTCTCTCATGGGAACACTCAGAACACTGCTCCACTTTAGAACTCCACACACTCTCACTCTGCTCTCACTCTGCTACATAACTCTCTCACTCTCTCTCTACTAGTGCATAGCATGTTTATTAAAATAGAGACATAGCACTCTTATTCAACACATTGCAAAGAGTAGCATAGAGACATAATGAATGGCATATTTCTTGGACCATTACCAACCATCATCAGTGGACTGGAAATTTTATTATCCCCATCTACTTATTAATGCAAGTAGGATTATGATCCTAGATGCTGAAATATACATGCTTTGAGTTTTAGGAAAAAAAATTGAAATACTTTATGATTTTAGAGTCCTCGTAGTAGAAGAGACCTTAGAGGTAATTTAAAAGAAAAAACAAACCCGACTACTTTTCATATGATGCCATTAGGAGTCTATAATAGTAATCTTGGCATGGATTTTTTAGAAGCAAATAATGCCACTCTCAATTGTGAGACTAGAAAAACATCGCATCTTATCACATCCATTTCACATACATTAACATCTATCCAGTTTACATCGCATCTTATCACATCCATTTCGTATCACATCTCATTCATTCACATCTCGATTCACATGCTAACACATTCATTCACGTCCCTTATCGTTCATTCACATTTCGATTCACATGTTATCACATTCATTCACATCCTATATCATTCATTTACATCCTGATTCACATGACATCACATCTCATCTATTCATTCACATTTATTTGATTCGCATCACATATCATCACATCTATTTACCTTTCATTCTCATCACATCCATCCATCCATTCTTTCCCATCTATCTGATTCGCATCCCATCTCATCACATCTATTTACCTCTCATTCTCAGCACTTCTATTCTCATCACATCCATCCATCTATTCATTCCCATCTATCTGATTCGCATCCCATCTCATCACATCTATTTACCTCTCATTCTCATCACTTCTATTCTCATCACATCCATCCATCCATTCATTCCCATCTATCTGATTTGCATCACATATCATCACATCTATTTACCTTTCATTCTCATCACTTCTATTCTCATCACATCCATCCATCCATCCATCTATTCATTCCCATCTATCTGATTCGCATCCCATCTCATCATATCTATTTACCTCTCATTCTCATCACATCCATCCATCCATTCATTCCCATCTATCTGATTCGCATCACATATCATCACATCTATTTACCTCTCATTCTCATCATTTCTATTCTCATCACATCCATCCATCCATTCATTCCCATCTATCTGATTCGCATCCCATCTCATCACATCTATTTACCTCTCATTCTCATCACATCCATCCATCCATTCATTCCCATCTATCTGATTCGCATCCCATATCATCACAACTATTTACCTCTCATTCTCATCACATCTATTTACCTCTCATTCTCATCACTTCTATTCTCATCACATCCATCCATCCATTCATTTCCATCTATCTGATTCGCATCACATATCATCACATCTATTTACCTTTCATTCTCATCACTTCTATTCTCATCACATCCATCCATTCATTCCCATCTATTTGATTCGCATCACATATCATCACATATATTTACCTTTATTCTCATCACTTCTATTCTCATCACATCCATCTATCCATTCATTCCCATCTACCTGATTCGCATCCCATCTTATCACATCTATTTATAGAATTCTTATTTTTGATAAATAGATTCTTCACGCATCTATTTATGCATAAGAACAACTTCAGTGGGAATTAACACTTTAATAAAAATCTGTTTATGCATAAATTCAATTTTAAGGAGAATAACACTTTCGAAATAAAAATAAATCTTTTATGCATAAATTCAATTTTAATGAGAATAACTCTTTTGAAATAAAAGTAAATTTCTTTATGTATCTTTCTATGCATAAAATCAAAATTTAATGAAAGTAATGCTTTTATAATTTAAAAAATTCTTTTATGTATCTATTTATGCATAAATTCAATTTTAAGGAGAATAACACTTTCGAAATAAAAATAAATCTTTTATGCATCTTTCTATGCATAAATTTATTTTTTAATGAGAATAACTCTTTTGAAATAAAAATAAATTTCTTTATGCATCTTTCTATGCATAAAATCAAAATTAATGAGAATAACTCGTTTGAAATAAAAATAAATTTCATTATGCATCTTTCTATGCATAAAATCAAAATTTGATGAAAGTAACGCTTTTATAATTAAAAAAATCCTTTTATGCATCTATTTATCCATAAATTCAATTTTAATGAAAGTAACACTTTTATAATAAAAAATTCTTTTATGCATCTATTTATGCATAAAAATCAATTTTGATGAAAGTAACACTTTTATAATCAAAATATTCCCAATATGCATCCTATGCATAGAAATTAATTCTAATGAAAATAACACTTTTATCATCAAAATATTCCCAATATGCATCCTATGCATAGAAATTAATTCTAATTAAAATAACACTTTTATTATAAAAATATTTCTAATATGCATTTTTCTATGCATAGAATAAAAATAACACTTTTAGAATACACAAGCGGTGGGGATTACTCTTTTTGAATAATAAAAGATAAAACTTATTTCATAAAATTTAAGAAAATTTTACCATAACCTCCTTTGTATGGCTGACCATTTTTTATTTATTTTTTCATTCTCAGGTTACTTAGAAATTATCCCAATTGGTTTAAAGCATACTAAACTAATCAAATTTTACTTTTTACAGAGAAACAATATGAAAAGTTTAATTCTAACCATTTGATTACACATCTAGGATAAAGAAAGGCTGAATTCAAGAATGAAGAGAGGGGGAAAGCCTTTTCAACAAGGCATAGCACTATTTTTCATTTTAAAGAAAATGAAAAGTAGAAAACCATTAAATGGAATAAAGAAAAAGTAGGATTTCTATTACATGAATTTTTGTGAGCTTTCCTTTCGCTTGATGGTTTGAGGAATCTACTCTTGTTTTCAACAAGAGTGGCCACCAATTCTTTTGAAGAGGAAATGGTCAAAAACTAATGAATTATCAATAAATTCATTATTTTCGGTTCTGGGGAGGAGTAGAGTAACAGTGCATAAAACACTATTAACCATTTGCAAAGGGGGAGGCTTCATTTATAGAAAAAAGTGAGCCTCTAACCAAGCAAACTGATTCTAGAATTTTTCAGATTAGTTTGGTCAATTTTCGACCATTTTTAGGTTAGCTTAGCTTACTTTTTGGATCTAGTTGAAGCACGAGAGAGGAGAGATGAAAATATCTCATTATTTGTGAGTTTAAAACTCAACCACACATGTGAAATAGGCGCCTCCTTCATGAGGGGAATTCCCCCACACTGAGGTGTCAAAAATGCATCATTTCTTCTAAATATCTCTTCTTTTTTAACTAATAACCTTGTCCTTAGTCAACTCTTCATCTTATGTGAGTATTTACTCATTTTTGGAAGGATTTTCTTTTATTCTTAAATTTATCTCCTCCCTACATTTGGATTAATCTAATTGGTCCATAGGAACCTTAATTTAAAAATTTCAGAAAATCTGGACCCTTAGGCTAAGGTCCTTTTTACCTGATTTCAATTTATTCCAATTGCACATTGGAAATCTCTTTTTGAATATCTGTTTCAGGGGAAACCATTTTAGACACTAGGAGGATTTTTATATCCAAAAATATCTCAATTCTGAATTACCTCCCTCTAGACATTTTCTCTCTTTAGGCCAAAACAGGGTAAAACATAATCTTTCTTTTATTTCAGAGAGGGGAATAATTATAAGATCAAAAGGGGAGGTTTTTACACCTACACACCTCAAAAGATAGAGGGAGGAATCTTACATCTTACCCCACTTAAAAAACGCGAGATGTGCAAAATTAGAGGAGAACTCTTTTCCTTAAGATCCAACTGATTCTGGGGTTCCATATAGTCTGGTGAACCCAACAGAATCCTGGGATAAAGATCCCTTATATAAAAGTCATCATCAGATAATAATTCACTCAAATCGTATCATTCAAATCCTTATCACAATAATGGTCCATTAGACTGAATTTTCTATCTGAACAGTCCTTCATGGAAATTTTTAATTATACAGATTTTTAATTTGACATCCCTTAACTTGATCCACTGGGTCGTGTTAACAGCAGCAATCTGCCAGCACAATCCACTAATCTCATAGTGATTTGCTGAAGTCATTAACGTCATTCCAGCTACGAACATCATCACAGGGACTCGTCCCATTCATCCTCATTGTGGTTTTGCTTAGTTTATTACATTTCAACCAAAATTCAGGAATCTTTATTTTTAATCAGAATCCAAATCAACTCATCCGTTCTCAACCAAAATTTAAAATCATATCAACCACATTCGAATTCATCATCTAGATAATATTAATGCTTATAATTTCAAGTCTTAGATTTACTCGTATATACTGCCAGTAAAGAGCTACAATTATACCCTCGATATATACGGGTAGTCACGGTCCTTGGAACTATAAGGTAAATACCATCATGTCTAGGCCTCAAGCAAGTCATGGATTCCATACAATTGCGGTACTTCCATTTGAAGACCCAATTACCAATTTACGAATTTCAGTTTGAATATCAATTCGTATGAATTTTTTCAGACAATTACAACCTTTTACTGCTTCTTCATAAATTTTTGACATTTTTGGCTTCTCGGTTAATCCTCATTAGCCAATTCGCTATGATACCAGCTGTGAGGTCCCTATCCCCACCGCGCAGCGGAAATAGGGATTGTTTCACAGCGTGAAACGTTTTGGACTGTTTCATGGCATGAACTATTTTATGTTGAGTGCATGCAAGGTTGATACCCTATGTTGCTTTCATGCTCAAACACTAAATCATGCAGTCAAAAGTTGGTTGAATGAAGCAAATGATCATGTTTCATGGGATGAATATTAAACATTTTTACCTTGTATCCATTTTTTAGCAATGGATACCTTTTTACTTCCTTTTTGTTTATTGCCACGGAAACCAAGGTGGTACTTTAGCACTTCTGGGTATTTGTTATTGCAATTGTTTTAATTCCGTGTGAGAGTGCTTGATCTTTCCCTCCATCCAACTGAAGAGTGCCTCTACTGAATCTTGTTAATTTGGATTTTTCTCCGTCTCAATTGGTTGCACTTTTTCTCTTTTCTTCTCATTAACTTTGTCTAGATCTTTTATTTTGGTGGGTGTAGTTGGCAAGAGTGTTATCTTCAGTTCACCATGTTGAATTGGCCTCTTTCTCCAAACGAATTTTTGTGCCTTCCTAGTATTTGTTTTAGCTGGGAATTGGCTTTGGTTGCTCGTATTGTTCCTTCCTGTTTTAGCTGGGAATTGGCTTTGGTTGCTCGTATTGTTCCTTCCTGTGTTTCTATGAAGATGTTCGTAACAATGAACTTTGGGTGGGATTTTGGCATCCATATTGTTGTATTACCTTGGTAATAGCCTTGTGCAGCTAGCAAATCCCTTCGAATCCGAGATTGGTGGCTTCGTTTGGAAAATTGTTGGCTAACATTTGAAGGCCATCTCTATCCCCCTTGTCTGTAGCTCAAACTCCCTAATTCCTCAATTATTTCTTTTGCATCACAGTATATCTGGGCTCAAAGTTGATTCTTAGGCACCCACTGTTGAATTACTAGTGATTTTAGCTATTTTTTGCATAGGGACTATGGGGTGGATGCTTTCTCTGGTACTTGAGCTGCTTTGACGGCCATTGTTCTTTCCATACCATCAATCATAGCCTGCTTCCCCTTATTTATTGGGCTCCATAAGGACACAGTAATGACATTATTACCCTCGTCCAATTGCGCCGCCCTCTTTTCCCATCGGATATTGCAATTACTAGTGCAAATCCAAGATCGTCCAAGGATCATTTCTTCCTCCATAGATCCTGCACGCATAACAAACACTTTTCCAACTAAGGGATTATTTCTGATGGAAATATTAACACTTAGAAATCCCATAGCTTTGGTAGTTTGACAAGTGCACACTTTATACTTGTGCATTGGTGGCCTCTGTTGAGATTACAAGCTTGATGCAGCTAGAGCTAGACACGATGTGTGCTGGCATGGTAGATAGCAGCATGTGTGTGACAATAAATGGCCGTGTCCAGCTGGCCACCGTGTGTGGACATTAGATAGGGTTATTTGGTGTGTGAACATAGCACATTTAGTGTGTGGTGTATAGTTCTCTTCTATTATGCATTGTGTGAGAGTGGATATGGCTTCCTTCTTTGGTTAGGGTTACACTAATGGATTAGGGTTTGCTCTCTTGTGTGTGTGCTCTCTCTTTATCAGTCTTTTATCATGGTATCAAAGCCTGGTGCTCTTTATTAGGGTTTTGTGAGTGAGTAAAGAAGAGGGAAAATTTCTGTTTTGGAGCTATCCATTGGAGTTTGGAGCTTGGAGCAAAGAGAAGCTGTGAGCACATGTCAAAATACGCAGCGAAAATGATAACCAAACTTGAGACCACAAGAGCAAGTAGAGTGCAGAAAATAGACAGCACAAGAGAAAGAGAGAGATCAGCGTATAACTCTTCTCTATCCCGAGAAATAACTGAATGAGTACAATGTGGGGCAATGGGGCCTATTTATATGGCCCCATCATGCAGTCGGCCAGCACTAGTGGCCCTCACGACTAGGCACATCCAGTCGGCCCAGCAGAGAAAAATACCACGACCCCTCCTAATGAAGTCGGCCAGCTCCTGGTACACATGAGTGCAGTCGACCACAGCCTGTGGTGGCAGCCAGCATCAGAGGCTCCTGCCAGCCTGTGGCAGCCACCCACATCATGGAAAAATGGAAAAAAATGGGAAAAAAAATACGAGGAGTGAGGAAAAATGATAAAACACCTATAGAGGGCGGGCACACCCACAATAGAGGCCCTGGTGTCTGATAAAGACAGGAGATGACTTCTAACACCCCCTCTCAGCTCCTGGCTATGAAACCAACCATAGGGAGCTGGGGTGCCACCTGAGCAAATCGTGAGATAGCGACTTCGTGATACCAAGTGTGATGGCCGTTCGGACGCGAGCCCTATACGAGCAGATGCCTGGCACACGAACACACCACGTCTTTGCCGCACGCGGCCTCATCTAGCTCATGACTCGGCTCCACGGGCCTGTCGAGCGCGTCTCGCACGTTTGCCTTGCGGGTCTCATCGTTCATTTGCATTCATGCCCGGCTCGGCTCCATCGGCCTCACTCGAGACTTGCCTTCCATCCATGATCTGCCGGCCTAGGGTCCATCTCGGCCCGTCGGCACGGCACGGCGCCGGCCTCGAACGGGCGACCGTTTTTCCACCGTTTTCGGTCCCGTCTCGGCGTTTTCGGTCCCGAGTCCGTCAAGGTGGGGAGGGCATCCCCCGGAGGCACTCGGGACCTGCAAACCTCACTCGCAACGCAGGAGGCCTAACGTGCCTACCCAGTGCGTGAGTGTGTCTAGGTGCCTACCACCATCATGGGTCCATGCCTTGCCTCTCCAAGCACTTCCTCCCCATATAGATGCATTATATTCGGGGCAGTCAAGCATACCCCTCGGGCACCAAGTCCCTCCAGATAGAAATCCCAACCGCAGAAGAGGTCCACCGTACTATCCTCCGTTGAACAGAACTCTAGCAAGATGTCATCTCAGCAACGATCTGTTCACGAACAAAGTGCCTCTGGATGACCATGGGTTCCTCCAGTGTGGAAACCCAATCCTGCAATGCAACCTCTGCAACCTCACCACCTCACAAGTAGCATCACAAGCAGCCCAGTACTCTGCCTCTGTCGTCGACAAGGCAAAAGATGACTGCCTCTTACTGCTCCATAAAACTGCTCCTGGGCCTGAAGTAGATCTCCTCGTGTCTGGATCTCCTCCCCAAACTGAGTCACTCCCACCGTGGAGTCGGATTCCATCAATCAATCCCCCTCTTGTGTACAAGAGTCCATGATCCTTCGCATGCTGGCAGAAACCACAGGATACGCTATCCTGCCTCCTAAAGAGTCATCTGCAACCATGAGCTCAACAGCCTCATCAGGAAGCTCACGTCCAATCTGGTGTCTATCAACAAGATCAATGAACCATTCTGCTTCTAAGTCAAAGAGGCATCATACCAATCACAAGGATCAACACCTGTTATATGGTGAAAAACCAAGTCCTGGAAACCTGCTCTGAAGACCATGCAAGGCCTTCTGAAACCTATCAACCACCCCCTCTGAATCCGGAACCACAAAGCCTGGGGTATGCACCTCCTTCTGCAAGTAATCAACTGCCACCTGCCTGGCTTTCCGAAAGGTCCCCGTGGAAAGAACATCCTCATCTACAGGAGGTTCTTTGTCCTGAATACTACGAGACATCAGAGCATAAGTGACCTGTTCAGTTTCCTCTGACTGACGAACACAAGAACTACCAACATCAGTACGAGAGTTCCTGTCAACTACTGCCATCCACTGGCAAGCTATCCACCATCTGGTCGAAAAGCCTGAACCTGCAGCATATCCACACTTAAGTGGCCATTACCAGACTGCCACTCATCACAAACCTGGGGACCTGGGAGAGAGAGTGTTGAAAGCTTGTAAACTCCATTCTCCACTCCGTTCCCAAACCACCTGGCCTGTTGCTTTGTCTCGGAGAGCAACAAAATGCTCATCAAACTCTACCCGTACGCCACTCTTGCAAAGCACTGACAATAGATGAAAACCAAGTGACGGAACATACAACACCTAGGAGGAATGCTTCCCCCCTCTGCCATCGGGGGAACTATCTCCAACCTGCCCTCACTGTGAACTGGGATAGTGGATGTATCCCCAGTAAGAATGTGACTAGAATACCTGCAGAGATCCTGTAAATCTGAACGGGAAGAAGTCATGTGCCTGGAAGCACCACTTTCTAGAATCCACTCCCGAGTATTCGTTTGCCAGAGAATCCTCCAATCTCCTCCCTGCCTGAAGAAAATGAAACATCGGTGTCCATCACCTCCAGGTGCACAAAAGCCAGAGTTTTCATGATTGCTGCTGCTGCTGAGGAATCTTCATCCTTCTCGGTCTTCCACTTGGTACACTGCCTCCAATAGTGGCCTTTCTTGCCACAATCATTACAGGTCCTCTCTGCCTTTAGTTTCTTGCGGTCAGCGCGTCGGACTTCTTCTCAGAAGACTTCTCTGAGGAAGCCTTCCCTTTGCCCGTGTTACGAACTTTCGACCGTTGGCCAGTTAAGGCCTCCGAACCTCCACCCTGAGGAGGGTTCGTGAATCGTTCCTCTTGGTCCAAGACCATGGGCACAAGCTCCTCCCACGTGATGGTGCTGAGCCTGCCACCACTAGTAATCAAAGACGAGTAAAATGCTGAGTACTGAGAGGGCAAGTGCGACAGCAACGTTATGGCCGTATCCTCTGACGATATCTCCTTCCCAGCCTGAAGAACTTCCTGCTGAAGAGCCTGCAGCTTATTAATATGCTCCCGCATCATCAACGACTTTGCAGGGCTCATAACCCGCATCTGTACTTCCAAGGAAATCCTCTTCATGGGCGATACCCTGTTGTAACGAGAGGCCAAATGCTGCCATATACCACTGGCCAACGTCATATGCTTTACATGATTGATTACCAGAGAGAGAGAGAGAGAGAGAGAGAGAGAGAGAGAGAGAGAGAGAGAGAGAGAGAGAGAGAGAGAGAGAGAGAGAGATTTATGTAATGTGTGCTCAATCTAATTCGAGTTGAGAGAGAGAGTTCTAATTTAATGTGTGAGCTCAATCCAATTCGAGTGTAGAGAGGGAGAGAGAGAGAATGTGTACTTTGATATTGTATGTATTGTTGAAATATACAAGTGAATAGGGTGTGTGCGAGAACAAGCCCTTGGTTAGAGGCTATAAAAGAGATTGAGTAAATGTGAAAGAACCTGTGAAAAGGTGAGAAGAATCTACTGGGAGAGAATAATGGGTAGCATGAGAAGATTTAGGAAGTGTGGAGATATTCTGGGAAGTGTGGAGTTATTCTGGGAGATATTCAGGGAAAAGAGAAGAGGTGGAGAGAATTAGGCAAGAGGTGGAGAGAATCAGGCAAGAGGTGGAGATATTTTGGGAGTGAATAATGGAGAAATCAGTGGGATTAGATGCTTGATGTAAACTTTATAAATTGAGGCATTCTCCTAATGAGAATTTGCTGGTTTTTGAGTATCCATGCCTACATTAATCTATTTGTTAATTATTACGTCTTAATTATTTACTAATCACTTTGTTAATGATGTTGATTCTAGTGTTTGATCCACCATAGCTCATCATTATGCTCAAATTTCAACATGGTATCAGAGCCATGCCTAGAATCTATCAGGTTTATGAGTCCATTATCTAATTAATTAGGATTAGTAGATAATTAGAAAATAATTAAAATTTTAGTTATTTTTCACTTCACCCCTTCACCCCCAGCCAGTGGAGGACTCCATTCACCTTGCACACTCATAATTAGGGCAAGCCCTTCTAACACAAGCTAGCCAACTCACTTGGCTTCAAGCCCATCAAAATGGCGCAGCAAACCGCCAAGGCATTCAGGAGAATTCGCGATTTTCGCCGGCGCCTTTTTTCTAAGCAGTTCTTGACATTGCTACTTCATCAGATCAAATCTCTCTAATTCCTCCTAGCCCAAGGTGTATTAAAGCATGCTCTACAAGCTGGTGAAGACAGAATTCAGTTTCATCAAGTCTACAGTGAGATCCAAGCTCTTCATCAAATTTGCAGGTGACTTCGGTAAAACAGAGATTAAGCTTTCAATATTTGGTCAAATCTTGTGTTTCTTGGCTTAATCCTCTACTAGACTCATTGCTATTGATGCCTTTGAAAGAATTTGAGCTCATTTGAAGTCTAAGGCACCAGATCTGGACTCCTCGCATACTCTGTTTTCTGCACACAAAATAGAGCATTAATTTGCTAATCAGTGATTAATCAGTGCTAATCACTGTATTTTGGTGCAATTGAGGGTTCAAATTAACCATTAGGTATCTGATACAGATCCCTATAACTTCAGATTGCAAATCGGAGTTGGTTTGATACTCCAACCATCCCATACAAATTGGTTACCCTTGATTTAATGTAATTTCTAGGAAAATTGTGCTGATAAATTTGTGATAATCATCATTTTGCATTTAACCCTTGGTTAATGCTTGTAAATCTCACTCAAAATCAAGATTATTCACAGCCAGAGTTGCATTTGGGAATGTGCATAAGAATGAATGCTATACACATTATGTATTGGGCACATTGCATTAGTGTAAAAATGGAAACAGACACTGCCCTTGTCCAGAATAAGGCAAGAGGTAAGACCTCCCGCATAAATTTGGGTTTGCATTGCATAATGACACAAGATAAACATAAAAAGCCCAAAGGAACTGTCAGCAAAACATTGAAATATGTTGCTCACATGGAGCAAGAAGACCTGACGGACAAGCTCATGGCCCTAGCCATGAAAGAAGAAGAATATCTCTTTCCAAGAAGAGGATCCACACCAAGAAGATCTAAAGGAAGACATGGACACGAGAAGAGAAGCTGCCCCAAGAAGACTGAAAGAAGAGACAGACGCATGGAGAGAAGCTGCCACGACAAGAAGACTGAAGACAAGAGAAGATGTGAGGCTCCAATGAGTGAGGAGCCATGTGAAAATCTCTGAGAGAGAGAGAGAGAGAGAGAGAGACCCCACAACCCAATGTAACCTGCCCCAACAAAGTAAAACCACCTCTGAGCCACCGATGATGTAGGCCACGTGGTAGATAGATGTATGTGTGAGCACTTTAGTCAAGGTCGGGGCACTTATAGTAGCCTTGGACACATAGAGAGAGAGAGTGTCAAGGACTATGAGTTTAGGGACTTGAGGCACTGGTCGCGGGCTGTCAAGTAAGAAAGAAACTTGATACAGGGTCCAGGTGTGCTAAGATAAACTTGAGGGGAGGAGTAGACACTAGTCGCGGACTATCAACAAGTAAGGGGAGGCAAACTTGGTATAGGGTCTAGGTGTGCTAGAGAGTATTCACTTGAGGGGAGGTGTTGAAATATACAAGTGAATAGGTTGTGTGCGGGAACAAGCCCTTGGTTAGAGGCTGTAAAAGAGATCGAGTAAATGTGAAAGAACCTGTGAAAAGGTGAGAAGAATCTACTGGGAGAGAATAAAGGGTAGCATGAGAAGATTTAGGAAGTGTGGAGATATTCTGGGAAGTGTGGAGTTATTCTTGGAGATATTCAGGGAAAAGAGAAGAGGTGGAGATAATCAGGCAAGAGGTGGAGATATTTTGGGAGTGAATCATGGAGAAATCAGTGGGATTAGATGCTTGATGTAAACTCTATAAATTGAGGCATTGCCCTAATGAGAATTTGCTGGTTTTTGAGTATCCATGCCTACATTAATCTATTTGTTAATTACCCACTAATTACGTCTTAATTATTTGCTAATCACTTTGTTAATGATGTTGATTCTAGTGTTTGATCCACCATAGCTCATCATTATGCTCAAATTTCAACATGTATGTGTGTGTGTGTGAGAGAGAAGCATTAACGGACCCTGGCGTTGACACGATCCCACATCTGTGTCTGAGCCTCCCGGTCCTTTCGGATCGAGCGGGTACTCCCCTTCCTCTACTTTCGGTCGTGGAACCCCAACAATGACGAAATCAGCGAGGTCGTAAGACTCCAGAACAGATTCCATCATAACCTTCCACATGCCGTAGTTGTTCCTGTCCAACTGATGGTCCACTGGGAACGTGGGGAGTGTTGGGATCTTCACATGATTCTCAGCCATCTCTAACAAATCTGCCATCGCAAGGATGTAACTGAAAAAGGGTGCGTGGGTGGGGAAAAACACTCTAAACCTGCAAGTGGTTGTCCAGCACTTTAGCCCGCCTTCCTCTTGCAACTTCTCTTCCCAAGCAGTCCAAACAGTCCACCAATCAGCAGCGTAACTATCCCCCTCTTGCTCAGAAAACTCCCAAGATCTATCAAGAGCCTAGGGCTCTGATACCATGTCAAAATACACAGCAGAAATGATAACCAAACTTGAGACCACAAGAGCAAGTAGAGTGCAGAAAATAGACAGCACAAGAGAAGGAGAGAGATAGGCGTATAACTCTTCTCTATACACAAGATCCCGAGAAATAACTGAATGAGTACAATGTGGGGAAATGGGGCCTATTTATATGGCCCCATCATGCAGTCGGCCAAGCACTAGTGGCCCTCACAACTGGGCACATCCAGTCGGCCAACAGAGAAAAATACCACGACCCCTCCTGATGAAGTCGGCCAGCTCCTAGTACACATGAGTGAAGTCGGCTAGCTCCTGGTACACATGAGTGCAGCTCTTGCCAGCCTGTGGCAGCCACCCACATCATGGAAAAAATGGGAAAAAAATATGAGGAGTGAGGAAAAATGATAAAACAACTATACAGGGCGGGCACACCCACAACAGAGGCCCTGGTGTCTGATAAAGACAGGAGATGACTTCTAATAGCATACCCCTACTCAATAGATCTGAAAGCTAAGGACCACACGTAAACAAAGCTAAACACCCTTGAGCGGATTGCAGGTGATTTGATAAGCAAAGCAGGATTTGAGTTGCACAAAGCAAGTTAAAATTCTGGTTTTTTGCAAGCTTTAATGAAAGCTTGAGAGCTTGATTTGGAAAGAGGCAAATGCATGTATTAGGTGAAGTACACATGTATGTGGCATTGTGATATGTAATAGCAACTTGGGAGCAAGCACAACCATCGATTTAAAGCCATTTGATGCATTGCAAAAGAGGGTAAATCACTGTTTTGGAACCCTCATAAAAACAGAGGATACATGCCCAAAATTGAAGCCATTGGAGCCCATTTATATGCAAATTGCAAGAATTGATATGTGAGGAGCATACCTAGGACCATTACTAAGCCATATATGAGCTCATTAGTGATTAGAAACTCTCCAAACCCCCATAGGAGCAGGCAGCACTAGAAATACAGCCTCTTGGAGAGCAGATTTTAACCATTTTACACTTGTTTGATACCTCCCGGAGCTATATAATGTGGTTGGATGCATATGAAGCTTAGTAATTGTGTGCATGTGAGCTTGGAGAAGCCTTTTGGGAGTTAATTTGTGAGAAACAACAAGATTGGAGCTGATTTGGAGCATATTAACAAAGGATTAAGCTTGTAATTAGCAGAATAGAGCTTACTCATTTGTCAATTACTCACTCACTACTCAAAATTGAATTAATTCCTCTTACTCGGAGGTTGAGCAACATCATATGGAGCTAATAAATGCCTGGGCCTTGAACTTGTATCTCATTTGAAGCGATTAGAGTGGGATTAGTATTGTGTTTATAGGTTTTTATCAAAACAGAGTATAACATTTGGCATGTGTTTGGCATGTAATAACCTTGAATGGAGGATGTATGGATGTTAATGCATATCGTCCACACTTGATTTGATCATTTCCCAATGTTTTGGAAGATTGGAAGGCTCGGGAAAACCCATCACAGCAAGGCAAAGTGGACTGTTTGTGCATAGTTGAGCTCAAATGCTATGTGGATGATCTTGTATGCATAATACGAGCAAATTAAAGGTTTCTGAAAAGTGGACTGTTTTGGATGCATTTCTCAAAATTTGTGAGCAGCGCCAGGTTGTTTTCAGCATTTGCAAAACAGTGTTTTTGAGTCCAAGAAGTTATCGCCCATAAAAATTTTGGGCTGTGTGGACAACATTGGTGCCGAGGTTTATGTGTGTATGTGCATGTCGGAGTTGATTATTGGAAATCCTTAGTGAACATTGTGGTAAACAAAATGAGTGACAGTCCTGATAAAATTTTGTTGGTAAGAAGCTTGACAGGCACAACTTTTGCATTTGGAAGTATCGTATAACAAATTTTCTCAAAGGCAAAGGCCTATGGAACTTGGTGACAGGCGATGAGGCGGAGCCAAGGGTTCCCCAAGTGAATACA
This sequence comes from Cibotium barometz, assembly GCF_041138505.1. Classification (NCBI taxonomy): domain Eukaryota; kingdom Viridiplantae; phylum Streptophyta; class Polypodiopsida; order Cyatheales; family Cibotiaceae; genus Cibotium; species Cibotium barometz. The sequence goes on along the minus strand of NC_141064.1, from coordinate 28,985,114 downwards.
ACACTTGCCCAGCTTACAGCACATCAAAATTGGACAGAGAGAGCCTTTAAAGTGTTGCATTATTTCTCGATATGTGTTACAAACACCATGTTATGCCATATACATGACACACAAAATCCCAAGGATGCATGGGATACTTTGGTAGAGTTGTATGATACGACTACAACACCAAAGAAGATACAATTGAAGCAAAAGATTCATGGTGTGACTCGAAAGCAATAGAAGTGTAAATGATTATGTGCAAGAGATCAAAGAATGTGCTGATACACTAGCATCTATTGGTGCTCCTATGGATGATGATGACTTGGTAGCCATTACATTGAATGGCTTGGGTAAAGAGTACAAGGCATTTGAAACCTCTATCCAGGTTAGAGGTGGAGACTCCCTAGACTTTGATGAGCTGATTTCATTGCTTATTGTGGAAGAGATGAAACTTAGAACAGATGCCTCATCTGGCACAAATGAAAATGCAAGGGATCAAGCATTTTACACTTATCGTGGTGCTAGAGGCAAGGGGAGATTCAGTCTAAGAGGACGTGCAGGTGGCCGTGGTTGGCACGATCGATCACCATAGTCTCAACAGAATTTTTAGCCATCATTCGGTGCTAGAGGTGGTCGTGGTTTTCACCCTCATGCTAGAGGAAGATCTGTATCTAGAGGCAGGGGGAGATGACAAACATTGCAATAGAATGCTAGTAGCATTGAGTGTCACTATTGTGGTAAAATGGGACATATGGCTAGAGATTGCTATAAAAAGCAAAATGACTTCCGTGGTGGAAGAGTGCAGCATGGCAATTATGCATCATCTAGTAATGTAGAACATGAGGTGTACTTGTTTTCCATGAAACATGTAATAGGTCCTATGACATCACAAAGGGAGAGTGATGATATTTGTTATATGGATTCTGGAGCATCAAACCACGACATGCCATGGTGAGTGGTTTGACAGGATGACGCCTACACATCAGGGCTATGTTGCTATTGGGGATGATACTCAACATCCTATTACACATGTTGGTACTGTGCCATTGCGTATGCATGATGGCAAAGTAAAAACCATGTCAGATGTGTTGTATGTGCCAACAATTACAAAGAGTCTTGCATCGATTGGTCAAATGGTGGATCAAGGAATGTAAGTCAGGTTCAATCAAGGAATGTAAGTCAGGTTCAATCAACATGGCTGTTTTGTTGAGGACTTAAAAAATGGTTACAATTTAATTGCAAAGGGGGAGAAAGAAGGTAGATTGTTCAAATTGAGTGAAGGCATTCCAGAGTTGAAGTCTACCATGTTTTCAAAAAGTCAAGGGGTTGTGCAAGACATTGATATTTGGCATAAGAGAATTGGGCATGTGAATATTCAAAAGCTGAAATCTATGCAAGGAAAAGGTATAGTTGATGGTTTGCCCAGGTTCAAATATGATGGTAGTAATCATATATGTGAAGCATGTAGCTTTGGGAAGCACGCAAGGCCATTTTCAAAAGATGGTCAAATTAGCAAAAGACCATTGGAAATCATTCACAGTGACATATGGGGTCTAGCACAGACTTCAAGTATCAATGGTTGTAGGTATTATGTCACATTTATTGATGATTATAGCAGGATGACTTGGATTTACTTCTTGAAAGAGAAGAGTGAAGCACTTGGCAAGTTCATTGACTTCAAAGCATTGGTGGAAAAACAATATGGTCAATGGATCAAGTGTTTGAGGACAGACGGTGATGGTGAGTACACATCACGTGCATTTGATGCCTTCTTGGGAGAGCATGAAATAAGAAGACAAATTACATGCAGTTACACACCTCAGCAGAATGGTGTTGCTAAGAGGAAAAACAAGATCGTTGGTGAGATTGCAAGAGCTATGCTTAATGAGAAGTCTATGCCAAATTATTTTTGGGTAGAAGCATGTGCTACTGCAGTGTACTTATTGAACATGACTCCTACCGCAGCTATACATGAGAGTACACCTATTATGAGAATGACAAGATTTAGGCCGGATATTGGTCACTTGAAAGTCTTTGATGTGTTTGTTGCATATGTTCATGATGAGAGAAGAAGGAAATTGGATCTAAAGGCTGAAAAATGTGTTTTCATTGGGTATGCTCAAGAGAGAAAAGCATACAAATGCTATAATCCAGTGACAAAACTAGTTGTCATTAGCATAGATGTGATCTTTGATGAGATGGAAACTTGGTACAAAGAAAGTGAGCATGTCATAGTTGATGACATAGATGCAAATGAGGATGTGAATCTTCCTATGCAGGAATCTATGAGTATGAGTGGACCACTTGAGTCATCTAGTGATAATGTAAGTCCATGGTCAAGAAGATTGAGACATGATGTGATCACTGAGAGTAGTGCTATGGATAAAGGAAAGAAGAAAGTGGAAGGTATTGGCATTGGTACTACAGGTTATGATTCATGAAGCTCAGAACGCCTTGAAGAATTGGGGATTCCAAAACTAAGAACTCCAAGTGTTAGAAATGACAGGTATGTGCCACCACATGCTAGAGCACATGAAGCTCGTAGTGAGCCGCCACAACCAGTGAGGAGATCACAGAGAGTGAGATACCCAGTACAGAGGTTGACATACAGGGGTTATGCTATGCATTATGCATATATGACATCAGTGGTAAAGCATGTAGAGCCTTCATTTTTTGAAGAGGCTAATGGCAAGGAGACATGGGATAGAGCCATGGATGAGGAGATGGATGCCTTGGTGCATAATGACACGTGGGATTTGGTAGATTTGCCAGATGGCAAGAATGTGATTGGTTGTAAATGGGTTTACAAAGTGAAGTGTAAATCAGATGGTTCAATAGAGAGGCAAGGTTGGTTGCAAAAGGATATGGAGAGGCATAAAGCAAGGTTGGTTGCAAAAGGATATGGAGAGACACATGGTTTCGATTATGATGAGACATTTAGCCCAATGGCTAAGATGGCTACAGTTAGGTCTATGATATCTATGGCTGCTTCTTGTGGATGGAATCTATTTCAAATGGATGTGAAGAATGCCTTCCTCAATGGTGAGCTACAAGAGGAAGTATTTATGGAACAGCCAGAGGGGTATGTACACCCTAAGTATCCCACACGTGTATGCAGATTAAAGAAAGCATTGTATGGTTTAAAGCAGGCACCAAGAGCTTGGAGTGACAAAATAAGCAAGTATCTTATGAGCATTGGTTTTCGTGTGGGAAACTTAGATTCTTCACTTTATGTGAAGAAGACACAGAATGGATTGGTTGTGATAGTCATTTATGTGGATGACTTGATTGTGACAGGTGATTGTGGGAAAGACATTGAGGATGTGAAGACATCTTTAAGCACACAGTTTGATATGAAGGATTTGGGTGAACTTAGATTCTTTCTTGGTATTGAGGTGATTAGGACATCTCATGGTATATGGCTGGTGCAAAGGCAGTATGCCTTAGACATGTTAGCAAAGTATGGAATGACAGGTTGTAAGCCTATGATGACACCTTTAGAGCAGAATATGAAGCTTATGGCTGATTTGGGTGATGAACTGGAAGATGTCACCATGTACAGGAAAATGGTTGGTAGACTTATCTACTTGACTATTATGAGGTCAGACTTATGTTATGATTTGGGACTAGTGAGTCAGTTTATGCAGTCCCAAGAAGCCTCATTTGGATGTTGTCAGGAGGATTATGAGATATGTGAAGACCATTGCCCATTATGGTCTATTTTATGAGTCAGGGAAAGAGTTGAATGTGTATGGTTACACAAATGCAGATTGGACAAGAAGTTCATATGACAGGAGATCTACTAGTGGGTATGTGTTTAGCATTGGGAGTGATGCAGTGAGTTGGAGTAGCAAGAAGCAACTCACAGTTGCCTTGTCTAGTACAGAGGCAGAGTATAGAGGTGCGGCTTGCCTATGGCCATATGTGAGGTGATGTGGCTGAAAAAGCTACTTGGTGATTTGGGTCAGCATTGTGATGATGGAGTTGTCATACACTGTGATAACATGAGTAGTATACAACTGGTTGGTAACCCTGTCTATCATGTGAGGACCAAACACATAGAGGTCCATTATCATTTCATCACAGAGAAAGTGTTGGATGGACAGATTGATTTATCTTATGTGAAGACACATGAGCAAGTGGCTGACATATTCACTAAGTCACTTGGGAAGGTCAAGTTTGAGTACTTCCGAGAGACAGGCTTGGAGTATGAGAGATGGATATGATGAGCTTGAGGGGGAGTGTTGATATGCTAAGCTCATCTTCTTCATCTACGGCTGTACATCATGAGCTTGAGAGAGACTGTTGAGATTACAAGATCGATGACAACTAGAGCTAGGCGCACAATATGTGCTGACATGGTAGATAGCAGCATGTGTGTGAATAAATGGCCGCATCCAGCTGGCCAGAGTGTGTGGACATTAGATAGGGTTATTTGATGTGTGAACACATCACATTTAGTGTGTGGTGTGTAGTTCTCTTCTATTATGCATTGTGTGAGAGTGGATATGGCTTCTCTCTTTGGTTAGGGTTACACTAATGGATTAGGGTTTGCTCTCTTGTGTGTGTGCTCTCTCTTTATCAATCTTTTATCAGCCTTAAGGTGTGGTTTGTCTAGAGCTTCCCATCTCTCATAAGAGATGGGAAGATGACTTGATCCTGTATCTATTAGTGCAATGCTCGTTGCATGAATTTTAGTTGTAGTTAGAGACTTTCACCCTGAGCCATGCTGGCTCAATGTCCAGGTCATCCTCATCAAGGAGGGTTAGTGAAGCCATGTTCACATGCAATAATCTCTTCTGGAGTATCTGTTTAGCCTTGGCCTCTCTTGCCTTGGTTTCTTCTTGAGCTTGCTTAATTTTTTCCTTGGCTAGCTCTTTTTGTTGTTTTAATAGATGCTCTTGCATGAGCATCTCCTTGGTCAAATGGTCCGTAATATTTTTTAAGCTTGCTTCCATTGATGTAACCCTCCATTTGTACGCCCTCAATTGTTTCAATTCTGACTAACCATTGAGGTGTGATTTCGTACACTCAAAAGGATCCTAATCCTTTGTACTTGAGTTTCTTTTTTATGGTGCTTCAGACACCATACATGAGGACATGGTCCCCCGTTTTCATTTCTTTTTGTTTCATGTTATTGTCGAACCACCTCCTTCGCAATTTTTCGACCATAAGACCATGTGATGCAATTAGTTGAGTTTCATCAAGTTTCTCTATGTCAACCAACCTTTCGGCTAATGCATTCTTAGTTAATCTTTCTTGCACCACAATTCGCAGGCTTGGAACTAAGTACTCCATAGGCATTACCGCCTCAACACCATAAGCTAGATGGAAGGAAGTATATCCTGTCGCTACCTTATATGATGTTCAATATGCCCATAGAGCTGCAGCTAGCTTATGTTCCCAATCCATGCGGCTTGCTTTTAATGTTTTTGTCAAGATAGTACACAAAATCTTATTTGTACTCTCTGCTTGACCATTTGCTTGTGGATAATAAGGAGATGAATTTAAGTGGACTACAAGGAATCCAGCAACAAGTAAGTGATCAATCACCTCATTAATGAAGTGTGAACCGTGATCACTCACTAATTCCAATGGACATGTGAATCCCAAAATGATTTGTTTATATAAAAACTTAGCCGTTGTTTGTGCATTAGCTCTCTTAGAGGCTCTGGCCTTTGCCCATTTTGTGAAATAGTCTATGGCCACTATTACATATCAAGATTGTGATGGATGCGCAGCTGAACTAATAGGTCCAACAAAATCAATTCCCCATTTCTCAAAAGGTTTTCTTACAATAACAGGGGTAAGTGGCATCCTATCTCTTTATTGCAGAATAGCAAATCGTTGACACTCTTCACATCTTTTTACAAACTCCATGGTGTCCCCGAATAATGTCAGACACCATAGTCCTACTTGAAGCACCTTCTTGAAAGCTGTAATTTCCCCAGCAAAGTGTCCTCCAGCTATTCCTGAGTGTGCTTCATCTAATATTGTGACAAATTTGTCTTCCTACACACAGATTCTTAAGACATTGTCTTTACCTAGCTTGTATAGTTCACCAGCAATCAGTTGATAAGGTGCATCTAGCTTAATAAGCCGATGCATTTTATCTGTTCAAGGGTGGTTCTTGCGGAAAACCATAAGCTAGATAATCTGATATTCTTCACTTCATTCAGGAACCATGTCTAGTTTGAACAAACAAGCATTTGGGAGGTCCTCATCAACACTAGTTTCCGGTTCCCCATTTGGAATTCTCGACATATGATCAGCCAACACATGCTGTGTTCCCTTTCTTACCATGACCGTGAAGTCAAATTCCAATAGTAATAACAACCAGTGTGTGATTCTTCCTGTGGTGCAAGGCTTATTCACCAAGCATAATAAGGCCTAATGGTCCACAAAGAATACAAATTTGTTGGCCAATAGGTAATGTGGATACTTCTTGACAGCATAAACCATGGCTAAATCCTCTCGTTCTGTGGTGGTATAATTCACCTCTGCATCATTCAATTGGCGACTAGCGAAGCAGACTGGGTAGTCCAGTTTAAACTCACCAGGTTATGCCAATACACATCCTATAGTGAAGTTCGATACATTGATGTGTACATGGAATATAAGATCCCAATTGAGTGGTCTCAGAATTGGTGTACTGGTGGGGCCAGTGCTTGCTTCAATTTATCATATGCTTCTTGGCATTCTTCAGTCCATTCAAAGACAATGAGTAGCCTATATAATGGTCTGGCAATTTTAGCATAAAATACTATGAAGCGATGATACTACCCAACATGGCTCATAAACCTCTATACACTTTTGTAATTAGTGGGTGGGGGTAGTTCCAAAATCAATTTGACTTTGCCTTCGTCAGTGGAGATACCGTTCTTAGAGACAATGTATCCCAAGTTCACACCGTGTTTGACCCAAAATTGACATTTTAAAGGGTTTAAGAATATACGATACAATCGACATCACTCAAACACCTTTCTCAAGCAAGCCAAATGGTTTGACCATCGGGAGTGTGCACATAGATCATTAATAAATAACTCCAACCACTTTTGCAAGTAGTCTTTGAAGGCTTTGCGCATTAATCGTTGGAACATTGCTGGGGCATTGGTGAGATCGAAAGGCATAACTTTGTAAGAAAATGTCCCCCACATTGTATTGAAGGTCGTTTTATGCTGGTCCTTGGGTGCTATAGACACCTGATTGTAACTTGAAAATCCGTCTAAGAAGCTGTAAGCTTCTTCACCAGCTACTCTCTCCAAAACGTGTTTCGTATAAGGCAATGGGTAATGGTCCTTCCTAGTAGCATTGACCTTTTTGAGATTGACACAGACCCTAAGTTTCCCATTCTTCTTTGGCACTATCATGATTGGTGATAACAAATCCGTATGTTCTATCTCATAGATGAAGTCCGCACCAATGAGTTTATCAAATTTTTCCTTTACAGTTACTGCATATTTAGGATTCATCTGGTATGGTTTTTGCCTAATCATGGTTACATCACTTACTGGCCCACAGGTTTTGCATGTGGACTCAAAGATCTCCATATATTGGATCGGGTCCCCATCCCTTAAGAATTTTTGTATGAGCTTTGAAATGATGTGTGGCTTCATTTGGGATGGTCTGGATTCTAAAGCAGTGCCTAGTTCCTTGACCATTCCTCGGCCCATTTTTGCAGCTATATTCAACAAATCTGTCCTTGTGGCCGCATTAAGATCTACATTTAGAGTTGCCCTTGGTCTTTGAGGCACTACTCCCGCCCTACCTAGACCTTGTTCTCTTCCAACATTGGATCTTCCAGGCATTTCTAGTCTATGGGTAGGTCCGGCCACCTCATTCTGGCCTGGCTCATTATTAGCAGCCTCCGTTCATCTTTATAGAATCAAGAGCTTCATGTATTGTAAGAACGTGGGATGATTGATCATTTGCTCTATGTCCTTCTTGGTGTACAAGCGGTCCTCTACTCCCACAATTTCCCTCGGTAGGTTATCTCCTTCATGCTGGGTATCAAACCCTTCCTCCGCTCTTGGCTCTTCATTAATGGACTCTAAATTTGGGATGTCTCCCTCAGTCCTGCCCATGACTATTTTTGGTTCCTTGCCACGTGATTGAAATGGATTCACATTTCCCATTTCCTTTTGTTCAGCCCTAGCCCTTCGAGTATCGAGCTCTTGTTTCCTTAAGCTCAATTCTCGTAGTTGCCGTTCTACTTCACCCCTTTTTAAATCTAATTCCACTTTCTCTGAAGTTGGGAAGAATACTTTTTGACCTGTCCTGGCCGCTCTTTCCAAGTCTCTTCTCATTCTGGGGGTGCCAATGTTAGACAGCCTAGAACTTGAAGGTTGGGTTTGTAATTCTTGCCTTGGACCTAGTCCAGCGCTGGTTGACGAGCTTGTGCTCGTAGATTGCGCTTCCTCATTGTTGTTGCTGGTTTGGAGACCAAAAAATCCATGGGCTATATCAATGATACCACTAGATCTTGTAGGGGAGGGTGGTTTCTCCTCTTCTCCAAACCCAGCGAATTGTAGTTCTTCTTCCATGGATTCTTCACTTCTTATATTGACAGTGGTTAGATTCTTTAAGACTCTCAATTGAGTGCTCGCTGAGTGGCCTAAACCAACACTCTTTTGATAGGAAGATCTTGGGTGGTTTGATGCACTATCGTCAGGAGTGAGGTCGTCTCCGATGAGTTTTCCAGACCTCAAGTGCATGTGAATGTGAGTTGATAAGCTAATTTAAAGGTTTGAAATTGTAAGATTTGGGGTAGTTTTGATTATCAAAACCTTCAAATTATTATAAATCTTCCAAATGTACCTCCAACATCTAGAGATAAAGGTTTCCACCATTTGGTGGAGAATTTTATTTCACATAGTGATGAGGATCATCATTTTATTACCTTAAATAGAGCGGCTATGGGGGTTATCATTTCATTGACTTTTTCAAGCATTAATCATTACATACGAAAATGAAACCTTAGAAAAATACTCTTATTCTTGAAAATCTTTGAAAATCTCACATAATATATTTAATGGAAAAAAAACACATTTTGGTGGCATTATTATTTTATTCGGTCACACAAAGATGAGGTAAGAAGGGGCACCTCCACGTGTAAATTCCTAAGCAATACAATCAAGACAAGAAGGTATATGCTACCTGGCCGACGCTCTCAATTTGCAACAGTGTCTGACCAATAAACTGCCATGCCAATCTCTGGAGGCCCAGCAGCTTCAGCTGTCTCGAGCTCCATGATCGAATTGTTCCCAGAAACTCCACCTAAAACATCTGCTTGCTTTATCTTCGGGAGAATTGGCACGTGTGTTTATCGGTTAAGAATGGAGCAAGCCCCACTTCTCCGGCGGCAGAAAACGTGCATATCATTTGCTTGTAAGAGTGAGGAATCTGTGAACTCATCTTCTTCAAAGGGCTCATTAAAACACAGAGAAGAGGCTGTTTTGGTGCCTAGTCTCAAACAGGCTGCCCCTGCAGCACATCGCTCACCTGCTCAGAGCTTCTCTTCCAGTGTGCTTGCACCACCCCCTTTGAAGCGTTTCTCAGAGTTGGCTTCAGCAGACCAGGCTTTTTTCCTTCTTGGGTCCATTATGTTCATGGTAAGTAAACTTGGGGTTTTCATTAAGAGTGCTACAATTTTTTTTTTCCATTTTTCGTTAATTCGTAATTGTAGACAACAGTGGTCTTGTCATTGGAAGTAGAGTTATGTTACAGCAAGTAGAAGTATGTCCCAAGGTTGTCTTCAACCTCCATCACCTTGGAGATCATGTGGTCACCACTTTGTATAGGGGAAGTCTCATGGTTTCTTTTCTTTTCATGAAAAGAGGAGACTACATTGGGAAAGAAGAGGGTAAAGCCACTCTGGAACTGAAAACTAGACACCACCTCCCCTGCATGCAGTATAGGGGCTCGGGGAATAGTTGTGGTTGGCAAGCACCTCCTAGGTAGCCAAAGGTCAATAGCCGAATTCGCATGACTAGGGGAAAATTTTGTGGACTTTGCTGGAGTTTCCCTCAGCTTGCGAGGCTACTTTGGCCAGGGATTAGTGCTAGTCGCAGAGGCGGTGGAGGTGGAAGTGGATACCTGCAGGGAATAAGTGGTGGTTTGGGGTGGTGCATCCTTTGGGGCTGCTGGATGGGTGTGGGTCAGGGGCTGCTGATGAGATTGGCTCTTTGCTTTGGTCTTTCACTTTGTCATTTCTGTCTTCTTTTTCTTTCTTGCCTTCAGCTTCTTGGCCTTTGTCAATGGGGGCTTTTGCGGCCTCTACCTTCATCTTATTATTGTCAGGTGGTAGAAAGATGGAATCAAATGCATCGAGAATTTCATCACCATTGTCTTTGATGATGACTTGAGCGTAGGCCACATGGATGTCTTCAATAGTAGATTGCCCAGTTCTTTGCTTGTGCGACAAGTGGTTGCATGTATGGATGCAAAGGAGAAGAATGCCCTTTGGGTTATACTGCACCCTTGCCATATCCATATCCTTGGATTCCCCCGTCGTGTACAAAGTAGCACTAAACCTTTTGCTTATATAGTTGTCCATATATACATACACTCTTTCAAAAGGATTAATCATTAATGGAAGTCAGACACAGTCTGTTCCTAAGGTCTACCTCTGCCTAGGCCTACCCTTCGTAATTTCTTATGCAGTGACATTGGGGGCATAAAAGCAAAACCAAAAGTGGGATTTGTCGAGATCCTTCATGACTCTCTGCTCCATCACATCTGTGTTTTTTCTCCTGCAGCTCACCTATGGACAGCAGCCCAACTCTCTGCTTCATCATCAGTTCACATTGTTGGGATAGCAGCCCTCTTTGCTCATCGGTTCACATTGTCGGGACAGCAGCCCTCTCTACTCATCATCATCATTTGACATCGGGATGGCAGCGCTCTCTGCCCATTCGACATTGACCACCTCACAGAGTGCCTTTGTCTCATAGCGACACGAGGCTTTGTCACTGACCGTGCTTCAGCTCCGACCTTGTCTTTGCTTCTTTGCCGGTCTTCTACTCAGAGTCACCTCACATTAGAGGGCCTCTTGTACTGGATTTCATTCACCATTATACATACACTCGTTTGTCCATTTCATGGTGTGTTGATTTGCTCTGATCTCTCGCACATCTAGTCCTTTCGTCCTTTTGTCATCACATGGTATTAGAGCTATCATGAGCAAAGGGATTGAAGACCTCAAGAGCACACAGCATGGATCGTCTACCCATGATTCCAGAGGACCAGCCTTTGTTCCAGATATTGATTCTCCTTACTCAGATCTAGACCACACAGAGGACAAGATTTCTCTCATTAGAGAGCCCTTTCTAGGTCTTTCATTGGGAGACGACCAACCTATCTACACCTACTCACCCTCTACACCTCTGGCATCTCGACCACAGCCAGTGTGTCAGTACCATAGTTTTTTTCATACTCGTATGGAAAATATTCCATACTTCCATACCCGTATGCGTATGGTTGCGTATGGTCACGTATGGAAAAACTTTTCATACTCTAGCCAAAAAGGAAAATGTTTTGCATCTTCTCTAGACATAGAGATTAGTTGTGAATGTGTGAAAGTCATGACGGATGAAACATGGTCAATTTGTGAAAACTATGATAGACCATCTATCATGGCTTTCATATACTTTAAGTCTCTCATGGTTCACTTCATTGAAAATGGCATGTCTACCCTTTAATTTAAGAATCAAGTATGAAATCCCACGTATGGAATTTCTCCAAGGTTTGAACCATACTTATTTCATAGTTCCAGACTCATACATGTATGCCGTATGGTTGCCGTATGAAAAAACTATGCCTACAAGTGATAGGTTTTGGCATTTGCCCACTCCACACTCCCTAGTCCCTACTTATGTAACATGTTACATGATACATCATTGATCATACATGTATGATGTAAACAAGTTACAGTAATATAAAGTCCGGAGTTTGGATTCTGGCTCTACATCATTTATGTTTTTTCTAATCCCAAAATCTTTGCAGTTTCAAGTTTCTTTGGTTTTTTGTGTCATATGTCGCATGTTTTTCCTTAAATTTAGGGTGCCGTATGGTATCCAACGTATGGAATTTCTTGGGAGTGTGAACCGTACTTTTCGTACTTCCATACCCGTATGCGTTTGCCGTATGGTTGCCGTATGGAAAAACTATGGTCAGTACTGGACCCACCAGTATCCAGCCTCATCTGGAGAGCTCTGCTGCGTAGTCTAGCCGACAGCTTGGACTTCGGTATGGTTCTTTCTCTTAGGGAGGACAGGTATCACCATGGTCACCCGGAGATCCACTATCATCAACTCAATCGGAGACCGCGTCAGGCTTGTATGTATCTTTGAGTGCTTATGTGCCTAATACTTCCTGGGTGTCTACTTTTGCAGCACAGGTTCAGCATATGGTACCATCAACTGCTCTCAATCCTTGGAATAATGTGAACCCGAATAGAGGAGGGTCTAGGTGTAAACCGCCGGCCTCGGTCTTCAGACAAAACCAAAGGGCGGTGCAAAAACAAACTTGCACACAAAACACTTCAACACCCTTGAGGACCAAGAAAAGGAAAACAAACAGGGGGAGCTAGAGTGCTCCTACAAACAGTATACGGACATAGATTGGCCCCAAAACGTAGTGGTGCCCCTTGCGGTATTTCTTTAATTGATTATAAGAGAGCTTTGATTACAATAAGGTTGGAAACTCAGCCTTCACAGTAGAACTCCTAAAGCCTGCCAAAGGCCCTGCATCATGGCTTCTTGTTCACTCGGCATCCACAAACAATTCCAACTATTGTTCACATCAAAATGACTCCCACACATTGAGTCCTGCATACAGAAGCTTTCTCCCATGATCAGGGCTGCCACAACCATCCATAGCATCTCACCCTATGAACAGCATCACCCTGACACATCGAGTGCCCCTGCATCACAACGACGACTCCAAACTATTTCCCATAAGAGAACTTGCATCACAGCACAGCATACCCTACAATCGACACACCTGTACCAACCCTCTCTGCCTTTCAAGGGTACTATCAATCTTAGTCAAGGATTCCCGAACCCCTGTCCAATCAACAGCAACGCTGTACCAAACATGTGTCCATTCGTGCACCCACTGCCTGCATGTGACCTATTTCCTAGAGAAACCAAAAACACATGTTTCCTCGAGAAACCTACGACCTGTTTCCGCATGAAACCCTTAGGCCTGCTTCCCCTTGAAACATTTGTCTTGTTTCCACACAAAACCATACACAGCACCGATAGTGCCAACAACGGCATACATCCAGTGACCTATTTCCTCATGAAACATCTAGAAACATAGATATGCCCACAGCTGCAAGTCCCTTTGTTCCTTTCAAGCAAGAAGAAAACAATCTGCTCCGTGAACATGCACCCATGCGAGCTTGCATCACTTCCATGCCAAGAAACACATCCAGGTGACCCTATACTTGCAGCCAGAAACCCATGCACACAGCTGTACTTGCAGCCAACCAAAAGAGCCCATAAACAGTATCAAAAACAATCCTCTGGTCCTCCTGCAGTTCTACCCTCCCCCCTTCCAAACAAGAGAGAGAGAGAGAGAGAGAGAGAGAGAGAGAGAGAGAGGGAGGAAAGCCTGTTCAACTCTGTGCGCTGCCTGCAGTCTGCCCGTCCCCCCTTCCAAAGGAGAGAGAAGACGCAGTTCAGCGCTGCCTCCCTGCTGACCAGCCCGCCGGCTTGTTGCAAAGAGGGAGAAAGCGCGTGTGCCCTGTTTAGTCCCACCTCCTGCCGTAGTGCACCTCCTGCAGCCGTCGTCCCACGAACGAGAGGGAGAGCACCGTCCAGCCTTGCGCTTCTTGCACCTGCAGTCCTGTGTTTTTCTGCATCCCACACCAGTCGCCAGCTCGTTGCAAAGAGGGAGAGAGTGCTGCACAGCCCTGCTTCTCAGTTCAGCCCACGTGCAGTCCAACCCACGATTTCCCTCAGAGAAAGCGAAAAAGCACACCCCCCGTGAAGCTGCAGCTCGACTCCCTCCAAAAGAAGCACAGGCCCCAATAATAGCATAAGGGCCACGATTATCCCCAAAAAAGGGGTTCTTTTAATTTTAAGGCTTTTAAACCTTTGTCCCCTCCAACCCTTTGTTCGTGTCACCAATTGGCCGACCATTTGGTCCATCTCCAGTTTTTGTGTCTCGTTCACTTGAGGCCAAGCCGGTGTCTCATGTGAAGAGGCCAGTATTTTGCTGACATGGACAGGAGCCAGACTGGTGCCACCCGTGTAAGACCTGGACTGTGTTCTATCCATGGGATTGTCACGCCATGGAAGAGCCAGTATTCGTGCTGTGTCTTGCCTATGGGACTGTCACTCCATAGGGAGGCTCGTGCCTGGACCTCTGTCTTACCTATGGGACTGTCACTCCATAGGAAGACCAGGATTTATGTTTTACGTCGTGCCATTTTTGTGCCGACAGATATTTTGTACTTGTTCCATGAATGGGAGATATGTCCATGATACTATTTGCACATGCACTCATGTTTTGCATGTTTGAAACTGTTTTCGCATGACTTGTATTTTTGTGTTTGCCTGCTTGACGTGTCACTTACTGAGCGGGGACGCCTGCCAGTGAGTCGTGAAGTCTGCTCTGTCTTCTGACGAGTTTTGGTGCATGTGAACAGGTGGTAAGTGTATTGCACATGTTGGTTTAATATTTCATATTCTAACCTTTTGATATATAAGGTTATATGTTCTCACCCACTTAAAAGGGCACTCCCTTTGAGCACCCACTTAGGGGGGCCAAGGTGGGGAGCCACACTTGACTTGTGTGTGTGTGGGGGTGGGTGCATGGTCACCTACCCAACCCCCCATGGAACTGGCCGCCCACATGCAATCGTGGGGAGCCAGTCACAATAGTTTAAACTCCACTCTAATTTTTATAAAAAGAAGCCATCATCTCCATCGTGGCACACCCGGCGATCGCTTCCACCATCTTTCGTAAGAGAGAATCAGGCGACCATCTCCTGTGCACGTAATCCCAGGCGGCTGCTGTACTAGCTGCGCTTCTGTATCCTCTGTTGGCGGCTGTACCCTTTACCAGTGGGCTGCTCACTACACAAGACAGCTGCGCAGGCTGCAGACGACTTTACTGGCTCAGGGTGGCTGCGCTAGTCCTCTTACAGACGACAATTCTCTCTGCACTACAGACAGCGCAGGCTGCAGCTAGACGCTTCCTGTCCATACAAGCTGCGCTTCATCACCTCAGCAATCGGCGATTTTCCCCTGTCCAGCAGGTTGTGCTGATTCTCCAGCAGCACGCCTTCTCACCTGTAGGCGATCTTGCAGGTGACTGTGTGTTGCATCTACAGCAAACAGCTGCTCCTACTCCACTTCCTCACCTGCAGGCGACTGTGCCATCTCACAGGCTCCTGCAGCCAGGTGTTACATCTTTTCAACAAGGCGGCTGCTCCATCTCTTTTTTTGTAAGAGGTTGTTACACCTCCTATCCATAGACGGCTACCGGTGGTTTTGCACCTTCTCCAGGTGGTAACGCCTCTCACAGCAAGCTGCCTTCCTCAACCTCCTCGACAGGCTGCTGTGCCTCGGTCTCTCTCTCAAGTAACTGCACACAGACACCATGAGTATTGGTCTTCCATCTGCCATCCTCAAGTAAGTGAATTTTTCAGATTTAAGTAAAGTATTTTTGTGATAAATGTGATAAGGGACTCTCTCCACGGCAACACCCGTTCGGTGCCGGGTAGTCCAAGCTCTTGGAGAACCACGGTCCAGAGGTGCTGAGATCGGGAGAGCCAGGCGTTAGTACGGGAGCGCCTGTTTGTGCGTGGTCTTGGAACACTAGTGGGGCGCTCTCCGCGGAGTCCAGTGAAAGCACAGGACCGTAGAGACTGGACCACGCTAGTATTTGTTAAATACTCCCAATAAATATATCATATATTGAGGGGGGGTCGGCCCGTTTTGGCCCCAGTGCTGGTGTCCATTTATCTCATTTCATTTCATTTCAATTTCAAGTTGTAATTAAGTTGTCCATTTCAAATTGTGGTATTAAGTTGTGCTATTACGCGTGTGGGTGTCCAACGGAGTCTTTCCCACTTGACGGGATTGGTTTCAGTTCCCTTGGGTTATGAGAAGGGACTTTAATCGCTCAATGGCACCAAAATACAATAATACCTTAGAAAGTGTATGCATACATACACAAATAGAGTTCGATCCATATATCCATGAACCAAATCAACTCCAGGATTGCTCGCAAGACTTATGACCTTGAAGTGTTAGCTCAGGTTGCTGCAGACTTTGAGCTTAACCAAACCATGCCATTCCAAAGGAGACCAGCTCCACAAATAGCATCATCTCGATATCCAGTTGACCAATCCTGTGGTCAAGAACAGCCAGAACCATATGACAAAGATCAATGTCCCAATCTTCCTTAGTCATACCTTAGTTCCAAAGACAAAAACCATCTCTGTTAGTCGAAAGAAGTTAAGTCGATGAAGATGCAACCATGGACCCTCTAGCACCGCGAATACTGGAATCACCTCGGAGAGAGCACCCACCAACCTGTTTCCTCGAAACAAGATGCCACCACGAATAGCAAGGAACTTTGCTTGGCCACGAATTCATAGTCACAGGGGACGGAGGGGACAGACCCTTGGAACAGAGGGACGCCGTCCTGGGAACACTTTGGGACGGGGACGAACGGACGTCCCCAGCTGGGCGTCCCTCACAAGGGACGGTGTTCCGGGGACAGATCCAAGAGGGGACGGTTGTGAGGGACGGCTGCATGGGAACGCCCCAGGTTGATGTTTGGGCAACGGTCACATTTTTTTTTGGCTGTTTGGGGAGGGCTTTTCGTGGGCCTTTAGCCTTGTCCCATAGGCCTTGAGCCTTTGAGGCTTTGGGCCTTGGCCTCTCTCTTGCCTCCCTCCCTGTAAGAAGACACACACACACACACTCCCTCTCACACTTCAAGCTTGAGCTTCACACACACGCACACACACACACACACACACACACACACACTCTCTCTCTCCCTCAAGCAGCAAGCCTCAAGGGCCAAGGTCTCAAGTTTCAAGCTCTCGCACAAGCAAGCTCTAGCCTCTCAAGACTCACACACTCTCTCCCTCACACACACTCTCTCTCAAGCATCACACACACACACACCCCCACCCACCCTCACACTCAAGTTCTCCCTCAACTTTCATGGAGGCGGCGGTGCACGGCCATGGGCATGCAAGCTTTGCCCGTGTAGGCGAGTGGGTGGTGCCAACAAAGTGATTTTTAAGTGCCATTCCTACCCCGTCCCCGTTCCCTACATACAACTGTCCCCCGTCCCGTTCCCGTCCCCCGTCGGCACGGTGTGTCCACAGCAACTCATCATCTATTTTTTGGAGTTCACTACACACTTGTGTAGGAATTCGTGCATAGTCACAAGCATAATCCCCAACAATGGACGGAACACATCATGTTCCAAAAGCCTCGAACAATGAACTTGGAGCAGATCCAGTTCATAATCTGTGCTGTACCAAAGATAACCATGTCTTGCTAGATGTCTAATGCTTGGAACTCCGAATCACAGTCCCCATGCACCAGTAAGTGGAAACGGGGGACGGGGACGAGAACGGGATGGGGGACGGCCATATGTAGGGAACAGGGATGGGGGTAGGAACGGCACTTAAAAATTACTTTGTTAGTACCACCCACTCGCCTATACGGGCAAAGCTTGCATGCCCATGGCTGTGCACCACCTCCATGAGGGGATGGGGTGTGATTGACCTCATCCCAAAATGTCCATCCCATCATCCTTCTACGGGTAGTTGGAACTTGAAGAGCCACTACCACAAGGAGGATGCCATGGATGATGGATTCCTCCTTGTCACTTGATAGCTTGAGAGAGAGAGAGAGGGAGTGAGGCTTGAGCCTTGAAAGTTGAGGGACAACTTGAGAAGTTGAGTGTGAGGGTGGGTGGGTGTGTGTGTGTGTGTGTGTGTGTGTGAGAAGCTTGAGAGAGTGTGTGTGAGGGGGAGAGAGTGTGTCTTGAGAGGCTACAGCTTGCTTGTGTGAGAGCTTGAAACTTGAGACCTTGGCTCTTGAGGCTTGCCGCTTGAGGGAGAGAGAGAGAGAGAGTGTGTGTGTGTGAAGCTAAAGCTTGAAGTGTGAGAGGGAGTGTGTGTGTGTGTGTCTTCTTATAGGGAGGGAGGTAAGAGAGAGGCCAAGGCCCAAAGCCTCAAAGGCTTAAGGCCTATGGGCCAAGGCTAAAGGCCCATGAAAAACCCCTCCCAAACAGCCAAAAAAAAAGGTCAAAAATGTGACCATTGCCCAAACAGTAACCTGTGGCGTTCCCATGCAGCCGTCCCCCACAACCGTCCCCTCCTGGATTCGTCCCCGGAACGTCGTCCCTTGTGAGGGACGCCTAGCTGGGGACGTCCGTCCGTCCCCGTCCCACAGTGTTCCCGGGACGGCGTCCCCCCGTTCCAAGGGTCCGTCCCCTTCGTCCCCTGTGACTATGCCGTGTCCTCTCCTCTCTCCCTCTCTCTCTCTATTTTCTGCACATCTTCATTCAGTTTGGGCGTTAATTCCATCGCGAAAAGTGTGCTGATTTCTGAGCATTGAAGTTACCGATCTTCCCGGAAGCTTCCGCATGTTACATGTGTCGTGTCTTTGCCTTTTCTCTGAGATGAAGCCTTGCCCTTGGTCTTGTCCTTCTTCTTGAACAAACCATCCTTGGACAGATGTCCTCTTTTCCTGCAAGAGAAACAACGACTCCGACCTTTCTTTTGAACTGAAGAAAATGCCTGGTTAGAACTGTTGACTAACACCTTCAACTTACCCTGTGAGATGAGAACTGACGACTCCTCCAAAAGTAGGGAGCTAAGGTCATCAAAATCCAACTAAGTGGATGTGACCTGGCACTGCAAAGATCGAGAAATCACATCATAGTCCGGAGGAAGCTTGGTGAGGATAAGAGCACCCAGCTAAGAATAGGACAAAGCAGCACCCATAGCCAATAATTGGTCATGGATAACCTTGGTCTTCATGAGATAAGACTGCATTGAATTGCCTTCAGGAAATAACAAACCATAGAGCTGCCCCTGCAAGGTAACTGCCCTCATTGATGAATCTCGTGCAAAGAGATCCTCCAATTTTGACCATACCTCATGAGCACTGGTGAGAGTTTGCACTGCCGGTGAGACCTCCTCGGTGATGGTCTGCACAAGCACAGAATGCGCCTTCGAGTCCCGATTCTCCCAGTCTTGTAATTCCACATCAAATTCATCCTCTTGAACCTTAGTCCACCTCCTAGAGTTTTGAGGACGCTCGGGCTTCCTTTCAGTGCCTTGAACAATGTCTCACAAACCCTTGTGGATGAACCAAACCCGCATGTGAAGCTTCCAATGAGCGTAGTTGGGTCCTTTCAACTTGTCATCTTTGTTCGTACAGGGGGGAGCCATATCTACAGCAACAAAGAACAAATCTCAGCTCTCAAACACTTCTCTCAAGTGCTTATCAACGAAGCGAGGCACCATGAACAATCAGCCCCCTCTCAAACCGTAGAGAGAAAGAGGGGGGACAGCAGCAAAATAGTCCCAGATCCCCCGGGAACCTCCTAACCGGAAGGGCAGGGACTCGTGGAGGAAGAAGAAAATGTACAGCCACTTGTCTGGCAACTCCACATGCAAGAGAACTCACCAAATCTGATGCCGGTGCAGAAAACACAGCCACAACTCCACCTTATACCTCTGTAGAAGAAAACACAGCCAATTGAACTGGCCGGATTGGCTCTGTGTAGGAGAAAATGCAGCCACCAAAACTGGCCTGCAGTAAACAGCCGGCTGACAGGACCTGAAAATTCAGCACTGTTGGGGAAACGCAGCCACTGTTGTCACTGATCTGCAGCCGCGGGAGAGATGTGGAGAAAAACACGCCCAGCAAAAGGAGGGAAAGGTGGCAGATTTGTAGAGTTTGGAGCTGCCTAGACCTAAGCGTATGAAGGAGATAGCACAGGCGGAAGCATAAACAGTAAACATATGAGAGAGTACAAAGGAGAATGAGAGAGTTGGACAAGATCACCTTTTATAACAGCAGTAAAGCTTTACAATGTCAATGGCCAGCAATTGAGTGTTGAACTATGTGCAAGGGAAATGGATGAAGGAGTGAATAATGGGGAACTCCTTATATAGTGCATCAGTGAGCTGGCCGACTGCTCACAGGACAAATAAATAGGAGAAATACAATAAAATGCCCAGATAAATGGTAAAGCCCCAGAACACTGAGATGAACAATTCTCACACATTCAAGGTTGCAATGGTAGGGGGTAGAGGAGATGACCAAACATGAGAAAATGGTGACTTAATAAAATGGGTAATTACTCACTAATCAAGATTAGAGTATGCGATGATGAGTAGAGATTAAGCAAGCATAACTAAGAAGCATGGCTTTGATACCATGTTGGCAATCACAGGATCAACCATGGAGCTATGGAGGATGAAATCTCTCCATGATTAACGACAAAGAACAGAAAGCTTGAGCAAGCAAGAGAGAGCAAGTTGGGCACAACACAAGGTGATTGTATTGTAAATGATATGAGAGATGAGATGAATGAACCACCAAGTACAATAGCCTTTTATAGGCATCAAACGCTATATTTAGGCTCTTAACTAAGAGGTTGTTCACACCTAGAGTGTTCGCACCAAGTTGGCTATAAACCTAATGACTGGATGCCCGTATCCAAAATGTCACATGGTATTTTGGTGTATTTCTAACAATTTTAACATGCTAGAGCTGCAAAAGAAAAAATTGGAGGTGGCATGGCTACAGTTTTTGGTACAGAGTACTCAGCTTGGGAGGAGATGATTTTGGCTCTTAGGGGACAGGACCGTTGGCATCTTCTAGAGTTTGGCCGCAACGACGGGAGTTTGTGTTTCTCGTGATCTGACAGGCGTGCCGGCTCTAACCTATCCAGATTAGATCGGTTCTATGTAGATGAGTGGGCTTGTGGTCGTGGGGGCATGATAGGTACTTTGACAAGCACTACATTCTCCGATCATGCACCGATTATTCTTTCCTTGGAGGCAAGACAGACATTTGAGTACCTAGATCCCTGATAGCCTCATTCAGGACTCTGAGATTTGTAGCAGGATAGAGGAGATTCGGGAGAGGCTAGATTTTCACTTGGGAGAAGCTGCAGGCCTTGGAGAGATTACCAGTTTATTAGATGAGGCAGCGTAGAGCAGACTAGCTGGCTTCCGAGAGCAAGAGAGGAGCATTCACAGGGGCCTAGCTTCCCTACAATGGCTTTAGGAGAGTGCATCAGATAGCCCATGGGTTGAGAGTCAGTTGGCTGCCGCCCGTACAACGTTGAGATCCATAGAGGGGTGGTGGGTGGAGTACAGATATCATGCCAGACCCTCCTTTTGGACACAGGTGGGAGATAGGGTCATTGGGGATTTCTTTGAGATTGCAGGCCCACATAAGCAGAGAGATGGTATCTGCAGGTTGCGAGGCAAGGATGGATCCATTGTTGCAGAGACCCCTCCCCCCCCCCCCCCCCTCCCCCCCAACATGCGAGAACCATTGCCACATATTTCTTTAGCTCTCCTCTCACACAGGTGCCCCCATATCCTCACACGTGTTAGATGTACATGAGTGGGTTTGGCGACATACGAGAGAGGTGGTCCCTCATGCTCTCTGGACCTTCATGTTGACTCCCTTCATAGTCGAGGAGCTGGCGGAGGCTATGACTGCATTACCTAGGAGCAAATGCGCGGGAGAAGATGGACTTCTAGTCTCCTTATTTATCTGACACTGGGATCTCATGGAAGGCTTATGGGAGCCATGCCGGAGAGTTTGTCAGAGGGATTGATCCACTTGATTCCCAAGGAGGGTGGTGAAAGATTGGAGATTCAGCAGTGGAGATCCATCACTCTCCTAGGGACCGCCTACAAAATTTTGGCCAAGGCTATCAGCCGGCGACTGCAACCCTTCCTCCCCAACTTGATACATGGTACATAGGGAGGTTTTGTTCAGGATCGGAGCATTCTGGACAACATTTTCCCTTTCTAGGTGATGACTGCTTCAGCTAGGACGTGTCTGAAAGAAAGAGCATCACAGGTTGTAGGCCCAAAGCACAAACTATAGAAGGCTGGAAACAGTGGATTATTGCCGAAAATGAGCAGGAGGGAAGAAGCCCGTAGGTGCTTACAAGCATAAGAGACTGTTGCTACAGCCAGTGACCTCCAACAGATATGCAAGAATGAGATGAAAAGTAAGGGGAAGGGTGAGAACCCTTATATATCCCTCCAGAGAGTTGGTCGGCCAGCTGTAACAGGCTGACAGTTGTCCAATAGCATAAAATGCTATAAAATGCCTAAAAAATGGTAGAAAAAGCCCAAATAATATCTGCCAAATATGCCAATGCAGGGTCTCATAAAATGATCATTACAAGCATGAAAAAAGGTGATGTAGACCCTTTGGAGATGATATATTCCAACACCTCCTCTTTAGCGCTAGAGGGGCGGTCCAATACTAGCACGCTGAAGTAACACCTCCAAAATAGCTCTCGGAAGTGGTTTGGTGAAGAGATTAGCCACATTGTCCTTGGTAGAACAATAGGCCAGCCGAAGAAGTCCCAACTCGATCCAGTCGCGTACAAAATGATAATACACTTCAAGATGCTTGGATTGTCCCCGTATCACAGGATTCTGAGCTAGAGCAATAGCGCTCTGAGAATCCGAGAAGATGGTAACCAAGGAAGTGTCGGCACATCACAAATGCTCCAGAATCTGATGAATCCAAGGTGCCTCAGTGAAGGAGAGAAGGTAGAATTTATACTCGGCCTCGGTGGAAGAAGAAGAAATAGTCCTCTACTTTTGAGACTTCAAGAAACCAATCTTGTACTACCAAGCGTGAAGCAATATCCAGATGTAGACCTCCGAGTATCAATGCAGCCTACCCAATCAGAATCTGTGAAACCAACCAAATTAGCGCCACATGAATAGGTGATGCCATAATCTGAAGTACCTCGAAGATAACGAAGAACTCTCAAGGATGCCTGCCAATGAGACCTTCGAGCGGCTGATGAGAACTGGCTGAGAACACTCATAGCATAGGAGATATCTGGACGGGTGTTGGCTATGTAATGCAATGAGCCAACAATTTGCCGGTACTCTGTGGAATCCACCAAGGGTGTATCATCCTCCTTGGATAACTTGGCATTGGGATCCATGGGACGAGAGAGGTGTACAATCTGACAACCCATAAAGTGAGAGCGGCTTCTTCACATACTTCTGCTGAGAAATGAAGATACAGTCATCTTTCTACCGAACCTCCATCCCAAGAAAATAATGAAGAAGGCCAAGATCAGTCGTCTCAAATGTCTCTGAAAGCTTGGACTGAACCTGTGTGACCAACTTAGTATTTGAGCCAGAAAGGATGAGGTCATCAACATACAAAACAATGACACAAATATTCCTAGTAGAAAGAAGCACATAGAGATTGCTGTCAGCATATGC
This sequence comes from Cibotium barometz, assembly GCF_041138505.1. NCBI lineage: Eukaryota > Viridiplantae > Streptophyta > Polypodiopsida > Cyatheales > Cibotiaceae > Cibotium > Cibotium barometz. The sequence goes on along the minus strand of NC_141064.1, from coordinate 28,961,632 downwards.
CTTCTCAAAGCCAAGAGATAACAAGAAGGCATCAATCTTCTGATACCAGGCATGCGGGGCGTGTTTGAGACCATAAAGAGCCTTCTTTAGAAGATACACATGGGTGTCTTGCCCCTGAATCACAAAACTAGGAGACTGCTCAACATAAACTTCCTCCTCTAAATCTCCATTCAGAAAAGCGGATTTGACATCCATCTGGAACACGGGCCATCTGAAGTGTGTAGCTAGAGCCAAAACAATCCTAATGGTGGTATACCTGGCTTTAGGAGCAAATGTCTCATCAAAGTCTTCACCTGCCGTTTGAGCGTAGCCTCGAGCAACATGTCAGAATATGCAGCGGAGATGAAGACAAAATCTTAGAACACAAGAGCAAGTGCACTGCAAAAAAACACAGCAATAGAGAGGGAGAGAGAGAGGCGTGTAACTCTACTATATACACTAGGAATCCCGAAATACAAGAATGAAATGAGTGGCGGCCAAGGGGCCATTTTATATGGCCCCTACAAGCAGTCGGCCTGCTGTAGAGACAGCTGACAGCAGCTTGATGACACCCGACCAGCATAAGTACAGTCGGCCAGTAAAAATGCAGTCGGTCAGATCAGTGCAAACAGTCGTGCAGTCGGCCAGCATACAGGGGTAGCCGACATGCACAGGACAGCCTCCCACAACAGAAAAAATAGGAAAAAATATGGAGAGTGGGGAAAAATGAGAAAACACCTAAATCGGGCAAGCACACCCACAACAGAGGCCCTGGAGTAAATATACAGACAAGAGATGACTACTAACACCCCCTCTCAGCTCCTGGATGTGGAACCAATCCCAGGGAGCTGGAGTGCCGCTGGAGCATAGCCTGAGGTAGAGACTTCGTGAAGAGGTCTGCTGCGTTGTCCTTCGTCGAACAATAAAGAAGCAAGATTTTCTCACGTACAAAGTGATATTGTATCTCTATGTGCTTGGTCTGGGCATGGAAGATCGGGTTCCGAGCAATAGCTATACAGCTCTGGTTATCGCACTGGATGACTGTGGGCTCCTTCTGTGGAAACCCAATCTCGCCAAGCAACCTCCGCAGCCACACAGCCTCGCAAGTAGCACCACAAGCAGCCCGGTACTCTGCCTCTGTCATCGCGATGATAAGGCAATAGTTGGCTGCCTCTTACTGCTCCATGAAACCGCTCCTAAGCCGAGGGAAAAAGTGTAGCCTGATGTGGATCTTCTCGTGTCTGGATCTCCTCCCCAATCTGAGTCACTCCAACCTTGGAGTCTGACTCCATCCATCAATCCCCCTCCTGTGTAGAAGAGTCCAAATCCTTCGTACCTTGCAGATACCGCAAGATCCGCAATCCTGCGTCCCAATGAGACTTCAACGGCGTCTGCATGAATGAGCTCAACAGCCCCACGGAAAAGCTCAAGTCCAATATATGGTGTTCAGCAACCAGATCAATGAACCAACCAACTTCCGGTACAGAGAGGCATCAACTGGCTCACAAGGATCATTCACTGTCAGTTTTGTGTTCGGGTCCATCGGCGACGTAATAGGCTTGCAGTTCTCCATCCCAAAGGCCTCAAGAAACTCATGAACATACCGCTGCTGAGAGACAAAAAACCCCCTCTGGGTCTGCCAGATCTCCAATCCCAAGAAGAATTGGAGTAAGCCTAAATCGGTCATCTTAAACTCCTTCGACAAGGCAGCCTTCGTCACTCCAATGTGCTCCACATAACCGCCGGTGAGAATGAGATCATCCACATAAAGGATGATTAACGTAACCATGCCGCGTTCCCGAAAGAGATACAGGTTGGGATCTGCAACCGATCTCTGAAATCCGGTCCGGTTCCTTAACCTGTAAACCATCCCTTCAGATCCTGGAACCACAAAGCCTGGAGGCTGCTCAACATACACCTCCTCCTGTAGGTCACCATTAAGGAATGCAGATTTGACATCCATCTGATACACAGGCCACCTCTGAGAAGAAGCAAGGGCAAGAACGGTCCGAATCGTGGTCATCCTCGCTGCCGGTGCAAAGGTATCCTCATAGTCGATGCCTGGCCGCTGAGCATAACCCTTAGCCACGAGTCTGGCTTTGTGTTTGTCCACCGATCCATCCGACACATATTTGGTCTTAAAGACCCACTTGACACCAATGTGACTGACCGTTTTGACGGCCTCGGTACCAACTCCCAAGTGTTGTTCTTCTTGATGGCATCTAGTTCCACTTGCATGGCTTTCCTCCAAGTATCCTGTGCAAGGGCTTTCTTGACGGAAGTGGGCTCTTTGTCCCGCATGATACGAGACATCAAAGCATAGTTTACCTGTAAAAGCTACGCTGAATGACTTTTATCACGGACTCTGTGCGATCTTCGAGGTCCGTCCTCTGTGGTCCATTAGAGGGAAGCTCCGTGACGCCTGACTCCCGAAGGGTGTCCACTAACCACCTGGGTACTCGAACAGAACGCGGAGCCTCTTGCTGTTGCGGGGGCTCAACTCCAGCTGCGGGCTCAACCTCCTGGACTGACTGTGGTTGTCCAGCTGGAACAATAGACTGGGAATCATCATCAGAATCCTCTGGGTCTCCAAGAAGTGGCGGCTCATCAACAGTGGAAACCGGAACATGCTCATCAAAGACCACATCCCTGCGGACAACAATCTCATTCCTCTCTGGATCAAACAACCTGTATCCCTTGGAAAGAGAGTTATATCCCACAAATATAAGCTTTTGGGACTTGGAGTCGAGCTTCCCCCTCGCCTTCCTCTCAAAGCGTGAAGAAGATCCAGTTGTAGTAGAGGACTCATCCAGTGCTGCTGGATGCTGGTGGGGGTAATGATTAACCCCGGAGTCAAAAGCAGGACTCGTAGAGGGACTGGGAGCTGCAGAAGCTGGTGCAACAGGAACTGGTGGCTGTAAAGTAGCACCTGGCTCTGGAGTTGCAGGAGGAGGAGGAGGAGCTGCATGTGGAAGAGGTATAAGATCACTAACATCCGCTGGGAATGGATTATCCAGAAAATCTATAGATGTATGAAGTGGGCTCTCATCAAACCGAGCATCACGAGAAATGATGATGTCATCAACCTCAGGATCCTAGAAGCGGTACCCTTTGGATCTTAGATTGTAGCCTGTGAAGATCATCCTCTTTGACTTCGGTGCGAGTGTGGTCCTCTTTTGATTTGGGACATGCACATAAGCAACACAACCGAAAATACGTTGATGAGAAACTGAAGGCTTGTGTCTTGTAAAAGCCTCCTCCAGGGTCATCCCCTCAATCGCTTTTGTGAGAGAGCGGTTAATGAGATAAATTGAGGTAGCCACAGCTTCACCCTAGAAAGCAAGAGGGAGACCTCCATGATGCAACAAAGAACGAGCCATCTCTTTTACGGTCTGGTTCTTCCGTTCCACAACTCCATTCGGTTGAGGAGTGTAAGGAACTGTGGTCTTTCGGTGAATGCCCTTTGACACAAGGAAGTTATCAAACGTTATACACTCGCCGCCATTATCAGTCCGGAGAAAAGAAACTCTACCGCCAGACTGATTTTCCACCATCGCGATCCAAGTCCGGAAACTGGCAAAAGCATTCGACTTGCGAGCCAGAAAACATACCCAAACTTTGCAAGTGAAATCATCCACAACAAGAAAATATCGAGCCCCTCCAAGAGACTCAACCTCCATGGGTCCAGCAAGGTTTGCATGTATAAGCTCCAATCGTTGGGTTGCTTGATGAGTGGCCTCCTCTGGAAATGCATCTCGATGATGCTTGCCCATCATGCAGGATGAATAGATGCATGAAAGAGACTTGAGCTGAGAATGGAACTTCTGTAAGCCAGCAATGGGTACATGACCGAAGCAAGAGCCTCATAAACTAAAGTCATTAAGGGGGAGAAAAGCTGATGAATATGTGAGAATGGAACTTCTGTAAGCCAGCAATGGGTACATGACCGAAGCAAGAGCCTCATAAACTAAAGTCATTAAGGGGGAGAAAAGCTGATGAATATGTGAGTCAATGTGAGGGATTTGGGAAGAAAAATTGGTGATCTTGTAGAGACCCCCATCATGGACTCCAAGGCAACAATTGAGAGAGTCTTTCTGTTGATCATTTCAATGACCTCATCATCAAAGTACGCACCAAGTTCCTTCTGAGAAGGTTTGTACAGTGAAAACAAAATTTTGGAAATCCATGGTACATATAAAACATCATGTAAGGTGGCAGAGGAACCCAAAGAAACATTACCAACACCAGTGATGACAGGAAGCGAAGAGTTGTCGCCGATACGAATTGAAGAAGAGAGCATCTGGTAGTCCTCCAAGATATGGGCTTGATTGGTCATGTGGGCAGAAGCACCACTATCACCAACCCATTCCACTGCTTCAGGCTGGAAAAGTCATATATGTGATCACGAGAAGTGAATCCTGTGAAGAAGTGGATGAATCTGTGACTGCCGTGTATGCAACTTTGGTCCCTCCTCTAAAACTTTGTCCTTGCCCTTGCCTTTGGTGTTGTCCTTGTCAGATGCTTTGGAAGCATCCTGGGCTTTATACTTGGCTTTGGCTGCTCGAGAGTCATCACGACGAGCAAAGCAGCGAGCCTCAGTATGTCATGTCCTGCCACAGTAATCACATTCATTGCTTTTGTCCTTGGACTCCTTTGAATCCTATTTACCCTTGCCTTTGCCTTTGTTTTTGTTGTTGTTGTTGGAGGTCCCTTTTCTGCCTTTGCCTTTGCCATTGTCAGAGGCAACAAATGCAGACTCCAACTTGCCTTTTCCGCGAAGCATGCACTTGTCATGGAGATAACTCACAATTTCCTCAAAAGGGGGGGGAGGATCACGGAAATAAATATTATCCTTAAGAGAATCAAAGGAAGCAGGCAATTTACCAAATGGATGGGATTGTTGATGGTGCTCCCGTACTCCTTAAGCTGCAGATTGATATGGGTGAACTCTCCAATCTTCTCAATCAAGTTATCTGACCCATTGATTGTAAGCTTCTCCAGATCTGACTCCAATTTGGAAACCTTCACTGCCGAAACTCTCCCATACCTCCTCTGGATCTCCGTCCACATCTGATGAGCATTACTCTGGGTAGAGACAAACTGTGCCTATATAGATGGAGTCATGCAATGGATGATGATAAGATGAGCCCGAGCATCCAATATGCTTCTCAAAGCAGGATCCACTGAGTGAGGTGTGGAGATAGCCATCCACACACCGGCTCCTTCCAGCAATAACAGAGTGTAGAAAGACCAAGTATGATAGTTGGTTGCTGTAAGCTTCATGGGAGTCACAACTTCGGGAGGATTGTAGGATGGTATATGGGTAGGAGCGAGAGCAAGACCTGGATGAGAGAAGCTTAAAGAAGAAAGATTGGGAAGAGGAACCACCTGTGGAGCAGGAGCAGGGGATTCAAGCAATGAAGGAGCTGGAGTAGCAACGGGAGGATTAGCAGAAATCTCCTGAAGCCATGTCCTCTGACAAGCAACCTTCTCGGAAGAAAGAGGGCTGTAAAAAAACAGCAAATAGCCTTCTCTGAAGCTGTGCACAGCAAGAGGAGAGAAAGAAGAGAGGGTGGGAAAAGAGAAATAGAGAAAGCAAATCTCTCACGAACCCTGTCCTTAGCACCTAGAAGAGAGTTTCAGCCTGTAGATCAGCGTTTGGCTGTGATACCATGAAAGAAAGAGCATCACAGGTTGTAGGCCCAAAGCACAAACTGTAGAAGGCTTTGATTATTGCTGAAAATGACATGACGGAAGCCCATAGGTGCTTACAAGCATAAGAGACTATTGCTACAGCCAATGACCTCCAGCAGATATGCAAGAATGAGATGAAAAGTGGGGAAAGGTGAGAACCCTTATATATCCCTCCAAAGAGCTGGTCGGCCAACTGTAGCAGGCCAACAACTGTTCAATAGTATAAAATGCCTAAAAAATGGTAGAAAAATCCCAAATAATATCTACTAAATATGCCAATACAGGGTCTCATAAAATGACCAGTTCAAGCATGAAAAAAGGTGATGTAGACCCTCTAGAGATGATATATTCCAACAGCGTCAGTAGGATCTTATTGTTAAGTTCCTTGATTTCAAGAAAGCCTATGACAGAGTAGATTGGGGCTTTCTGGAGGGAACAATGTGGGATGGGATTTTCGGAGGAGTGGGTTTGAGGTGTTTCGGGACTCTATTTAGCTCAACACAGCTAGATTCTTAGTCAGGGAGCTAGAGGCGACAGATTTATGCTTTCTCGCTCGGTCCGGCAGGGTTGCCCTCTAGCACCTTATCTTTGGTCAGGTTCAGCGGTTGATCTGCAACTTTTTGTGGGTTGGCAGCAAACAGGAGGCCTACTCGGGCCAAGGTGGCCTAGAGGGTGATCATTCAGCCATGATGGAGAGGGGACTTGGGTATCATCAATCCCTCCATTTAGAGCTGTGTCCTATTGGACAAGTTGATTGTTCAAGGCCTTCTTTTGGGTGGTGAGCCTTGGAAGGACTTCCTCTTGGGTAGGATCTCCGTCAACACCCCAATTCTAAGAGGCCCTTGGCCTCTCAGCACGACATGGATTTTCATAGAGATGCGAGCTTGTGGCCTTAGCCGAGCATTTGAGGATAGATTTGTAGCCAGTCTATTGCGTACTTGGGATCGTCTGAGGCCGGCCCTTCAGTAGTTAGCTCCAATAGCCTCCCAGGAGCGTCTCCGATTGCCTCTGATTTGGAAACCCATGGTCCGTCAGCCTAGTGGTCACATGCTCGGGGGTCGCGTGCACATTTCATGGGGAGCTTTGAGCATGGGCCCCACTAGGTCACTTGGAGATTGACTTACATTTAGACAGCTGCTCCGAGAGGCACAGGAGAGAGGTCTTACCGGGATCCAGGGCAGGGATAGACTCAGCCTCGACATCGATTCTTCCATCCGCTGGAATGGCTAGCTCTGATTCCGGACCCTCCTCCCCCACAGTGTGGCTGAGAGTGTTCACCAGGCATGATATACCCTTGGCAATTCATGGCATGGATGAGAGCTCCTCCTTACTCACCTTCTCGAGTTCAAGTCCCACTGTTGGTCTTATATGCCCTCGTGTTGCATTCTACCGACGTTAATACCTCTCTCTCTCTCTCTCTCTCTCTCTCTCTCTCTCTCTCTCTCTCTATTGGACCTCATGGCAGACTGGAGAGAGCAGAGCCCCCTTTGGAGGATTTCAAGGGATGTGCTTACATAGGGTGAGGGTGATTGGTTTCCATGCACATGGGTGGCACATCGACCCTCCACCGGCGAAGGTGGCGAGAGAGACTCTAGCATTTGTGGATTTGGGAGGGCCGGCCTCTCATGCGTCTCCAGTGGAACCCGGGAGAGTGGACATGGCATGCGCCTGAGGATAGTGAGGAGACTTCAGGCATTCTCTTTTTTGCATACTCTGGATGGCTAGGCTGTAGGATTTAGATGCCCGAGGTTGAGGGCACTCTAGCAGCAGCAAGACAGTGGTAGTCCCAGGGCCTTTCGCTGCACTCTCTCTCAGATTTCTGGAAGAGGCTGTGGGATAGTTTTCGATTGTGGAAGATCACTCTCTTTATGTGGCAGTTGGCACATAGGAGCTTGGTAGTTGGCACTTGGTTGGCCAGCATTATGTCCGAGGTGTGGCCATTGCCAGGAGTCCTAGTGTCATTGTCTTTGGGATTGCCTGAAGGCTTAGTAGGATCCTACGCATTTTCACTATGACCGGGCTCCCTGCCACATTGTTACGTGGGGCACACTTGCTTGGACCATTGAGGCCGCGGCCGTCATGTCATATGAGAAGGGTGGGGGACTTTAGGTCTCTCACCTTCGTATTTTTGCAGTGCTAGTTCCAACTCCACCTTCAAGTCACTAGACTCTAGGTTCTAGCCAGAGATGGGAGATTTGCAGCAGTATCGTTGCGTGGCACATCTGGAGAGCTCGATGCAACGAAGCCATTGAAGGCACCCTCACCCATCAGCGGAGTCCATCCGGAGCATCTGGCTCGATATCATTCATACCCTCCATGGTCAGTGCGGAAGGCTTCAGAGTGGCTTAGACTGCATGCGAAAGCTTCGGGAGACCTTAATGATGATCTATCGTCCCGGTCTCTTTCTCATTGATAGTGGTGCCGAGCCCACTCAGCACTATAGACCACCCATGTGGTTGTTTCCCGCTCCCTCCATTGTATGAGATAGCATTCTTTTGCTAGAGTGGCCAGGCAAGGGAGAAGAGCATCCTTCCCCTTTTATGCTTTTGGACTCTCGCTCCCCATTTGGAGACGAGTTTGTACTTAGACATCATGGCTGTTTTTCTTGGTAACTAATAGAAGGATCTTTTTTCCGCCGCGCGGCGGGGGGGGGGGGGGGGGGGGGAGAAATACGCACAAGAAGCTTAGGCCTATGCTCCTCATGGTCCATCATATGCTCATAGGTATCCTATAAACCCATGTCAAGTATCACTAACCTCGGGTGTGTGCATCACTAATCACATACTCATGGGTATCCGATACATCATCAATCGAATGCTCATGATCCTCTAATAGATCGTCATGATCATCTAATGCATCCAAATGATCCCTAGGAAGGTAGGTAGGTATAGGCGTATCATCATCCACAATGCTGGGTGCCATCCCTACCCTTGAGATCATGTCCACATGATCTAACTCGCACGCATCAATACCACATATATCATCATCATGTGCATGTGTGCCAATATCATCACCATGTGCACGTGTATTGATATCATCATGTCATGTGTGTGATACATCATTATCATTTTCGTCCCCATCATAATACAACGAATGGATTGGTCTAGGTGAATGGAAATCAATAAGATGATGGCTAGTAGATGCCGTGGACGAGTCAGAGAAATAGTCGAAGCCCATGCGAACACCACTGTAATAGGGACACGTGTAAGCATGCACCACACATGTCACCCAAGGATCCAATTTTGTCACACCATGACTCTCAAACTGCTCCCTACTACGAGTAAAAATCATCATGATCATCTGCCACGTAGCCACGCACATAAACAACACCAAGATCATGACCATGCACCATCCAACCATCCCGAAACTCTTGATAAGTCATGCCTGTGGTGAATACATGCAGCAACGTTGCCTACATCTTGAAACACCTCCACGATGTAAAAAAATCCTTGGTCTCGGCCAAATTTTCATCATGAGTTCCCGATGACGAAAATTGATGGATGTGAACGAATCCACAAAAGAGCTCGGTATCAATGCCAACGTGCGAACAATGTCCACAAAGCACCAGGCATGTGAACACACCTCAAGCTAAAGTATGGTGTGTGAAATGGAGGATGGGAAATGGCCACAAGTAATGGATTGAACACTTCAATTCCTGCACTTGAATACCTTCCTGGAGGTTGATTTTGCACAAGAACTTCACTCTGCACACTTTCTTGATTAAGATTTGTAATCAGCACTCCAAGATCTTCCAAAGACTTGCGCATCAACCATTTCTTGATCTTTTTCCTTCAAGATTTGCACACGATCAAAAATCTTTGACAAATCTCTTACTAAAACAAGAAATCTCTCAAGATTTTTAAGAAAATGTTGCTTCTAGGATTTGTTGTAATACTATGTAAAAATTAGGGTTTATAAAGTGGCAAAATTATCAAATTAGGGTTTATAAAGTGGCAAAATTATGGTTTAATGATGGATTATGGTAAAAGGAACTCTAATCAAGAAGATAATCAAGAAACAGTGCTAATTAGAGTTTCTAAAAATTGTGATTAGTATGTACCCAAAAATGATTAACATTAATCTCATTGCTAATCCACTCTCAACAAAGATCAAAGAAAATCTGAAAAGCTATGTAAAACCTAATCCGAAAATGATTAGGCAACACTAATCACTCCCTAAGCAAGGATCTAAGCAAAGCTATAATACCAATGCAAGAAGGGATCTAGGCAAAGCTCTGAATAGAACTCATTGGTTAGAGTCCTCACAACTAGACTCAATGGCTGGAGTCCACACAAGTTGCTCCTCAATGCCTAGAGTAGCCATAGGTTAATGAAGAAGCCATGAAAGCTTGGGCAAGAAGCTTCAAGAAAGGTACAATGTATAATATGTCAAAAAGGTAATGAGGTCATGAGGTACCAAGTACACAAGACATGTGCCTTCTGTAGTCCCAAGGCCCATGTGCCCACATGTATAAATGACCCTGAGCTACCATGTGCCTAGACCCTGTTAGATATCATCCCCTACTTGCTGGCTTCCTATCTGGTGTCCTATTTTACAAATAGGACTGACCATGTTAGTCTGAGGGGCAGGTCACCCCTCACATGTATTTTACCCATATTTATTCCCCATTTATGGTCCTGGGTATTTTTCCCAGTCATGGAGATATTTATCACCAGTCGACTGCCTTCATGTAGAGGTATATATAGCCGGCATGCCTCCCTCATATTTCATTGCTTGCCTAACTTGTCTAGCTGTAGTCCCTCACTTGTGAGGTTCTCCCCTCTTGCTCGGGACATGTATTCCTTTTGGTGATGATATTGAGAGCAAGTTCTGACCTGTGTTTCCTCTCCCATCATACAGCCACCACGCACTATTTTTCACTTCACTCAGGACCTAGCCGAGGTGTACGACTATCATGTTCATGATCAGCTATTTGCCTTAGATCCATCGGCACCCATGGCCATGCTCACCTCCCAGCTCTCACATGTTAGGAGGGCCATATGCCGACTCCAACATGGACGGGCGACAGATCATACAGGATTACAGGGAGAGCATCTCATCTATGCTATTGATACATTGGCACCATTTCTTGCTCATCTTTTCAACAGAGCTCTGTCAGAGGGGTTTCCGGCTGAGTGGACGATGCACACTATTGTGCCGATCCATAAAGCGGGAGATGTACTAGACCCCGGGAACTACAGGACCATCATGATTGGCCATATATTGGCCAAACTATACGGGGCAGTTTTGGAGGCAGAGCTGAGCACTCATGCAGGGGTTGGGGGATTGAGAGCAGCAGGCCAGGCAGCTTCCGTCGAGCCTTCTCGACCATCGACCACATTTTTACATTGAGGTGCCTGATTGATACACTAGGCATACCTTCAGACATGATGTGGGGCATATACAGGCTATATGAGCAGGTCTTTGGGAGAGTCCGATGCCCAGGAGGCTTGTCCGACACAGTTGCTAGCACCATTGGTGTGAAGCAGGGGTGCCCGCTCTCCCCCACACTCTTTGGGCTCTATATTGATGAGGTGGTCGATTACATCACACAGGGAGGAGGCTCTGGGGTTGAGCTATCAGGTATTACTGTCCATGTTATGCTTTATGCTGATGACATCGTCTTGGTATCCGACACGCAGGTTGGGCTTCAAAGACACTTTGTGGCTCTTGATGACTTCTGCGCACAGCAGGGGCTCACAGTGAACCTTGGGAAAACCAAGGTTATGATCTTCCACACTTCACCTGCAGTCAGGAGCCACACTACTCTCACATTAGCAGGAGGGTGGGTCGAGGTGGTGAGCTCTTATGTTTACCTTGGCATCACATTTACTAGCTCAGCTGGACGCTTCTCCATGGCTCAGGCAGTCTGAGACAGAGTGACCCGGGGGTATGCAGCTCTTGCTGGCCTTGAGCGTCAGTGTCATCAGGCACATTTTCAGGAACCCCGCACGAAGGGGTGGCTCTTTGATACATTAGTGACACCAGCCTTGATGTATGCAGCAGCGGTTTGGGCACCAGGGCTTGCAGCCTCCACATGGGTACAGCTGGAGAGACCATAGATCTTGATGCTCTCGAGGATGATACGCAGCAAACCATCCGTCCCGCACGACATTGTTCGAGCTGAGTTTGCTGCACCACCTATGGTAGTGGAGGCATTGTTCCAGACGATCTCCTTTATATACAGGATGAGGGAGATGCCCACGGAGACATTATCCCGCCGAGCTTTTGAGGCATCCAGACAGCTGGCCGAGGCTGGACACACTGGATCTTGGTATGCACAAATGCTACAGTGGTTCTCACATCATGGGATAGACATTGAGCGGTTGCCACCTTTTCAGTATGATCAGTCTGCTCCACGGGGTTACCTCTCTCTCAATGAGAGGAACAGAGTGATGAGACAGGACATATGGCAGCACTACATACAGGAGACATGGACAGCACCAGAGAGCCCACTACCACCGAAGATGCTGTATTACAGAGACCACTTTATGAGCATCTCAGGGGATGGGTTTATACATCGACCGCGGTACATGGATGTATACATGCCACACAGCTCTCGCGTTGCTATTGGACAGCTACGAGTCTCATCACATCAGCTAGAGATAGAGGCTGGGAGAGCGGCACGGGTTCCCAGAGCTGAGCGGATATGCAGATTGTGCTGCGAGGAGGTGGAGACTGAGGATCATTTTGTATGTAGATGTAGAGCCCACCAGGGGGTCAGAGATAGATATGTAGGATTGTTTGAGGAGCACTCTTCACTACATCAGTTGATGGAGGCCTCGGACCAGCGACAGCTTGGCAGACTACTACTAGAGCTTCATAGTTCTCGAGAGAGACTCCTCCAGACACCCGCTCCCACTAGGGGTGGGAGACAGTCCCAGCTCACAGATTTCTTCCAGAGAGCTATGCCAGTGCCAGCTGATGTACCACGTGGGGTGACTGCACAGAGAGCAGAGGAATTGAGAGCCAGGAGGAGACCTAGACAGACTGGACATAGAGCACCCCGACTCCATCACCGAGAGATAGCAGCTATCCGAATGAGACACCAGATGGAGACACAGGAGAGGCTAGCTCGCTTTCATTTAGACTCAGGGTACATGTTCATGCCATTCACAGCCTCAGCATCGGCGATGTATGATATCTTATATCCCTCTTATGGCACTGGATGGAGTTAGACATAGATCTGCATAGCATGCTTGTACTACCCCTTCAGCATATAGAGATGCATCTTGCCTTAGCACTCCATCCACATCCCCACCCCCCTTATATTGTTTGTATATGGGCTCCACCGATTCATGATGATTCACAGTTGTATCCAGACACATGCACACTTTTTCTTTTGTTTCTTTTCTTCCGATGACCGGAAGAACACAGTGGTATAATATTTTGTCTCATAGGCCGACTTTGGCCTCTCGTAGACGTTAATATATCTTTCTTTCTTTCTTTCTTTCTCTCTCCTGTGTTTCCACTTTCCCTTCTTTCGCTGCACATTCTATCAGGCCCATCCCCCCATGTGCATGTGTACCTGAAATCACTTCATTACAATGCTCCCATCCTTCTTTACCAAAAGCAGCAGAGCTTCAAAGGGAGAAGAGCTATATCTACTTACAACTGCTGCTTCAGCTCATCTTGTAGGGAATTGGTGAAGGAGGCTTTGCACTTGGATGTGATGGTCCTGGGGCTTGGAAGGAAGGAAGCTTGCCACACTTCTCCATACACTCCCACCATTCCCTTAGAGGGCCTTTTAGTCCATACCTTAGCTGTGGCTGCTAAGCTAAGGAAGTTAACAGAGTTGTATTTTTGCTTATCATTTTAGTTAGCAATAGGAAAAGCTTGTATTTTAACGATCCAGTTTATCCTGAGCTTGGAGGTTTAGCAGTAGAGGGAGGGCTTTGGATTCATCTGAGTTAGAGGTTGGTTTTAACTTTTGTTTTTTCTACTAAGCGTTTCATTATTGTCTTCATTGAAGGGCTACTTTCTGGTATTGTGGTTTGTGTAACCTTGCTACTTGTGGATGCTGCAGATGTGTGGAGCTCTCTTTGCACTGCTTGCAACTGCCATTCCAACACTAAATGTCAGTGTACAACAAGGCCTTATTTGTTGTATATTTATATTCATATGTATGCATGTTTGCATGCAGTGCATACATACACTATTGCATGTAATATATACATACATCATTACCTGCAATGCATACGTCGGTACATACATACATCATTGCATGCAATCATACATACATGCATACATATATACATAGAGACATCCATATATCATACATACATGTTGATGGTGTGAGTGGGCATGTCATAGCCTGTAGTTTATACTATGCATGATGGAGTCTGGTATCTTGGTTTCCTTAGGTATATCCATATATACATCATGCATACATACATACATATATACATCCATGCATTCATACATACATACATACATACATATATACATTCATGCATGCAAACATACATAAATACCTACATACATCATATCTCACAGCTTGTGTCATGAATTTTTAGATTTGGGGATCATTATTGTAAACAAATTAAAGAGCGTTCAATTCAATTTCAGGCAATGAGGAGAGCAGCCTTGTCACTGGAAAGATTGGCAGATGCTGCCCTGCAAGAGTTGCCTGGCACGATGGCTGCAATCAGGCTCTCTGGGATGGAGATCAGTGACCTTACACTTGAATTAAGTGATATGAGGTAAAGACATGTAGAAATTATAGAAATTTGAGATTCTTTGACTGTACTTGGTAATTATAAATATCGTGGTTTGCCAGTCAGGAATTATCTGAAAGTGTACGAAGTTCTGCACGTGCTGTACATGCTGCTGAAGTTGGGATACGAAGAATGGGGTCACTTGCGGCCTCTCAGACATTATGTATGCATGGCAGCTTTGTTAATTTTAGTGGTTAAGATCACTAAAAAATTGGCCTGACGTGTGTGTGTGTGTGTGTGTGTGTGTTATGGGTAGCAATGCTGCAGGAGCATGCAAGTGTGCCTGTGGAGGCTGTGAAGCCAGTGGTAGCTACTGCAGCGGAAACTACTCGGCAGGCAGTGACACAGGCACAGAAGGCAGTTTTGGGTCTTGCTGCTCTGCCTGTTTTGTCGAAATGGATTCAGAGGAAAAACATCGAAGAACAGAAGAAAATCGAAGAAGACATGGGCTCAGGATCGAATAGCGGAGCCCATGAAGGAGGTTCATCATAAGCGATGGTTGATACCTAATTCGGAACAAGCTATTTAAAAAAGTCAACAGCGGCCAGCAACAGAGGGAGCTCTCTCCTCCCCTTACATCTTTCCTCTTTAGAGGGCTGTAGTCTGCTATCATTCATTTGTACATCTTATTATTACTAGAAGGATGTGGGGTGGTGGGTTAACATATAGACACAGGTACTTGCTGATGTAATAGAAAGTGAAGCCTTTTCCGTTACGTTTGTCAATGTCTCCCTGAGAAGAGGAGGATCAGTGCTCATTGATTATGGGTCTGCATTTGTATCTATGAAATTTTTTGTGAAGGCTTTTTTCAAATGTATATATTGTAGATGTTTCCTTACTGCAGAATGTAAGAAAGAATGCACCAGAAATTGTAGTGTTGAACCAGACAAGGGCAATCACTTTGTTATCTTTCTCTGATATTGTCATGCAAGTGTTGATGCTTGTTTGGATTCCTTGTGGACCTTAACACATGAAAATATCAGCCTTCTCCTAGTTACCATTTAGAGAGAAGACAAATGCTCCAGCAGTTGGGGTCACTCACCATCTCTGTTACATCCACAAGTGCCGATATTAGTTTGATATCATCACTGTTGCCATTATAATTTTTCTTCCAATTTAGAAGAACAAGGTGAAATTGGTTGAGCAAAGAGGCCTAACTAGCTCCTCTAGCTTGTGAGTTGTACATGCCAATTGCTAAGAGTGTCACTACTGATGCCACATGGCTGATGTGGTGCTCCAAGCAAGCTTTTTTCTAGAAAGGTAATTTAAGTTTGCTGATCACAGTGTTGACACTACATGTAATCTTTCTTTCAACGTGTAGTAACACACATCTCAGTAAGATCAACTTTGGAATGAACGACTATAATGTCACTTCCAAGACACATGAAACCATGCTTTGAAGATCAAAGCATATGGTGTTTGTGGCTCAATATTAACAAACTCAATTGTTTAAAATGGGCCATCCATGGTTCAAATTTTTGTGGGCGTTCACAAGTCATAAGGTAATTATGCTCCCTTTCGTGGGTGTTTGTAGGTAGTAAGCTCATCCTTGAAGTTTACATGCCTTGCCTTTGTGGCCTAGACCTTCCTTTTCAAAGAAGCCTTGATTGAGATTGTCATTTTAGAAAATTGGTTGGCGCTGATTTTGATATTCCTCCCATATATGGTCGATATACTACATAGACTTTGAAATTTGAATACATTAGAAAGGCTAGGGAGCGGGAAAACTGTACGGATGATTGTTTCCTCTTTGTGCTCTGGCCCTAGGGGGTTCCCCCATGGTGAAACCAGGGGGTTCCGGTTTGGGCATCCCCAAACTGACTTCCAAGCAGCCATCCCAGAAACCAATACAATCGAATCTTCATCTGGAAGGCTCGTCGTCCCAGGCGGGGTAATGAGTACAAGGAATGTAACTTCATTTGAAGGTTTCGTCATCCTAGGCGGGACAATCAGTACAAGGAATGCAAGGGGCCTAGCATGCTTCAATCGGGATCAGAGATTTCATGCAGGAAAGCCGCCATGCAACCTCCCCTTTGCATGAGCAACATGTGGTGCCTTCTCCTTACTTAGGTTTAGATAACCTAACCTTCGGGCATTTTCATCCATCTTCAGAACCAACAGTAGATTTTCGCGAGTCTACAACCCAAAATATGGCGTCTCAGACAAAAGAGCCCAAGGTGGAGATCGAGTCGGACCAAGAAACATCATTAGAGTCCTCACAGAGGAGCGACATAACTTCTCCAGCTTAAGAGGAGGAAGAATGACAGGTCAGTGAGGCGCTGGCCAAGGTGAACAAGGGCAAAGCTCTTACACTGCAACAAAAGGCAACGAGGAGGGAAGCGACGATCCTTCTCGAGTGCGAAATCGGCAACCTGGAATTGGTAAGAAACTTTCTGTCTCACTACCTGAAGATCTGGTGAATGAGGGGAACATTTCTTTCCAGGCTAGAGTAGTAATGGGACTGTTTTTTGGACCAAGGCCTCTATTAGAGTTCCTGCGTAGTTGGATTAGAAACAATTGGACCATGAGGGGATGGGAGGTAGAAAAGACCCAATTTCTACCAAACAACTATTGTTTCCTGTTTAAAACTGAGCAAATGGCCCAAACGTTCTAGGGGCAGGATAGTAGATGGTTAGGAATTCCCTGCTGTTTGTGTTCAGATGGTCCTCGGACTTTTCTCCCCTGGGTCCTAAACCCTCTCTGGTGCCCATATGAGTGGAGCTCCCCAACTTACCTTTGCACTTATGTCCACTATTGAAACTCATAGTGAACCCTCTTGGTAGACTGCTACGGATTAGACCCACGAATGATCTTAATCCTTGTTGGCACCCTCAAGCCCTTATTGAGATGGACATTAATCAAGCTTTGCCAACCAACTTGGCAATTTCAGTAGGGAGTGGATACTCTATTGACCAACCTTTAGTCTATAAGAATATTCCTAACACATGCTTCCATTGCGTAGCTAAGGACCACTTCATAAGAAACTATCCTATTAAGTTCCCCCCACCTCCTCCTAAACTGGAGGCACAGAAGAGATCCACATAGAATGATAACCAGGGCTTTCAAATGGTGGGTAGAAGAAGAAAACCCTTCAACAAAAGCTGGCTTCCAACAGGTAACACAAAAGTAAAACAGAACAATCGTTTTACCCCCTTCTGATGGATATTGCTGAACCTTCCCAACCAAGGGAGGAGAGCTGTAAAGAAGAAGAGGAATATGTGGCGAGCTCACGCGTTGAGGCCAGTCAAGATGGATTTTCACGGGAGGTGGAGGACATGGACTTCCAGGAAAACTTTTAGGAAGATCAACTTCTCCCTTCGCAAGCAGAAGAGGAGATTCTCCCTAGAGAAAACATAAAGAATGTCTCTCTTGCTACTATAAAGCAAGGTATTAGGAATGGCAACTTGGGTGACTTAGGCTCCTCCAAAAGGAGACAGTCACAGGTGGGAGGGATGCAATCCCCAGCCCCGAATGAGAAAACCCCTAAGCCCAATGGGAAACCACCATCCAAAACTCCCAGAACCTAATGTTAGACAACATTACAGCTTTGTCCTTTAACACATAAGGCCTAACTGATGAAATAAGACCTTGTATTATTAAATATTGGATGTGGCAAACAGGTCTAAAACCCTCTTTTTTTTGCCTACAAGAAATCAAAGTGGTTGGAGATGCATTGCATAGAAATCTATGTATCGTATCCAAGAATCACAGATGGTTTGTAACTAACCATTCACAGGGAAGTGGGGGAGCAACCTTGGAATTGATGTAACACTGGCCTCTTGCATAAAGAAGGTACAAGTGGACCCTCTCCATAGATGGATTGCTGTTCAAATTGACACGAGGGAGGATGTAGTTATAGTGGTATCTCTGTATGCCTCGGGTCCTGTAGGATCTAGACCTGGGCTTTGGACGTCTTTGATGAATTTTAATTCTCCAATTATTATGCTAGGAGATTTTAACATGGTGGAGTCGCACCTGGACAGATACATGCAACTAGGCCAAACAATTAGAGGACAGGAAAAGAAACGATGTGAGGAATGTAAGATCTTTCATGCACTACAGGATATGGCCTCTTCAAATGAATTTATTTGGAGCAATGGGAGGAGAGATGTGCTGACTAGGAAGGCAAGGCTGGATAGATGTTACATATCTGATGTCCTCAGTCAGAAATTTATGGGCTGCACTGTACGAGTTATGAAGAACATTGTCCTCTCAGATCACTATCCAATCCTACTAACCCTCAAAGCCTCATGCCAGAAAATCAAATCAGGGTGTTTCCATACTGATCCCAAATTGTTCAAGATGCCATCAATCCAAGATGGGATTAAAAAAATATGGGAAGAATCCTTCTCTTCCTGTCGAGCTTCTGCCAAAGCTGGCCCTAGAGCAGTTCGAGATACTCAAAACTTCTTAGTTGCAATTAAAAAAGAAGTTACTAAAGCATGAGTTCAAGAAGGAACATAAAATAAATCGACTTAAGGATCTAGAAAACAAAATGTCCTCATCTCAAGAGGATTTGAGTAGTGAAATAAATAATCTCAAAGTTGACCTGAGAAGGGAGGAAGAACTACAATGTCAACATCTTAAACTCTTTATAAGAGAATGGTGGGCAGGCAAGGTTGACAGGCCATCCAAAGAGATGTTCGCAATCCTTAAAAAGAAAGCTGACAGAGAATATAGCCCTTTTTTCAAACCCTTAGGCCTTTCTGCGGCTTCCATTGAGGAGAATATGAATATCGCAAGAGAGCACTTCTCAAACATTTTCAGCACCCCTATTGCTAGGAATGAGGAGAAAGACAGGGCATGTAAGACCATTTCAGCATGTAGACAGAAAATTGTCCCCAAGTCTCTAGCTGCAACTCTTGAAGTTGATGTTTCAGAAGGGGAACTTGCAGATGCCATAGATTGCTTACAGAATGGGAAAAGCCCTGGAATAGATGGTCTACCAACAGAATTCTTCAAGCAATTTAAAGAACTAATGATCACTACTCTCCTACTTGTGTGGGAAGAAAGTCTAGATCATGGTGCTCTACCAATCTCTTTGAATGAAGGGTTAATCAAAGGCGTTCCAAGGATGATCTATCTATTTGGAGACCTGTCTCCATGCTACCTACAACATATAAAATCTTTGCCGAAGTGTTGTCTAGGAGATTGAGTAATAAATTATAATCTTAAACAGTGGATAAGAGAGGAGCAAAAAGGTTTCATAAAGCGCAGATACATCCTTGATGCCATTATTGCCCTCTGGGAAGGAGTGGAACATGCCCAAGAAACTAACCAAGACTTTGTGTTCTTTAAGATTGAATTTGACAAAGCATATGACATGTTAGAATGGGACTTCATCCTCCAATCCCTTAAGGATATGGGATTAGGACCTCTATTTATCAGAAAAGTTGCTACATGGTTTGGGAATGCCAAAGCCAAAGTGGTGATCAACGGCATACTATCAGAGCCCTTTGAACTTAAAAGATCTATCAGATAGGGCTACCCACTTGCTCTCTTACTTTTTGCCATAGCAGCCGATGCACTTGGGTGGTTGGTTCAAGATGCCTTACAGAAAGGAGAGATGAAAGGTATTGATCTGCCAAATAATAAAGGGCAAATGTGTTTGCAGCTGTTTACAGATGACGCTAATGGATTGCATCACAATGATGAAAACTCTATCAGAACATTTTGGTGCTACCTTCAAATATTATGTACTGCCTCAGGCTCCCTCATTAATCATCAAAAAACTGGTATCCAAACTCTGATTAAAGACTCTCCAAAGTGGATAATTGAGGAGGGTTTTCAAGTCATCAAAGAGGGGCAAGTGTTCAGAGACTGCTGGGTATACCAATGGGATCTGGAGTGACCATGAAACAGAGATGGCAGTGGTGGGTAATGGAAAAAGTGAAGGCATTTGATAGATGGAAAGGATACCAACAAAATTTAGCAGGCAGATGTGTGGTGCTTAAACATCTTCTCATTCCCACAACCATTTACTTCTTCTCATGCTAGACACCATTCTCAGAGTAATATGAAAGAGCTTCAGAAATTATGCAGAAATTTCCTATGAGCGGGGGATGCTGATGTATACAAAATTCCTAAGGTTGCTTGGACATACTGCACACAGCCCAAACAGCAGGGAGGGTTGGGAATTACGAATGTGGAGGATTTAGCCAACAGAATGGCTACCAAATGGATTATAAGAAGCTTATACCAACCTGAGTCAGTCTGGACTATAATAATACACAGAAATGAGAGTGGACATAGATTGTCTTTGAGACCTCAATGGAAAAACCTCTCGTTTCTCCCATAAACCTACCAGCTTTGATCTCGTCAAAAGTATGTGGAATGCATGGAACATAGTAAAAAAAAACAATATGCCTGTCAAAGATTAATAGGAAAGCTGCAGGTATTTTTCATCTGGACTCCATTTGGTTCTCCCTTTTCCTAGACGACTGTGTGGATGCACATAATCTGAAGAGAGCTCATAATTATCAAAGAAAGGGTTACAATGTTGGGGAGATATATGGGACTTCACTACACAAAATGGATTGTACCTGAACAATTAATGCAGATGTTTAGACTCAATAGAGATGATATGCTCTTCCTACAGTCTAGAGTATCCAAGTGGGACCCAGACAAGGCCACGCTCATCCAATGCAGGAGTGCCTTAACGTTGGATACCTTATACTGGTCTCAGTCCAGTACTCTTCTGCCCATTCCCCCCTTGCTGTTCAATGGTACGCAAATGCACGTTAGATTGAATGCTAAATGGAACATTTTGTGGGATAGAAAACAATGGGAATTCAGATTCTAAAAATTTTAATCTTTAATAATTCTCCCAAAGAAGTCTATATTGTTATGGCTCGTTATGCATAAAGGAATATGGACCAATTCTAGAGCAAAAAAAAAATCAGAATTGGTGATGGATTGTGCCCCAGATGCTGACAACAAGAAGAGACAATACCCCACCTTTTTATTTCCTGCAAATTTAATAAAAGTCTCTTAGAGCTCGTACATTAATGTCTTTCCCCTATCAAGAAAACTCAGTTGACATGGAAGCAAATCTTACTAGGGGACTTTTTTGGTTGCTCGTCAAAATTATGGAATACAATTAGGGCAGAATATATTTGATGTATTTGGATTATGCGCAATTATTGAGTATTTCATAATGCAAATTCTCTCAAATGTCTTGGCTTTAGGAATTCTCTTAATGTGCAAATGAGGATGATATTAAAAGCGGACAACACTGTGTGCCAGGCCTAGCAATCTAGGATTGAGGTGGAGGAAGTGTTGGCCATCAAAGAAGTGCGTGAAGAATATGAGGAAAAGGTCAAAAATATCAAGGTAGATTGGGAAAGACAAGAGCAGGAGTGGTCAGAAGTTTGAAATCAACTTGCAAAAGAAGATGTTGAATTAGCTGCCTAAGGCTTCCTCATTAATCATCAAAAAACTGGTATCAAAACTCTGATTAAAGACTCTCCAAAGTGGATAATTTGTGAGAAAGAAGAGATGAGAGAAGAGACAATGTACTCAAAAACTCATCAATGAACCACTAGCCAACTTGATTAGAAATGAACTACAATGCCTCATATATATAGGCACAAGATGAACGGATCTCTAGAAAAGTTCCTCCACCCAAAAATGTGTAAATAGAAAAAAATAGAAATGAATGCTATAAATCCCAAAAATGCATATAGGCTAAAGAGTGTGCCACTAGCGTGACACCATCTGGAGATGACACCTATCCAACACCTCCTCTGCAGGTCCAGATGGGAGGACCAATGCCAACGCGCTGAAGAAGGTAATCCAAGGTAGGTCAAGGAAGAGGCTTAGTAAACAAATCAGCAACATTATCTTTGGTAGGACAATACTCAAGCTAAATGCGACCTTCAAAAATCCAATCACGAACAAAATGAAAATGAACATCAATGTGTTTGGATTATCCTCGAATAACTGGATTTTTGGCTAAAGCAATAGCACTCTGTGAATCTGAGTAGATGAGTGTCGGAGTAGATGAACATCCAAGGTGATTCAGAATTTGCTAATGCCAAAGTGCTTCAGAAGTGGCATCAAGATATGACTTGTACTCTGCTTCTGTCGATGAAGAAGAAGTAATTCGCTGCTTTTGACATTTCCAAGAAACAAGTCCTTTACCAAGCATAAAACAATAGCCTGACATGGAATGCCTAGTATCAATACACCCTGCCCAATCAGAATCTGAGTAACCAATAAGTGTATCTCCACTTGCATAAGAAATGCCATACTCAAGAGTTCCATGAAGATATCGAAGAACCCTCAAAGCTGCCTGCCAATGAGATCGCCGAGGCTGTGAAGAGAATTGGCTGAGAATACTCATAGCATAGGAGAGATCTGGCCGAGTGTTAACCAAATAAAGTAGAGAACCAATAAGTTGGCGATACTCTGCCCAAACTTTAATGATTTGGAATAGTCGTAGAATCAACCTTAGGGGAATCATCATCTTTGGATAATTTTGAATTAGGATCCATGGGACAAGTGAGTGATGCACAATCATGCATGCCATACTTCTCAAGCAACGTTAAAGTATACTTCTTTTGACAAAGAAATATGCTTGAAGCAAATTGCCACACTTCTAAACCAAGAAAATAGTGGAGTAGTCCAAGATCAGTCATGGCAAATGATGTTATGAGTTGAGTTTGAACCCATTTGAGTAGGTCCAAATTAGAGCCAGTGAGTGTCAAATCATCCACATGAAGCACAAGAATGCATATATCATCATCCACAATAAGCACATAAAGATTAGGATCTACATGAGTCCTCTCAAAATGTAGAGAAAGGAGAAAACTGTCAATCTTCTGATACCAAGCTCGAGGAGCTTGCTTAAGACCATAAGGAGCTTTCTGTAATAAATACACATCATGTTCATGACCCTGTGCAATAAAACCTTCAGGTTGTGCCACATAAACTTCCTCCTCTAAATCTCCATTCAAGAAGGCAGATTTAACATCCATTTGATATATAGGCCAGGCATAGTGAGAAGCAAGAGCAAAAACAACATGAATAGTAGAATATTTGGCAGTAGGAGCAAAAGTTTCATCAAAGTCTTCACCTTCTTTTTGAGCATAACCTTTAGCAACAAGTCGTGCCTTGTACTTATCAAGAGTACCATCGGAATGAAACTTGACTTTGAAAATCCACTTATTAACACCAATGACCTTTTTATGTGAAGGTCGTGGAGCTAACTGCCATGTGTTATTAGATTCAATAGAAGAAATCTCTGCTTGCATTGCTTCACACCAATGTGGTAAGGAAAGAGCTTCCTTAACCATTTCAGGCTCAAACACATCACCAATATGAGACATCAAGGTAATATTTACTGAAGGGCGTGTACGTAAGACACGTGTAGTAGATTGTTGAGCATTTGAAAGTGATATACCTGAATCCTGAAGTAGAGAGCGAACCCATTTTGGAGGACCAGAAGTCCGTGTAGAATCCAATGAAGTGGTAGGTGTTGCAATCGAAATGGATGGAGGGGATGAAGTAGGAACTGATGGTGTAGATGAGGATGAGACTGCAGGGAATGAGAGAGGCTCAAGCTCGAGAGATGGAAATGGATCTGAGAGAGATGTAGAAGGTGGTAACTCATCAAGACCAAAAACATGCTCATCAAAGATGGCATCACGTGAAAGAACAATATCCTCATGAGAAGGATCCCAAAAACGGAACCCTTTGGAGCGAGAATCATATCCTATGAATATCATAGGTTTGGACTTAGCATCAAGAGTCCTCCTCTTAGAAGAAGGCACATGCACATGAGCAACACAACCAAAGACATGAAAATGAGAAACAGTAGGCTTGTGGCCTATGAAAGCCTCCTCTGGAGTCATGCCGTCCACTGCTTTCGTAAGAGAGCGATTGAGAAGATAAACTGAAGTAGCTATAGCCTCACCCCAAAAGGAGGAAGGTAGCTTCGCATGATGTAAGAGGGAGCGGGCCATTTCCTTCACCGTTCTATTCTTTCTTTCAACCACACCATTCTGCTGAGGAGTGTAGGGTATGGTGGTTTGTCGTTGTATGCCTTTTGAAGCTAGAAAATCCTCAAATGCTGTAAACTCACCTCCATTGTCAGTCCTGAGAAAAGATACCTTTTGACTTGCTTGATTCTCCATTTGGGCAAGCCAAACCTTGAAATGAGAAAGAGCATCAGACTTCTTAGGTAAGAAATAAACCCATGATTTGCGAGAGGTCATCCACAAGAAGCATATAATACTTGGATCCACCAAACGATTGTACTTCCATAGGTCCTGCAAGATCAGTATCAATAAGCTCAAGTATGCGTGTGGCCCTATGAGTAGCCTCCTCTGGAAAAGAAGCCCGATGTTGCTTTCCTTGAGCACGAGAACAAATGTGATGGCGAGGCTTCTGAAGCTTTGGTAGACCTGTAACCATGTCATGTGAGACAAGATGTTGCAAAGTAGCAAGAGGAACATGGCCAAAGCGGAAATGCCATAGATCACTATCTTCATTAGAAACAAGTGCTTTAGGAGAAGAAAATAATTGATGAAGATGAGACTCATGTGGTGGCAACTGTGCTGTAAAAGAGCTTATATGATAAAGCCCAGCATTTTGATAACCATGTGCCACACAAGAAAGTGACTGTCTATCAATGATTTCAATCACTTCATCATCAAAGTAAACCCCAAGACCTTTAGAAGTAGCCTTAGAGATAGAAAATAAGTTGGAAGACATCTTAGGCACATGCAAAACATCATGTAAGATAGCATCTCCAAAAGAAACATCACCAATACCAATCACAAGGAGAGACGAAGCATCACCAATGTGTACTGATGAAGAGATAGACTTATGGTTTTCCAATAAGGAAGAACTATTCGTCATGTGAGAGGTAGCACCATTGTCGGCAATCCACTCATCCGCAGTATGCGTATCAAGATCTTTGATTACCACAAGTGATGTGTCACATGAAGAAGTAGAAGACATAGCAACATATGCAACCTTGGCGTTACCGTCTTCCTTCTTGTCTTTGTCTTTGTCGTGAGAAGATGTTGATATAGAAGAACCCTTAGATTTGGATTCAAGTTCAGCTTTTACCTTCTTGGATGCCGCCTTCTTAGCAAAACAACGATCCTCCGTATGGCCACTACGACCACAGAAAGTGCACTCCTTGGAAGAATCCTTTGATTTCTCCTTGTCGCCTTTGGTTGAAGAATCTTTAGCATTGGAATTAGAGCCTTTGCGTTGATTATTCCCCTTGCCTTTGCCTTTGCCCTTGCCTTGGCTTACAAAAGCTGAGTCCTTTTTGTTTTGCTTGCGAGTAAGGCACTTATCATGAAGAAGACCCATAGTCTCTTCAAAGGAAGGGAAAGGAACTCGAAGAAAGATGTTATCTTTGAACAATTCAAAAGAAGAAGGCAATTTACCAAGTAGCTTGTGGACCGGATTGCTTACCAATGTACCAAACTCTTCAAGTTGCCGCTTGATTCGATTGAATTCTCCAAGCTTCTCCACTATGTTGTCGGATTCGGAGATAGAAAGCTTATCCAAATCTTCTTCCAACTTAGCCATCTTAACCGTTGAAAGTCCTCCATATTGCATTTGTATAGCATGCCATAATTGTTGAGCCGTACTCCTTGTAGAAAGAAATTGAGACACAACCGATGTAGACATGCCATGCACAAGTAAAGCTTTGGCCCGTGCATCCATATAGGTTTGATATTGAGAAGGCACCATATGAGGAGAAGTGATTATAGACCACACCCCGACGCTTTCCAAAAGAAGTTGCATAAACAAGTGTGGTAGTTGTTTGGGGTAAGCTTTTGTGAATCGGAAAGACTTGGAAGGCTCAAAGATTGAGTGAATGGGTTAAAGGATTGATATGATTGAGTGGGGAGAGGAGTAGTAGTGGAAGTAGTAGAAGGAGGAATCATAGTAGATGAAGTTGCCATAAAAGGCATAGATGATGTAGGGGGATATACCATAGAGGGCATAGAAGTATGTGGATAGGAAGGCATAAAGGACAAAGAAGAAAGAGAGAAAGGATCCGTAGAAGGTAATGGATGTGACAGAAAAGAGAAAGTAGAAGCACCTATCGAAGAAGGAATTGCACCAACTTACGTTGTAGTAGTTGCCGGTCCACCAACCGTCGTAGGAGATGTAGGATCCATAGTATCTTCAAGTTTGCCTTTGTCTTTTGGAGTAGAGGACTTCCGAGATCCCATAGGGAGAGGAGGGTGGGAAAACACAAGGGAAGAAGTGTCGCACCTCCAAAAAAACGTAGCCAAGGAAGTATCTCCAAAATATGCACAAAGATAGTGCGAAAACGCAGCCACAAAACGCAGCTGATATATGAACCAATAGACTCCGTAGAAACCACCAAAAGAGGGCTGAGAATGTAGCCTTAGGTAGGAGTATGGAGGAGTTGATTGTCCACAAAAACGTAAACACAAAGTAGAATTTTCAACTGGCAGAAAGGTGTAGAAAAGAGGATGAATATGTACCTCAAAACACCATGAAGAGGACTGAAGTTGATGATGAAAATGCAGCCAAGAAATGGCTACAAATCTCTCCACAAGAAGCCTCCAAAAAACGCAACCGCATGTAGGGAAAACTAGTTGGCAATGTTTTCACCGCAAGTAGAGTTGTAGGACTCGGATTGAAGTGCTTTCAAAACACACTTGTAGAGCATGCTAAGGGGCTGGTTTGAAGCCTTTTGCATCATTAAATGAGTGCAAGGATGATGAGTAAGGGCTTCTGCAAAAAACGCAAGCAGAAACTCTGCATGCAGGCAGTCTGCGAAGAATAACTAAAAAACGGTGAGGAATTTGTGAAAACTTTCTTCTGCTAAGTTGTAGACCACGATGATTCCAGTAGGTGTATCGGGAACAATCCTCAAAAACGCATTCATTTAGCAGAAAATAAAAAAATAAAAAAACGCCATTGAAAGCAGTGGTTGTTGAAGAGGACTAGAGGTAGAGAGGAAGAAGGATAAGGAGGCTCTATGTGCGCCACCACCTTGCTCTGATGATACCATGTGAGAAAGAAGAGATGAGAGAAGAGACAATATACTCAAGAACTCATCAATGAACCACTAGCCAACTTGATTAGAAATGAACTACAATGCCTCATATATATAGGCACAAGATGAACGGATCTCTAGAAAAGTTCCTCCACACTTTCCTCCACCCAAAAATGTGTAAATAGGAAAAAATGGAAATAAATGCTATAAATCCCAAAAATGCCTAGAGGCTAAAGAGTGTGCCACTAGCGTGACACCATATGGAGCTGACCGCTATCCAACATAATTGAGGAGGGTTTTCAAGTCATCAAAGAGGGGCAAGTGTTCAGACTGCTGGGTATACTGATGGGATTCGGAGTGACCATGAAATAGAGATGGCAGTGGGTAATGAAAAAAGTGAAGACAAAGTTTAATAGATGAAAAGGATACCAACAAAATTTAGCAGGCAGATGTGTGGTGCTTAAACATCTTCTCATTCCCACAACCATATACTTCTTCTCATGCTAGACACCTTCGTAGAGTTATATCAAAGAGCTTCAGACATTTTGCAGAAATTTTCTATGAGCGGGGGACGCTGATGTATACAAAATTCCTAAGGTTGCTTGGACATACTCCACACAACCCAAATAGAAGGGAGGGTTGGGAAGTATGAATGTGGAGGATTTAGCCAAGAGAATGGCTACCAAATGGATCATAAGAAGCTTATACCAACTTGAGTCACTTTGGGCTATAATAATACATAGAAATCAGAGTGGACATAGATTGTCTTTGAGACCTCAATGGAAAAACCTCCCATTTATCCCATTGTTCTTTAGCGGAATTCAAATCAAACCTACCGGCTTTAATCTCGTCAAAAGTATGTGGAATGCATGGAACAAAGTAAAAAAAACAATATGCCTGTCAAAGATTATTAGGAAAGCTGCACGTATTTTTCATCTGGACTCCATTTGGTTCTCCCTTTTCTTGGACGACTGTGTGGATGCACATAATCTGAAGAGAACTCATAATTATCAAAGAAAGGGTTACAATGTTGGGGAGATATATGGGACTTCACTACACAAAAATGGATTGTACCTGAACAATTAATGCAGATGTTTAGACTCAATAGAGATGACATGCTCTTCCTACAATCCAGAGTATCCAAGTGGGACCTAGACAAGGCCGCGAGCTCATCCAATGCAGGAGTGCCTTTACATTGGATACCTTATACTGGTCTCAGTCCAGTACTGTTCTGCCCATTCCCCCCTTGCTGTTTAATGGTATGCCACCAGTGGACGTTAGATTGAATGCTAAATGGAACATTTTGTGGAATAGAAAACAATGGGAATTCAGATTCTAAAACATTTATTCTTCAATAATTCCCCCAAAGAAATCTATATTGTTATGGCTCATTATGCATAAAGGAATATGGACCAATTCTAGAGGAAAAAAATCAGAATTGGAGATGGATTTTTCCCCAGATGTCGACAAGAAGAGACAATACCTCACCTTTTTATTTCCTGTAAATTTAATAAAAGTCTCTTAGAGCTGGTGCATCAATGTCTTTCCCCTATCAAGAAAACTCAGTTGACATGGAAGCAAATCTTACTTGGGGACTTTTTTGGTTGCTCATCAAAATTAAGGAATACAATTAGGGCATAATATATTAGATGTATTTGGATTATGCGCAACTATTCAGTATTTCATATAAGGCAGATTCTCTCAAATGTCTTGGCTTAAGGAATTCTCTTAATGGTCAAATGAGGATGATATTAAAAGTGGACAACATTGTGTGCCAGGCCCAGTAATCTAGGATTAAGGTGGAGGAAGTGTTGGCCATCAAAGAAGTGCGTAAAGAATATGAGGAAAAGGTCAGAAATATGAAGGTAGACCGGGAAAGACAGGAGCACGAGTGGTCAGAAGTTGGAAATCAACTTGCAAAAGAAGATGCTGAATTAGCTGCCTCAGGCTCCCTCATTAATCATCAAAAAACTGGTACCAAAAACACTCATTAGAACCTCTCCAAAGTGGATAATTGAGGAGGGTTCTCCAGTCTCATCAAAGAGGGGCAAGTGTTCAAACTGCTGGGTATACCGATGGGATTTGGAGTGACCATGAAACAGAGATGGCAGTGGGTAATGGAAAAAGTGAAGGCAAAGTTTGATAGATGGAAAGGATACCAACAAAATTTAGTAGGCTAATGTGTGATGCTTAAACATCTTCTCATTCCCATAACCATATACTTCTTCTCATGCTAGACACCTTCTCAGAGTAATATGAAAGAGCTTCAAAAATTATGCAAAAATTTCCTATGAGCGGGGGATGCTAATGTATACAAAATTTCTAAGGTTGATTGGACATACTACACATAGCCCAAACAGAAGGGAGGGTTGGGAATCACGAATGTGGAGGATTTAGCCAACATAATGGCTACCAAATGGATTATAAGAAGCTTATACCAACCTAAGTCAGTCTGGGCTATAACAATACATAGAAATAAGTCTGGGCAACAAAATGGATTATAAGAAGCTTTTACCAACCTAAGTCAGTCTGGGCTATAATAAGACATAGAAATCAGGGTGGACATAGATTGTCTTTAAGACCTTAATGGAAAAACCTCTCGTTTCTCCCATTGTTCTTTAGCCGAATTCAAATCAAACCTACCGGCTTTGATCTCATCAAAAGTATGTGGAATGCATGCAACAAAGTTAAAAAAAACAATATGCTTGTCAAATGCAGAGGTATTTTTCATCTAGACTCCATTTGGTTCTCCCTTTTCCTAGACGACTGTGTGGATGCACATAATCTGAAGAGAGCTCATAATTATCAAAGAAAGGGTTACAATGTTGGGGAGATATATGGGACTTCACTACACAAAAATGGATTGTACCTGAACAATTAATGCAGATGTTTAGACTCAATAGAGATGATATGCTCTTCCTACAATCTAGAGTATCCAAGTGGGACCCAGACAAGGCCACGCTCATCCAATGCAGGAGTGCCTTTACGTTGGATACCTTATACTGGTCTCAGTCCAGTACTCTTCTTCCAATTCCCCCCTTGCTGTTCACAATGGTACACAAGTGCATGTTAGATTGAATGCTAAATGGAACATTTTGTGGGATAGAAAACAATGGGAATTCAGATTCCAAAAAATTTAATCTTCAATAATTCCCCCAAAGAAGTCTACATTGTTATGGCTCATTATGCATAAAGGAATATGGACCAATTCTAGAGCAAAAAAAAATCAGAATTGGAGATGGATTGTGCCCCAGATGCTGACAAGAAGAAGAGACAATACCCCACCTTTTTATTTCCTGCAAATTTAATAAAAGTCTCTTAGACCTGGTGCATTAATGTCTTTCCTCTATCAAGAAAGCTCAGTTGACATGGAAGCAAATCTTACTTGGGGACTTTTTTGGTTGCTCGTTAAATTATGGAATACAATTAGGGTAGAATATATTTGATGTATTTGGATTATGCGCGATTACTCAGTATTTCATAATGCAGATTGTCTCAAATCTCCTGGCTTGAGGAATTCTCTTAATGTGCAAATGAGGATGATATTAAAAGCAGACAACACTATGTGCCAGGCCCAACAATCTAGGATTGAGGTGGAGGAAGTGTTGGCCATCAAAGAAGTGCGTGAAGAATATGAGGAAAAGGTCAAAAATATTAAGGTAGACTGGGAAAGACAGGAGCACGAGTGGTTAGAAGTTGGAAATCAACTTGCAAAAGAAGATGCTAAATTAGCTGCCTCAGACTCCCTCATTAATCATCAAAAAACTGGTATCAAAACTCTGATTAAAGACTCTCCAAAGTGGATAATTGAGGAGGGTTTTCAAGTCATCAAAGAGGGGCAAGTGTTCAGACTGCTGGGTATATCGATGGGATTCGGAGTGACCATGAAATAGAGATGGCAGTGGGTAATGGAAAAAGTGAAGGCAAAGTTTGATAGATGAAAAGGATACCAACAAAATTTAGCAGGCAGATGTGTGGTGCTTAAACATCTTCTCATTCCCACAACCATATACTTCTTCTCATGCTAGACACCTTCGTAGAGTTATATCAAAGAGCTTCAAACATTATGCAGAAATTTTCTATGAGCAGGGGACGCTGATGTATACAAAATTCCTAAGGTTGCTTGGACATACTCCACACAGCCCACACAGAAGGGAGGGTTGGGAATTACGAATGTGGAGGATTTAGCCAACAGAATGGCCACCAAATGGATCATAAGAATTTTGAATCCATCCCACCCTTGGATGATGGCAGGACAGACTTCATGATTGGCGACTTGTTGGTCCTCCTACTAGTTCTCTTCAATTGGATGCGCTTTCGGCAAGTAATGTGTATAAATTGTTGCTTCCTTCCCTGCGGATCTAGCCTCATGCTGATACACTATGGGGATTGCATGAGAATACTAAATGGTTGAAACAAAGGCTTTGACTAATTTGGGGTTGTAAGCTGCCTCTCAAACAATGTCTATTCGTATGGAGATGCCTTGTGGGACACATATCTCCAATGATAGATGTTGTAGATGTGGAGGACATGCAATTTTCTTTAGCATTAATCTTCTAAATTTTTGGTGCCACCTTGCATGGCTGGATTTGACACTTTCATGATCTAGATGAGATACTGGGCAGCACTCTGGACTATTTGGAAGGCTAGGAACCACATTATGTTTCGATAGCCTTCTCTAGATACTTACGCTTTCTTTCATGCCAATCTTTGCCCGTCCCTACATGACTATCAATAAAACACTACACAAAGTCATCACATGAAAGCATGTGAAGCGCAATACATAAAGAATGCTATGGAACAAATGTTGTTGATGGACAAAGCCAAGGAAGATTTTCAGGAAAGAACACAAGACGGCAAGGGGGCTGCTGGAGAAGTGGAACTGTTGATGATTAAGGATTCTAAATTGAAAAATTACATTCTCAACGTCACAGCAGTGAGAAATGAGTTAGCCTAAAAGTGGAAGTTATGCTTCTTAAGAAAAAGCATTGATGTACTTTTGTCTTTCTTTTTCCTCTTAATATAGTTCGTGCCTTTTTTAAAAAAGAAAAAAATATTTTCCAATCCTTAAAATTAAAGGCAATGAATGCTTAGGCTTAACTTGGATTTAGATTTGAAAATCATTAGAAATCATAGAAAAGCTAGATTTATAACTAAAATGTCAAATTTCATTCCTTAAAATTAAAGGCAACGTCAAATTCTAATCGGGATTTCTGAATTTCACCCAGTAAATTTGCACCGCGGGTTATGTGAGCATTGGCCCCAACTTTACAACAATGCCTACTATAGACCATTAGCTATGCTTATGCGATTAACTCAATGGAGGACTTTTTATATAGCAGTGGTGCACAATATGACCAAAGGAGATTCACTTGATGGTTAAGTATGCACATGTGGTATGGGCTTTTCAAAGCTTTCACAAAATGGATAAGTTAATTTTGATGTGTAAAAACCTTTTGCATCATTATTACCTACACTCGAGTCTTACTACCCATATAAGTGTACTACTCTCTTCGGTCCACAAAGGGTCGTGCATACAGGTTGGTGTTATAATAATATACATGGTGAATTCCTTAGGATGTAGACGAGGTGTGGGGTAACCAAAAAGATACGACCAATTGCAATGCATAAGGTACATAGCACATTCATTGTACGTAAATTAATCAATTGTAAGAATAAATTTTTACATTATCTATCAAGGTCTTTGAGATCCTAAGAAAGACTGCTCCTTAGAAGCTACAACTACATGTTGATACATACACTATACAAACACATGTCACTTTTCAAGCTACAAAAGTTGCAAAAGAGATTTCTGGCATCTTCATCTTCCATGGAGTGGCTGTCCTCCCAATGCTGGAAAAAACAAACCGTCCTTTAGGGTCTCTCTCCCAATTTCAGAAAGAAAGAAAAAAAACAATTTCAAGCCTTCTCAATTTCAAAAAAAAAAAATCATTTTCAAGTCTTCCTGTGAGAGATATCTAGATCTCCCAACGCAAAAAGCTGAGAGAATCTTTAGGGATAGACCCGGACAAACTGTTGCGGCAAATGTTGAGAGAGACGCTGATTTGCCCAAGAGAAGAGGGGATGGCGCCCGAGAAAGTGTTTGAGCGGAGGTCTAGTGTTATGAGCTTCTGGGGCAACTGCCCAATTCGGAGGGGATGCTTCCGGACAAGGAGTTGGCCTTGCCCGAGCTCGTGAACCTATTGCTATCCAGCCGCAGTCTGTACAAGGACTGGCACCTGCCTATGCCAGACGGTATCTCACCGAACAACTCATTGGCCAGAAGAAGGAACTTGTCAAGGGACTGCAATTCCAAGAGCTCCACCGGCAAAGAGCCTGTAAGCCGGTTCCACAGAACTTGGAGAGCCTTGCAATTGCCCAAGCTGCCGGAAATCACCCCTTCCAAAGAGTTATTCCATAGAAACAATTGTTCCAGGTTGCTGAGATTTCCAAGCTCTCCATAGAGGTATTGCCCCTACCAGCACATTGCAGTCCAACTGAAGATCTATCAGGCTGCTGCAATTGCCCAGCTCTACCGGAATGTTGCAGGACATGTTGAGATGTCATGAGTTGACACTCCCACGAGGCGTTTGCATGACCGTTCGACATTTACATCACTGACGGGTTTGGTAGCGAACACCGACATATTTTCGCTAGAGACTACAGTTGGATTACACCGACTAGTCCACACCTACCCATGCCACTTAGCGTGTTCACATTACGGACTGCATGTACATAGCACTTTAGTACTTATGTTATATATTATTTTTATCTTTTGTTAGAATCTTTTTGTTAAGAAGAAGAATAATAATTTTCAGCCTCTCATCTTAGATGTTCTCTTCTAGGATTTGTGTGAGAGTGTGTGTGCTTGCAAGAGCTCAAGCTCTCTTTCTCCTTGCATTCTTTCATGGTATCAGAGCTTGATTCATGCTAGCTGAGCAGCAGTAAGAAAGAGAAGCACAGGAAGCGATACGAGGGTAAGAGCTTCATCTACTCTTTTCCCTTTGTGTTGGCTAATACACCCTTGTCGGGAGCTCTTCGGGAGACATGGGCAAACGAACTTCGATTGAGAGAGCTATCTTCGTGGGAGCGGAGTTGTAGGGCAATGCCGGTCATAAGGAATTGAGGTACATAGAGCTAGTTAAACTAGAAAGACTAGTTTTGGGCTCCCATTTATAATTGGACGGCCGGCCATTGTAAAAAGTGAGCTCATGTATATAAGACATTTTATGGAATATAAAAAGGAGACAATCCCATTTCTTTCAATTGAGTTTTGCCTTCTCTCTCTCTCACTCTCTTGAGCTTATGGTAGTTTGTTTGCTTGTGATGCTTGCATGCTTATGATTGTTGGTGTATGTGAATAGGAATGGTATTGCTCTCCCTTCTCTCCTTCTCTCCCTTCTCATTACTCTCTACCTTGTCTTGTTTGCATACGATTGGCATGAGGTAGAGGTAAAGCTCTCCATAGCTCCTTCCCTCTTGCTCCTACGTAGCTTACTTGGATCTCTCTTTGGGTGGCATAAAGAGAGTGTAGAGTGAGTCCCTCACATCGGAGAGTTAACCCTCATAGGGTTGGCTAAGTGCAAATCACCGGATTCAACCCTTGCAAAAGCACTCTCTTCTTCTTCTTCTTCTCTCTTGTGTTTGTGAGGTAGCATGTTAAACCATTAACATCTTTGGCGCCGTTGTGCCGGGGATTGGCATTTGACTTAGGGTCCTCTATTTGATTCATTAGCTAGAGCTTGATTTATCCTGGTTGGGATGCAAATCCACTGGTTGGTTGATTAACATTGTTTGTTTTGTGTTTTGTTAGAGATTACCCGGAGGATGAATCGTTAATTAAGCATTGGAGCATTCGAGTCTTCACTGAGAGCGGGGAAGAAGCAAGTAAGTGTCCCTAATTACCCTCAACATTCAAGCAATTTTCATTTTTTGTGTTTTTTTTATCATTTTTGCATCTTTGTTTAATCATTCAATTAATCTCAATCCATTAGCTCAAACCATGCATTGTAGTTATCAATAAGTAGCTAGAGGTTAGCTCTAGATCCTTGTAAAAATAAAAACATCAAAAGATCCTAGGAAGGTGCCTGAATCAGCTGATTGGAGAGGTTCCCAGACGAAATTCCATTCTGCCAAGCATCTCTGAGAGTCGAACGTCCTTGTGGTAAGTTCAGGCATTAGGAATTTTTTGGACCCAAAGAGAGCCTCTTGGATTAACTTTTGATTAGGAATGGACCAATAGGAAGAGGGCTGGGTGCACATTTTTTACTTCTTTGACCCTAGGGGGCCTAGACTTTGGTTTGCTAATGGGGCCTAATTACTACTTTTGTCCCCCTACCTCTTGGGCCCAAACTTAGAGGTCCCCCCACCTAGAATCGCACAGATGAAAAACCCTAAAAATTAAAAAAATTAATTTTTTCCCAAAAGTGTGTTTTCCCTCTCAAACTTCCCCCCAACATACTCTAGGTTTGGAAAGCTCATTTTGAACCTCTTTCTTCTTCTTCTAAGCTCTCCATTGCTGCAGAAACTCCATACCTCTCAAGCTCTCCCTCCTTGTTAAGCTCCCTTAGTCTCAAGCTCCCTCTCCCTCTTTCTTCCTTTTCTAAGCTCTCCATTGCTGTAGAAACTTCATCCCTCTCAAGCTCTCCCTCCTTCTCAAGCTCCCTCCCTCTCAATCTCTCTCTCTCTCTCTCTCTCTCTCTCTCTCTCTCTCTCTCTCTCTCTCTCTCAAGCTCCCTCCCTCTCCATTGCTGCAGAAACTCTATCTCTCTTTAGTCTACCCTAGGTTCAGGAAGCCTATTCGCAAACTCTAACCCTCTTTTAAGCTTTCCATTGCTGCACTGAAAACCCTGAACTTTCTCTCCTCTCCACTCTTCTGTTGTAAAACAAGCTTTTCTTTTCCATTCTTCTCTTTTCTTACCACCATGGCCTCTTCTAGTAATGTGAGAAGACCTAGGGAGAAGGTGGAAGAGCTTGTGCTGCATAACACAAGAGATAAGAATGGAGTTTGGGCTCCAACAAGATTCAGGGTTGGGGCTTGGGTCTACATGCAGCCAAGCTCTAAGGGACCACATCGACGAGTGCGTCAACAACTGGGGAATATGCTACATCATTAGAAGGGGCGGCTACAAGGCTTCAAGCATACTAAGAAGGAAGGACTGGTTGTCATAGTGCAACATGTGTATACCCTTGGAGACCTGTACATTCAAGGCTAACGACCAAGGTTTCCTTCAAATTGTCAGTGTAACATAAACACAGCTTTAATAACATGCTAATATTGGATTTTTTGTCTCAAATTTTCTTATGATTCTCCATTTTTTAATGTCTCTCTGCAGATATTTTTCCCTCTAATTATGTTGAGGAACAACCACTACAAAGCCTCACTAGAGTTTTCTATGCTATGCATGCATCCATTGGAGAGGCAATGTTTGTATCTCAAAGCCCAAGTGATCTTGTACAAAACAATATCTTTTTCTTTTCTCACTCATATTTTGTAGATAAAAAACCAGGTTTATTTGGCAAGCTAGAAGAGATCCCCAACCCTCCTCTTAACAATCCCGAATGGCCCAAACCTGATGCTTGGACCATCTTATGCTTAAAGTTTAAGATGGTAAGTGATATCAAGACATCACTTAGGTTTTCAAAGGCATCTAGATCAGTAGGGATAAATTGGTTTTGTCCTTTACATGTTTTTGTGCACATGTTCAATTCCATGCCAATGCACCAAATAAAAATAATGTATATTTGTAAGAAGGTACGGTCTGACCTCATTCAAGAATTACTAGGAGAGGGTTGGGAGGTTAATGAGGGGTTACATCAAGGTGATGTGTACAAGTGCAAAGTAGTAGATTCTATAGTGTCTTTCAGGTTCTTAAAGACACGCTCTATTTTGTACATGCGTCTGCAGCACTACCAAAGATGGATGCAAAAGCACGGGACATGGATCCCACTTCAAGCCTCAAAAGAAGAAATTATGCCTATTGAGGTAGCTGTGATGATGCAAAATGGATGGATTGAGAGAGTGACAGCAAGCAAGCATTGGAGCCTAGCAGACCTGCGTCAACACTTTAGCATCATGGGCTTAGACAATGTGGAAGAGTCAAGTTTCAAGTTGATGAGAAGAAAGGTATATCTGATTCCACTACATGTCTAGAGTTAACCCTTACACTTTCTGGTTATTGTACCACTTTCTATATTTTTACAGATTGGGAAGCGTAAGGAGGGGACAACCATGGTCTCAGAATCATGGCAAATGGGGGACCTTGAATTTTCAGCAGCAAGGTGCATAGCCCTACCAACACATAGTAGGCATGTGGAAGAGCTTGAAGATGAACTGAGTATATGGGAAAATAGCCTCTGTTCTGATGCACGTGAGGGGCAAGAGTTTCAGGATCGAGGTGAAGGCAATGACAAGCTTTCAAGTCAATAAGGAGATGGAGATCAACATGAAGTAAATGTCACAAGAGGGGCAAAAAATGAAGAGATTATAACAATTTTAGATTAGATGACATGCTTGTAATTTTGTAGCAGGCTCTTTTTTAACCAATCTTTATTTAATTGAAATCTTAATATTTTTGCAAACTATAATTTTTTTGTCTAGTGGTCTAGTGTGAAAAGACCAAACTTTAAATTTTAACTATAAATAGCCAAAGGTGCCTTCTTTCTCATTTTCACGCGATAGAAACCAAGCACGAGCTCACACTATCTCTTTGCATTCACATGGCTACCCACTTTGACAACTTCTGTGAGTTCCTCTCCACCACCCCGTGGGCGGGCAAGAGCGAGCTCTTTGTCATGTTCTCTCGTGAAATCGACTTTGAAAAGTCACTCGTCCTTGCGTCCCAACATTATGAGACGCAGATTGTATACATGGAGCAATACTTGACTCCCCACTCCATCTCCTTTCCCCATTGCCCCAATGATCAATGAGTGCCTGTTGAGCTACTTAAGTACATTCAACAATATGCCCGCCCCTACATCCAGCGCCTTGAACGCTTCATCGACATCTGCATCCTCGCAGGAGCTTAATGTACCTTCAATCTGTCTTCATGACCTTGAAAAGACAGCTGGCTTGAGAATGGATGAATGCCTGGGAATTATATGCACGTGATGTGAGGTGGCTTGATACGTCCAACCTCGGTCCTCACCTAGATAGTGCTATATTACCCCTTGGAGAATCTATCGCAGAGACAGTTGCTTTGGTCAAGAAAACTGTGGTTGAGACCGCGGAGCAAGCCCTAGTTCCAGAGGAGGAATTCACAACCTTACAAGACAAGCTAGAGGCTGAAAAGGATACCCTTGCTGCTGGAGCAATGGAGGAGACCAAAGCACCAAAAAATGATGAGGCTAAGTCCTCGATTGACCTCTCTGCCCCCACCAACACTTTGGCAAAAGAAGACATTGAGCAAGAGGTAATAATCGACCTTTTACAACCTAGAAACATTTGTAATTATGTATAGGAAAATATTTTAATTTTTCCTTTGATTGTAGAGGGTGGTTGAAATTGACGCATTTGCTGGGAGAGGTGGCGGCAGAGACCAGGCCAAGGTCCATGGACATGATGCTGCGTTGGCGCATTATCTTGGTCGACTTCCAGTGGATGGCATTGCCATTATCCATAGGGACTACACCCCTTAATCTGCCTTCACTCTCTTCTTTTTGAAAGCCCTCTCTAAGGTGCTTTGTGTAGCCCCTATGGCACAAAGCACCAAATGTATAGTTCTAATTAAAAAATCCCTTGCCTTTGATGTTTTTGGTTCTGGATTTAGGGGTAAGCTTCTTGCTCGTATAGGTATAGCCAAAAGCATAGGCATAGAGGATCCTAAAGAAATAGCCCAATCACTCCTTGAGCACACTCTGCCCAATAAAAACAAGAGAAGGAAGCTCAATATTGTAAGAAAGCTTTTGTAAAGATGATGTATCATTTCTTATTATGAATTCAATACAATTTTTGTAAACTTATTTTCATCAAGTATATCATTGTTTTTTTAAGTTTGTACCATCAATGTTTTTGTGAATGCATCCGAAATGACCTTGGGAGCCTGGGGGAGTAGTGCCAGAATAGCTTCCCCAGCCCTTCAGGAGCAATTCTGATGCATTGGATGATAAATAATGTATTTTTACACATGATTAAAGGTATTTTTATCTTGTAAATTACTATTTCTCATAATCCATGTACTTAACTTGATTATAAATGTATCAAAAATGATTCTGAGTGGCTGGGGAGCAGTGCTAGAACAGTGCGAATTTTAGCCTGCACCGCTGCTATAGAGCCCAAATTCGCACTGTTCTGGCATAGCTTTCCCAACCCTCTAGGAGCAATTCTGATGCATTGGATGACAAATAATGTATTTTTATACATGATTAAAGGTATTTTTATTTTATAAATTATTGTTTTTATAATTAATGTACTCAACTTCATTATAAATGCATCAGAAATGATCCTGAGTGGATGGGGAAGCAGTGTCAGAATAGTGCGAATTTTGAGCCTGCACCGTCGCTGCATAGCCTAAATTCGCACTGTTCTAGCATAGCTTCCTCAATCCTCCAGGAGCAATTCTGATGCATTGGATGACAAACAATGTAATTTTATACATGATTAAAGCTGTTTTTATCTTATAAACTATTGTTTCTCACAATTAATGTACTCATCTTTATTATAAATGCATCAGAAATGATCCTGAGTGGCTGGGGGAGTAGTGCCAGAACAGTGGGAATTTTGAGCCTGCACCGCCGCTGTAGAGCCTAAATTTGCACTGTTCGGCATAGCTTCCCGAGTCCTCCAGGAGCAATTCTAATGCATTGGATGACAAACAATATAATTTTACACATGATTAAAGCTTTGCTGTTTGCAGGTTTAACACAAATCCGTTTTTCTAAGTAGAAAATGATCTTTTTGATATACAAATATACTAACATGGAGTTTTTCATCAATAAATTATATTTATGAGAAAAAATAAAAAATAATAATTTTTTGGGTCCCCACAATTTCGGGATGTGACAGTTAGTTATGTTTATGGGGTTGTGGGGACCTAACAGTAGTTAGTTATGGATGTACTGGCTTCTGACAGGCTTCTGCTGACAGGCTTCTGACATGACCCTTGAATTACAAGCTTTTTGGAGGAAAAAAATTATTTTCATCATACATATTGGTTGGGTGCTACCTCAAAATGTAAAAATAAAATAAAAATTAAAAATTTTCACTTTTTGGGGTCCACCTAAATATGAGAATGTTTTGTTGATGTGGAAGGGAGATATGGTGGGAGTTAATGAGAAAGGAGATTTCAAACTGACAAGAAAGATTCAATTTATAGAGAGTGAAGATAAAAAAATCAAAAAGTATGAGAAAAGTCAAAAAGTAAGAGAGAGAATATGAGAATATTCCCTTTAAAAAGTGAAACTAGGGGGGTATGGCTGATGTGGCAAGGTAAAAAATAGGGGTCATCATAGTCTTTGTCTCCCTTAAGCCCAGCTTTTTAAGCTCTAATCCCTTAAAATTAGAAATCCTTAGGAGGCCCTTTTTGGGTCCAAAAAAATCCTAAAGGAAACGCCCGTTCCAACTCTGCCACGCCCGTTTCTTCTGCATGTAATCCAAATCTGGTAGATTTGTTGTCGAAATTTGGCAAGAGCATTAAAATTAGTTTAATTGCATTTAATTAGGCCTCATGTGCATTGAAGTGCAATTAAATAAGGAGAATTTTGTACTATTAGACTGGATGTCAGACCTACAAGCCAGTTAAATTTGAAAAATCTCTGTCTCACAGTGCCACGACGTTCACCCATAAGCGCACACCCATTCTAACTTTTGCACATCCATTCTAAGCCTCCTGAATGCCCGTTACTTCTCTCACCAGAAGCGCACACCCGTTTGAGTTCCCTTTTTCACCTTGCCATGTCCATTCGAATCGGCTCATAAACTCACACACCCGTTCCTCCCTAAGCTGGAAGCAAACGCCCCTGCCAACCTTGAAGTGAATGCCTGCGACACCAACTTGCCATGCCCGTTCCAATCGATTTCATCCCGAACACCTGTTTCTTCTTGACCCTGAAGCGAACGCTCATTCCCATTTGCAATCTCATCCCAAGCGCCCGTTCCTTCTCCTCACTAGAAGCGAACTCCCATTCCTTTTCGAAGTTCTTGAAGCGAACGCCATGTTAGTTGAGAAGTGAACGTCCGTTCCTTCTCCCACTGAGGAGTGTATGCCCATTCGCTCACAAGCATACGGTCGTTCCTTTAAAAAAAAGCATCTTTTTTCAAGGGGTTGAGAGTGGTAAGTCTATATTCCCATGCACCTATGCTCGGGTAGGTTGGTGAGAAATAACCCTCTCTTCGACGAAGTGAGCTCTTTAGACGCCCCTTTGGAAATCAGATCAGACCCATCGGTCAAACGGTGCTTGTCTTTGACAGTTGTTGGGGTTCAACAACACAGAAGAAAATATAAACAGACACAATTGCTCAATAAAAGGCATGTTGATTAGGCCAAAGCAGCAAACTCAAACATATCAGAAACGTGATGCACAGACAGAGGGTTGATAGAGTAAGGTTACACACAAGAGATAAGAAAAGAACTCAAAATTCTGCTTGATTCACTACTCTTCATTACATTGCTTCTCCTTTTCTACCTTGCTCAAAATCATTACTCATTCTTCAAAACGTATTCTTGAGTAACCGTTACCTATCTTAACTTCCAAGATTCCCAAGAAAGTCATCAGATATACCTACCACTTGAGCATATGTCCGACTTACTAAATATCCTCGGGACTCCGACTTACTACATTCCGACTTCTTACATATCCGACTTACTACAAAATATCCGACTGAGCAACATTCTGACTTAAGGGAACTATGCCTTCAACACATGGCACGTCTCGGTGGTGGATTTCAAAGAAATTTGATGCGGATCCACACATCCCTTGATCAGTTCAAAATGGCAGACAAAAGTAAAAGCATGCTGCTATATCAAAGAGTTGTAGCAACATCAAAAGTATGGTCCACCTCCTTCATAACATCAGGTTCAGCAACCTGCACATCCTTGTCTGTTGCTGCTACCTCCATACTTTGTAATAAAACTGGTTCCGAGAATTGCTCAGCAACTTGCATCTGTTCTGCACCATACATCTCTACCTCAGGTTCTTGGTCTGCAACTATCTCAACTGTTTCTGCCAGCAATTCTGTTACTTGGGCCTTGTAACTCTGGTTTTTCTCCATATCCTGCACTTTCTGCATCCAAAACTCTTTTTCCTTCTTTAATTGAGCAATCTCTTCCACTAATATTGCTTCATGTTTTGTAATAAAACCTGTCTGCAACTTATCATAAGGACACTTTAATACAAAAGACAGTCTTTCTTGAATTATCCTCCACATATTTTGTATATTGGAAGTCAACTGTTGCTTCAGTATTGTGACATCACCTTCTGCCATCAGAACTCCATTAATGTCCAACTCCTCTTAAGCTAGTACCTACCTCTCCATAAGCTGCAATGGTTGCAACCTCAAGTTCATCACATCATTATATGAACTTGTAACTCTATATTCCTTTGGGCCAACTATTGCATTTCCAAACCAACCTTCTCTTCCAGGTTCTGTGTCCATTCCTTGAACATTCCCAAAGACCTCTTCACCTGTACCATTTCAAGTGAATGATGTTCCAACATATCCTTCATTTCCTTACTATGCTTCTCCTTCACCTGTTTTGCAGCTCATTCTGAAATTGCTATATCTGCAACTCCTTTGTTTGCAACACATCAGAGGCTGCACCATACTCTACCATCTGCTGCCTGTGTTGTTCAAACTGAACCTGTTGCTTACCAATAAAAGCTTGTACAGCTATCAACATCTTATTAGCCATGACTCCATCTTTTACATGAAACTCAGAGGGAGTAAAAACAGGTTCATCACCACCAAAATCAAACTTAGTCACCAACTTCTTGATGCTGCTATCAGCTTTTCTTCTCTTGGACAAAGTGAAAGTCTTACCCAACTTAGTTGTTGTTTGTGTTTCCATTACCTCCATTGGAGAATGTATCTCTAACTCCCCGAAATACTGTGAACATTGTGGTGAGTATTGGTCAAATAACCCTGACAGAACTCTTTGAGGATGGGAATGACAGAGAAATCCTGGAGACTACCACTTATAAAACCCAAGAGCCCATGAGTCTGCCCTCACAAATTCTTAGTCCCTATCTTATGGAGTGTGATCAAATGTATCCTGTGTACCTTGCAGCCCTGATATCGCGAGCTAGGTATATGAATCGAACAACAAAAAGACTGCCTATACAGTGTTATGATTGTGGTGGACCTCACTGAGTGGCTGAGTGTCCCAATAGGAATAGGGCGACGAGCGCCTCGGCAGGTGCTCCAGCCTTGACACCACTGTGTATTGGATGTGGTATCGACCATATGTACAAAGACTACTCGCTAAGACCAAGAACAACTAGAAAGGCTCACGAAGCTAATCCCAGCACCAGCCTTAACCTGCTTAGTGTTAGAGATGGTTTCATTTGAGCAGTCCCCCTCAACGCAGTAAAACTAGGCTGCAGAACAAGCAAAGGGCCATGGTGCATGCTGTTGTAGAGGCATCAACCTCTCAAAACCAGGACCAAGCAAGAGCCTCTGAAGAAGCCCAAATAACTTGGCACTCATGAAAGAAAGCCACCAAGGTTGGGAAGGGAGAAAGCCGAGTGATTATCAAAAGTGGTTCTGACTCAAGCACAATAACTCATCTTCCGACTTCTTCATCTGAAGAAGAAGATATGCTACGCGCAAATAACTTGGCGCTCATGAAAGAAAGCCACCAAGGTTGGGAAGGGAGAAAGCCGAGTGATTATCAAAAGTGGTTCTGACTCAAGCACAATAACTCATCTTCCGACTTCTTCATCTGAAGAAGAAGATATGCTACGCGCAGTCGCCCGCGCCGCCCAAGAACCCATTGACCCCCGTCAGCTACCTAAAAAGCTTA
This sequence comes from Cibotium barometz, assembly GCF_041138505.1. Taxonomy (NCBI): domain Eukaryota; kingdom Viridiplantae; phylum Streptophyta; class Polypodiopsida; order Cyatheales; family Cibotiaceae; genus Cibotium; species Cibotium barometz. Next base: position 28,917,284 of record NC_141064.1, on the reverse strand, counting down.
AGGAATATCCAAATCCCATTGAGGAAAAAGAGAGGCTCCTAGTCACCCACAAGAGTTAGTTCGTGAGTGCCAAGCTCAGATGGAAGCTGATCCTCCTACTGCCTACCTTGAACCATGCCCGTCAATCTCAAACCAGAGACTTGCGCATGATGCTCAGGTTTATCCTTGTTGCGAGCTTCTAGACCAACCACTCCCGCAAGAGCTAATAGAAAAAGAAGCCACCCCCAACTGAAGGAGAGGGTGGCGGAATATCTTAGAGACTTGGGAGATGAACATCATAAGGGAACTAATGCAAAAATCCCTGTTCCCATTGCTTACACCTCAAAAAGCTTGAGGTGAAGCAGACCGAACCTTCCTCACAGGACTGCCTCCGCTCCAAGAGACATTGCAGGTCTCTCTTCATTCCTCTCTTCTCAGGTCCAGATCCCTATATGTAAGGTCCCTGTCCCCACCGCGCAACGAATTCAGGGCCGCTAGCAGCGGAAGTAGCACTTCTTGCGCGGGCTAGGGTCCCTCACTCGGGGCCTCGCCCATGGATATCCGGACAAGAGACTAATCCATTGGTTCTTCCAAAACCGAACCCGGAAAAACTTCCCATTGCCCGGAAAGCATGAGCGATTCCTCCAGGATAATTTTTCTCTAACGTAGTAAAAAAACTCTTAACTAACTGAACTCATCTGACCGAACCCGTAAGTCCCATAATCAGATCAGGGAAAGATTGCACTTGGATCGTAGAGACCGACGATTTTTTTCTCATTGAGAGGCACAGTTGTTGATTCTTTTCCATAAAACAATTTTTGTCCGGGATTTACTTCATCTATCGTACCATAACATAATTGAGTCTCAATTTAGGGATCCATCAGTCTAGCCTAACCCCATCCAGTCCCATGGGTTAACCAACCGCCCAACCACTGTAGTGATGGGATCCAATCAGGAATTTGGTTAGGTTTTGTCCCGGGTATACTAGGGAAAAGAGTTCCCAAGCCCCCTAGCCGGATATTCATGCAAACTTAAAACTAGTCACACCACTTACACACCCAATATGAATTGCCTTTTTCACAGATTCAGCTGTCTTTAAAACAATCATTTAATGAAATCATAGTCACTGATCATAATCCTCCAGGTTGAATTCTAATTTCCAATCATTCCTTCCTCAGTGTATCTATGGCATCATTGGCAACAACCAGAACGCTCACCACCTGTCCACTTAGGGGTCTTTTCGATGGTTTCTAGCTCATAGTACTCGGCAATATTCACATATCAAAATGGAATCTTTGTTGAAGATCAACAAGATCGACCAACAGATCCATATAAAAGAAACATGGACTCATCCGTTGAGGACCAATAAGGTCAATCAACCAGATCCATGCCCGAATTCAGAAAACAACTCTTACTCCTTGTTCCAATATCTTCCACGACACACGTGTGGTATCTTCAACGACCCAGAGCCCGAGCACCGTATGGTCAACACCCTCTAGGATCCTTCGCAGGTCACCTAGCGCTTCACTCATAGGCTGCTTCCTTGGTCCCTCATCCACCGTACAAAAAGCTCACCATTTTAATCAAACCACCAAGGCTGGTCAAGACCTCGGTCGACCTTGCTACACGAGACGTCCTCCATTGACTCTCCGTCAGTTGTTGCAACTTTATCAGATTAGGTCTCCCATGACCTCATTTATTTCATCTGTATTCCCTTTCTCATCACATCATAATCATTCACATCACAATTCACATGACACCACATCAATTCTCGTCCATCACATTCAATTACATCACATCCATTTACACCCATCACATCTCATTCATTCGTATTCATCACATTCGTTCATTCATACCACCACATATATTCTCATAACCATCCCATCACATACATTCTACCCACATTATATCACATCACTTCTGTCCACACTATATCTCATTCATACACATCCATCCAATCGTTCACCTGTACGACTATCCACAGCTATTCATACATTCATATCTATCACTTCACATCCACATATATTCATGTCACATCACATCATTTTTCATCACATCACATTCCTTTGCATACACATCCACATCACATTCTTTTACATACATTCACATCCATTCTTTCACATACATCCACTCACATCCCATATCATTCATTTACATCCTGATTCACATGACATCACATCTCATTACATCTATTCACCTCACATCTCTTCACCCCTATTCACATCACATTCCATCCATTCATGCACATCTATCGGATTCACATCACACATCTCATCACATCTATTCACCTCACATCTCATCACCTCTATTCTCATCACATCTATCCATCCCTTCATTCACATCTATCTGATTCACATCACACATCTCATCACCTCTATTCACATCACATCTTTTCATCCCTTCATTCACATCTATTTGATTCTCATCACACATCTCTTCACATCTATTTACCTTACATCTCGTCACCTCTATTCACATCACATCTATTCATCCCTTCATTCACATCTATCTGATTCTCATCACACATCTCTTCACATCTATTTACTTCACATCTCTTTTTCTTCCTGAATTATCTTTCTCGAAAAAAGGGGGTGATATTTCTATTACTAATTTACTGAATTTCATTCATTGAATATTCACTTAACTGATTTCTAAATTAATCACGAATTTTGATGAGGAATAAATTAATCATTTATTTGATTATTTCGACTTCGATAGATTTCCTGAATTTTCTCTTTACAAACCGAGTAAATATGAAACGATAGAATTTTCCCTCTCATAGTATTTACTTATTCATTTATTAAATATTCATGGAAATTAAACATAGAATTAAAGAGAATCTAATTTTGATATAAAAATTCTTTATGCATCTATTTATGCATAAAATCAATTTAATAGGAATAACACTTTTAAAATAAAAAGATTTCCAATATGCATCTTTCTATGCATAGAAATTGAATTTGATGAAAATGACACTTTTATAGTAAAAATATTTCTATTATGCATCTTTCCATGCATAGAAATTGAATCTGATGAAAATGAAACTTTTATAATAAAAATATTTCTATTATGCATCTTTCCATGCATAGAAATTGAATCTGATGAAAATAACACTTTTATAATAAAAAAATATCCAATATGCATCTTTCTATGCATAGAAATTGAATCTGATAAAAATAACACTTTTATAATAAAAAATAATCCAATATGCATCTTTCTATGCATAGAAATTGAATCTGATAAAAATAACACTTTTATAATAAAAAATATCCAATATGCATCTTTCTATGCATAGAAATTGTATCTAATGAAAATAACACTTTTATAATAAAAGAAAATCCTTTTATACATCTATTTATGCATAAAATAGGAATAACACTTTTAAAATAAAAAGAATTTCTTTTAGAATGCACAAACGGTGGGGATTATTCTTTTTGAATAACATAAAGATAAAACTTATTTCCACAAAATTTTAGAAAAATTTGCCATAATCTCCTTTGTATGGTTGACCATTTCTCAATTTTTACATTCTAAATTTACTTTAAAATTTATCCCAAGATGAAATAAAGCACTCTAATCTAATCAATTTTTCACTTCTAAAGAGTAATCAATAGGAAAAGTTTAACTCAATTTATTTGTTACTCATTTAGGATAAAGAAGGCTAAAATTCTTAATGAAGAGAAGGGGAAAGCCTTTTCATCAAGGCTTATAATCCATAATCACATTAAAAAGCAAAGAATTCAGAAAATCATAGATTAGAATTAAAAAAAAGTAGAATTAATAACTTACATGGAGTTTTGTGAGCTTTCCTTTGGCTTGAGGGATTGAGGGTTCTACTCTTGTTTGGATCAAGAGTGGCCACCAATTCTTTGTAGAGGAATTAGTAAAAAACAAGTGAATTCAATGTTTTTGGATTTATGGAGGAGAAGAGTAACATTGCATAAACACTATTAAACTTTTACAAAGGGGGAGGCTTCTATTTATAGGAAAAAGTGAGCCTCAAATCAAGCAAACTGATTCTAGAATTTTCCAGATCAGTTTGGTCAATTTTTGACCATTTTTGGGTCAGTTCAACAGCTTACTTTTTGGAACTAGACTTGAATTAGGAGAGATGAAATATCTCATTTTATTGATTTAAAATGGAAAGCAATGATGAGAAAAAAGGTGCCTCCTTCATGAGGCGGAATCCCCATTTTGAGGTGTCAAAAATCAGTTTTTTCACTATTTTCCTTGGTCCTTAGTCCACTCTTCATCTTATGTGAGTATTTACTCATTTTTGGGGGGTTTTTCTTTATTTCTTCAATTTATCTCCTCCCTACATCTGGATTAATCTAATTGATCCCTCCTTAGAACCTTAATCCAAAATTTTCAAAAAATCTGGACCCTTTGAGCAGATTATAATTTATTTCTGATGCACCTTAGGAAATTATTTTTAAACTTCTGTTTCGAGGGAATTTAGTTTAATAAGAAAGGATATTTTTCCATCCAAAGATATCTAAAAACTGAGTTATCTCTCTCTAGAATATTTTCTCTCTCTAGGCCAAAACAGGTAGAAATAAGATCTTTTATTATTATGAAAAGGGGATTGATTACAGGGGAAGAAACTGGACATCTTGAGGGGCTGGAAGGAATCTTACATTCTCTCCCACTTGAAAAACGCAAGATGTCCTCATCTCGCAGGTGGAGTATGATCTCTTTCATCTTCTTCTTCTTCTTAAATTACTTCCAGCGTTACTGCCTTGGAAGTGGATGGCCGATTTGGAAATATCTCTCTTTGGCCGATTTGGAAATATCTCTCTTTGCCTTCCCCTAATCTGCTGAGGTGGAGGTTTTGCATTACTTTGGATTGAGACTGTGGGGGGTGCGCGGGCCAGGGTCCCTCACTCGAGGCCTCGCCCACGCATATCCGGACAAGAGACTAATCCATCAGTTCTTCCAAAACCGAACCCGGAAAAACTTTCCATTGCCTGGAAAGCACGGGCGATTCCTCTAGGATAAATTTTCTCTAACGTAGTCAAAAAACTCTTAACTAACTGAACTGATTTGACCAAACCCGTAAGTCCCATAATGAGATCAGGAAAAGATTGCACTTGGATCATAGAGACCAACGCTTTTTTCCTCGTTGAGAGGCACAGCCGTTGATTCTTTTCCATAGAACAATTTTTGTCTGGGATTTACTTCATCTATCGTACCATAATAGAATTGAGTCTCTATTTAGGAAATCCATCAGTCCAGCATCCAGTCCCATGGGTTAGCCAACCGCCCAACCACTATAGTGATGGGATCTAATTAGGAATTTGGTTAGGTTTTGTCTCGGGTATACCAGGGAAAAGAGTTCCCAGACCCCCTAGCCGAATATTCATGCAAACTTAAAACTAGTCACACCACTTACACACCTAATATGAATTGCCTTTTTCACAGATTCAGCTGTCTTTAAAACAATCATTTAATGAAATCATAGTCACTGATCATAATCCTCCAAAATTTTTTGGTTGAATTCTAATTACCAACAATCATTCCTCTCAGTGTACCTATGGCATCATTGGCAACCAGAACGCTCACCACCTGTCCACTCAGGGGTCTTTTCGATGGTTCCTAGCTCATAGTACTCGGCAATATTCACATATCAAAATGGAATCTTCATTGAAGATCAGCAAGATCAACCAACAGATCCATATAAAAGAACCATGGACTCATCCGTTGAGGACTAGCAAGGTCAATCAACCAGATCCATGCCCGAATTCAGAAAACAACTCTTACTCCTTGTTCCAATATCTTCCACGATGCACGTGTGGGTATCTTCGGTGACCCAGAGCCCGAGCACCGTATGGTCAGCACCCTCTAGGATCCTTCGCAGGTCACCTAGCGCTTCACTCATAGGCCGCTTCCTTGGTCCCTCATCCACCGTACCGGGGAAGCTCACCATTTTAATCGAGGACCGAGGGGGCTGGTCAAGACCTCGGTCGACCTTGCTACGCGAGACGTCCTCCATTGACTCTCCGTTAGCTGTTGCAACTTTATCAGATTAGGTTTCCACGACCTCATTCGTAAGATGGTCAAAATGCTTCCCCAGCATTCTTGACATAAAACAGTCATTTAAAAAAAAACAGGTCATAAATACAGTTTCTATAGCGAACTCTCGTCTTTCCACATTGTTCTGCATCATTCCTCATTTATTTCATCTGTATTCCCTTTCTCATCACATCATAATCATTCACATCACAATTCAAATGACACCACATCAATTCTCGTCCATCACATTCAATTACATCACATCCATTTACACCCATCACATCTCATTCATTCATATCCATCACATTCGTTCATTCATACCACCACATACATTCTCATAACCATCCCATCACATACATTCTATCCACATTATATCACATCACTTCTGTCCACACTATATCTCATTCATACATATCCATCCAATCGTTCACCTGTACGACTATCCACATCTATTCATACATTCATATCTATCACTTCACATCCACATATATTCATGTCACATCACATCATTTTTCATCACATCACATTCCTTAGCATACACATCCACATCACATTCTTTTACATACATTCACATCCATTCTTTCACATACATCCACTCACATCCCATATCATTCATTTACATCCTGATTCACATGACATCACATCTATTCACCTCACATCTCTTCACCCCTATTCACATCACATATATCCATCCATTCATGCACATCTATCTGATTCTCATCACACATCTCATCACATCTACACATCTCATCACATCTATTTACCTCACATGTCATCACCTCTATTCACATCACATCTATTCATCCCTTCATTCACATCTATCTGATTCTCATCACACATCTCGTCACATCTATTTACCTCACATCTCATCACCTCTATTCACAACACATCTATTCATCCCTTCATTCACATCTATCTGATTCTCATCACACATCTATTCATCCCTTCATTCACATCTATCTCATTCTCATCACACATCTATTCATCCCTTCATTCACATCTATCTGATTCTCATCACACATCTCTTCACATCTATTTACTTCATATCTCTTTTTCTTCCTGAATTATCTTTCTCGAAAAGGGGGTGATATTTCAATTACTAATTTACCGAATTTCATTCATTGAATATTCACTTAACTGATTTCTAAATTAATCACAAATTTTGATGAGAAATAAATTAATCATTTATCTGAATATTTCGACTTCGATAGATTTCCTAAATTTTCTCTTTACAAAATCGAGTGAATATGAAATGATAGAATTTTCCCTCTCAGAGTATTTACTTATTCATTTATCAAATATTCATGAAAATTAAACATAGAATTAAAGAGAATTTAATTTTGATATAAAAAAATTTTATGCATCTATTTATGCATAAAATCAATTTAATAGGAATAACACTTTTAAAATAAAAAGATTTTCAATATGCATCTTTCTATGCATAGAAATTGAATCTGATGAAAATGACACTTATATAATAAAAATATTTCTATTATGCATCTTTCCATGCATAGAAATTGAATCTGATGAAAATAACACTTTTATAATAAAAAAATATCCAATATGCATCTTTCTATGCATAGAAATTGAATCTAATGAAAATAACACTTTTATAATAATAAAAATATCCAATATGCATCTTTCTATGCATAGAAATTGAATCTAATGAAAATAACACTATTATAATTAAATAAATATCCAATATGTATCTTTCTATACATAGATATTGAATCTAATAAAAATAACACTTTTATAATAAAAAAATAATCCAATATGCATCTTTCTATGCATAGAAATTGAATCTAATGAAAATAACACTTTTATACTAAAAGAAAATCCTTTTATACATCTATTTATGCATAGAAATTGAATCTAATGAAAATAACACTTTTATAATAAAAGAAAATCCTTTTATACATCTATTTATGCATAAAATAGGAATAACACTTTTAAAATAAAAAGAATTTCTTTTAGAATGCAAAAATGGTGGGGATTATTCTTTTTGAATAACATAAAGATAAAACTTATTTCCACAAAATTTAAGAAAATTTTGCCATAACCTCCTTTGTATGGCTGACCATTTCTCAATTTTTACATTCTAAATTTACTTTAAAATTTATCCCAAGATGAAATAAAGCACTCTAATCTAATCAATTTTTCACTTCTTAAGAGTAATCAATAGGAAAAGTTTAACTCAATTTATTTGTTACTCATTTTAGGATAAAGAAAGGCTGAAATTCTCAATGAAGAGAAGGGGGAAGCCTTTTCATCAAGGCTTATAATCCATAATCACATTAAAAAGCAAAGAATTCAGAAAACCATAGATTAGAATAAAAAAAAAGTAGAATTAATAACTTACATGGAGTTTTGTGAGCTTTCCTTTGGCTTGAGGGATTGAGGGTTCTACTCTTGTTTGGATCAAGAGTGGCCACCAATTCTTTGTAGAGGAATTAGTTAAAAACAAGTGAATTATCAAGTGAGTTCAATGTTTTTGGCTCTAGGGAGGAGTAGAGTAACAGTGCATAAACACTATTAAGCTTTTACAAAGGAGAAGGCTTCTATTTATAAGAAAAAGTGAGCCTCAAACCAAGCAAACTAATTCTAGAATTTTCCAGATCAGTTTGGTCAATTTTTGACCATTTTTGGGTCAGTTCAGCTTACTTTTTGGAACTAGACTTGACTTAGGAGATAGGAGAGATGAAATATCTCATTTTATTGATTTAAAATGGAAAGCAATGATGAGAAAAAAGGTGCCTCCTTCATGAGGGGGAATCCCCATTTTGAGGTGTCAAAAATCAAATTTTTAACTATTTTCCTTGGTCCTTAGTCCACTCTTCATATTATGTGAGTATTTACTCATTTTTTTGGGGGGGGTTTCTTTATTTCTTTAATTTATCTCCTCCCTACATTTGGATTAATCTAAATGGTCCCTCAGAACCTTAATCCAACATTTTCAAAAAATCTGGACCCTTAGGCTAAGGCCTTTTGAGTAGATTATAATTTATTTCTAATGCACCTTAGGAAATTCTTTTTAAACTTTTGTTTTGGGAAAATTTAGTTTAATAAGAAAGGATATTTTTCCATCCAAAGATATCTAAAAACTGAGTTATCTCTCTCTAGAATATTTTCTCTCTCTAGACCAAAACAGGTAAAAACAAGATCTTTTATTATTCTGAAAAGGGGATTGATTACAGGGGAAGAAACTGGACATCTTGAGGGGCTGGGGAGGAATCTTACACTATTGGCACCTTACTTCAAGGTAGCCCAAGCCTATGGAATGACTTGAAAGACTGGATAGAAGGACGTCTCTCAGGGGGCGGCGGCAGGCATGCACGAAACCATGGAGCCCAATAGCTCTGATGAATCTAAGGGAGAAGAATTCCACACACCTCTTGAGGTAAAAGGGATTCCTACCATTCTAGTGAATAAGCTCGGAAGATACTTTGAAGGAGATGAACTTAATGCGGCCTTGCCCCCCGATGACTTTCGACAGCCACCAAGTTACTCCAATCTTGGATGGAGGAGCCGGAGTGAGCATTGTGACCAAACAATGCAAGGAAAAATGGGGAGCACCTGCCTTGTACAACACCTGATTGTTGGTTAAACTCGCTGATGGAGCCACTGCTAGACCCATTGGTCTATTAAAGAATCTTAAAATTAAGATTCTAGGAGACACCTACCGCCACACCTTTATGGTGATGAATTTTGGATGTCAACGAGTTTCATATGACTACATCCTTGGCATACCCTTTATGCAAGAATCCAAGATTATCCACCACTGGGATACTGACCATATCTACATTCAGAGAAAAGATCTTATCTTTAAGATCAATCTACACACGTGGAAAGTGCACCCCATGAGTGGTAGACCGTTTGCAGAGGACTCAGTCACAACTACACGAACTACTGAAGCCCATCTATGCCAGACATGCCATAAAACACTAGAAGATGAAAAGGAGAGTGAGGATTGTGCACTACTCCGAGAGCTGGACGACTCTGAGAGCTGGATGCATATCCTTGCTACACTGGACATCTTGCATAGGAAAACTGGTACGAGATTTGCCACGACGGCTAATGGGCAAGAGCTTACATCATTATATATTCTTAGTTCAGCATATTTGCCCAATATAGCCACGTAAGAGTTGGATCAAGTTGTTCGAGAGCTAAGCCATCAAGGAGTATACGCTCACATAAAACTCATAGGCCTGAAGGATTCCTTGGGCCAGAATGGTACATCTTCCCAGACAACTTTGAAACCCATTGGTTGAAATATGTGGGAGCCATGGAAGCCCATGAGCATTTCAATGAAGTATGGAAAAAAGAGTTTACAAACAACTCTCTTCTGGTCCACACTACTGTCCCACAACTGGTGAACCCACTCAGTCCCTAAAAATCTTTGTCGCTTTGCACGCAAGGCACATAGCAAAAAGTTATTACTCACAGAAAAAGAAGCCAAAAGGCTAATTGACGAGGAAAGTGCTAAAGCTGAAGAAACACGGGAGGTGCCCAAGCACTTTAAGACCTTCCAAATGGCCAACCGCTTTGTTCAATATGATTCGGCTCAAAGGTCTAATAGTGGGAAACTTGGGACCTCATATGACGGTTCAACTAAGGTTAAGGAAGTGAACTTGGCTACCCCAGGTGAAGACCCGAGGCCCATATTCGTTACAGAAGACCTTTTAAAGGAAGAAGAAGTAGAGCTCATTGCTCTCTTAACTGAATTCGAGGACTGCTTCGTTTGGAAGTACATGGAATGAAGGGTGTACCTCTAGAAGTGGTATAGTACACCATTCCCATGGTTGATGGAGCTAGGCCAATCAAGCAATGAGCTTACCCAATGAATCCAAAATATTCCAAAAGATGGTTCGCAAGGAGATTGAAAGACTTATCGACACCGGATTCATCTATGAAATTGAACATGCGGAATGGGTATCACCGATCGTGATAGTGCCCAAGAAAAATAGAAAAGTTAGGGTGTGCGTCAACCTCAAAAAGATCAATGCCGCCACCATAAGGGACCACTGTCCTTTACAATTCATTGAACACATGTTAGAAAGAGTAGCGGCAGGAAAGGAAGCCTACAACTTCCTAGATGGATTCTTAGGATACAACTAGGCGCTCGTCGACCCTAAAGACCAGCACAAAATTGCTTTTGCTACTGAATGGGATACTTACGCATACAAAGTCATGCCCTTTGGGTTGACCAATCCCCCTCAAACCTTCCAACGCTTTATGTGTACGACTTACAAGGAATATCTTCGGAAATTCCTAGAAGTCTTCATGGATGACCTATGTGTCAATTCTTCTTGGTGGAAGGAGCACCTCGCATGTTTGCATAAGGTGTTGGAGCAATGCAGACTATATCGCATCTCGTCGAACCCTCTTAAATGCCAATTTTGGGTTCGACACGGAGTGATCTAGGGACACATCATCTCTAGGCAAGGAATATCGACTGATGATAGAAAAGTGTGGCTCATTCTTGAGCTGCCACCACCTACCAACTTCAAGGGAGTCCAATGCTTCATGGGGCATGTCGGCTATTATCGGCGATTCATTTTTATGTATGCTGATATTACGGAATAGCAGACCACATGTCAAGGATCCCCAATGGTGAACCGCCAGTGGGAGTAAACGATGATTTATCAGATGCAGCCTTGTTCCAACTTTGCCTTATTCTTGAATGGGGCAAAGAAGTGGCTCCCTTTTAGCCATAGGCTTACCAGTTGATCCTCTCCTCACAATAAGGATCGCGCGTGCCGCTTAATAATAAAAGCAACCCCGTACCAACTGATCGCAGGTCAACTTTACAAGCAGGGCAAGGACAAAATCCTAAGACGTTGTGTGCGAGAAGACGAATATGTCTTCTTCCTTGAACAGGCTCACTTTGCCTGTGCGTGCCCACTTTAATGGCTGACGCTCGTAAGGTTCTCATAGCTGGGTTATGGTGGCCCACTTGGCTAACGCTGCTGAGTATGTCAAATGATGTGATGAATGCCAACGTGTATCAATCGCTCGTTTCAAGGATCATATGCCTCTGGCAACATAACAATTCCATCATTACACTGCCAAAACTCAATGCCCAAGTAATAGTGCAACGGTCCAAGATCTGACATCTCAAAAGACTTCTCTAAATCAGCTACTCTATAAAGCTAAAATATGATTATCATTAGGGCCTATGAGCAACGTATAACACGATGACTAATAAAACATCCTTAGTCCCCTTAATATAGAGGGTACTGTCAGTTGAGCTGTTGCAAAAACCCTTTGCACAACCAAGTATGCATGTAGCTTTTCATACCATGCTCTAGGAGCCTGCTTAAGACCATATAAAGATTTCTTCAATCTGCATACTTTTGATTCATGAATTTTTTGAACAAAACCATGAGGTTGAGATACATAGACCTCCTCATGAAAATCTCCATTCAAGAAATCAGTTTTAATATCTAACTGACATACATCCACCTTTATGTGTTGCAAATGCAATGATAGTCCGCATGGTAGTCATACAACATGTGGATGCAAAGGTTTCACCATAGTCAATACCTTTCTCTTGTACATAACCCTTTGGAAACAAGCCTAGCTTTGTATCACTGCTCAACATTGCCCTTTGCTTTATGTTTGAGCTTGTAAACCCATTTCGTAGTACCAATGGCCTTCTTGCCAAGAGGCAAGTCTACCAAATCCCATCTATCATTTTTTAGTATTGAATCATACTCAGATTGCGTAGCACTCGTCTAATTTTCAGATTCCTTTGCTTCATCAAAGGAGGTAGGTTCCTCTACATCACATAAACTAGCAACAATAAGAGCATAACCTGTGTCAAAACAACAAGAGATGCATGATGAGAGGCTGCATGTGTTCTGCTAGAGGCAAAGGAGTGGCCAAATTTGTTGGCACGTAGTGTTTGCACTAGCCTTCTGGCATACTTTTTGATGATGACTTCAGAGACTCTGAGGGCGACATGGTCAACAACTTGGTGGATGATGCTACATATTTCTCATGTAAGGATACATTATTAGTATTCAGTGATGATTATGCTTATGATGATCCTATTGATCATGATTTTTCTTTGGATGATCATACACATGTAGATGGTCTTACACATGAGAATATGTTACATGGTATGGATAATGCTCATACATATGATGATGCAGTGGACCATGTATTAGATTGTTCGAGTGATGCTATATGGGATAATGACATTGGTTCACATTTGTTCTTACATGATACCAACTATGAGCCATGTTCGTTTGGCTCCCATGGATGTCGACACGATCCTATGATCTTGGAGCCGATGTTTTGATTCATTATATGCCACTTGGTATGTATGGTACTTGATTATGTGGCCTATCTTTAGGATACACATCTTGGTTTGGGCCTACTTGGTGATTCTTTAGTACTGGGACCACTCGAGTCTTGACATTGTAGCCAGGAGATATGGATGCATTTGTTGGATACCTTGGATGCCCGATTCACACTATGGTCAACGAGGATGGGTTTACAAGCTTTCCCTTCGACCAAGCATTAACGTTACGCAACCACCCTTTGATTTTGAGGATGTAATCATTGTAGGAGGGGGATGGTTTGTAATGACATGATTTTAGGTGCACGTGCACATGGGGGGATGGACCTAGGCACATGGGGACTTAAGGTCATTTATATATGTGGGCACATGGGCCTTGGGACTGTAATAGACACATGTGTAGTGTGTTTGTTACCTCATTACCTTTTTGACATATTATACATTGTACCTTTCTTGAAATTTCTTGCCCAAACTATGTAACTATGTAGAGAGAGAAAATGAGAAATTTTTTGTTTTGTTAAGTATTCTCAAGACCTTGATAAAATAAAAAAAATATTCAAGTGAGAATACCCTTTTCCAAATGAAAATGGTATTCCCCCATGTGCAAAAATATTGAAAAAAACCCTCGTGACTTCCAGGTGCACATGTGCACCTTTTTCACACTAACAAAGGGTCAAGATATTGAAATCAATATAATCAAATATAAAATTAAAACATAAATTAGACCCTTGCCCAGCCTGGTGAAAATATTTAAAATAAAATGGTCAAGGTTTTCATGGTAAAAATTAATTTAACAAGTGCCATGTCTAAGGTGTGTACATTTACTAATTGAACTAAGTTTATTTGGCCTAAGACTGTAAACCATGGTTTTTGGCAATACCACTATGGATTTTGAAAGGTGGAAAATGGTAATCTGCCCATGGTATTGAAATATGGTATTGAAAAAGTGGAAAGTGGTAATAGTTTTTGGCAAAACAAGTGTCGTGCACCTTGTATTAGTTTAAATTACTATTTTTTACACGTGCATTAGACTAAGGTTCACTCTAGCCACCCACCACAAACTAATGCTTGCCCACATTTTAACTAGAGTAGACATAATTTTAATGAGCTCTCATTCATTCATTCAAAATCAAACCATGCTTTTTATCCCACAATTCAACTGAGCCCACAATTATGTCTAGCTGCATGATAGGCTAAACCCAAGTTAGAGTGCATGCCTTCCCTAGGAGGAGAATTCATGGATTAGTGATAAGGACAATTCATTATCATTATTTAGGATCTAATACATGCTTAATTCACTAATCATTTTGGGGGAAACAATTAATTGTAACTATCAAGGTGTCGTAGAGAGTACCTACGATACTTGAGGGGACAAGATTACTTCACCAAATTCAAGGTGCATCAATGATTAGTGGACAAAAGAAAGAAGTGATCCAGTGGTGGATAAAAGAAATCTCCAAGTGTTCTACATAAAATTGGACATTATCTTGTGCATAAATGAGGTGGAGAATAGCCAAAGGAAGACACAAATCTCCATAAAAAAACTCACCTATTTCAAGAGCACCCAGCCATCACATATTTCATCAAATAATATATTAAAGATAAGCCTAGAATCCCAAAATGTCACATTTGTGCATTGGATTGTTTGAATTTGCATAATTTGACTTGAAAATTTTTATTATCAAAAAATTCTTTTGAATTGAATAAATATATCTTTTTCTCAAATATTCAACTCTATGTAAAAAGGAAATTTGCAGAGAACTAGTTAAATAGAACCTCATGTATGTGAACCTTAGGATATTATATAAATTGGGAATAAGGTTCTAGAGTAAAAGCATATCACAGCAAGTAACATGAGCTTAGGGAAATCTCAAAAATGATCCTAAGCTAAGAATCATAGTTTAGTTAATTTAATTAAAAGGATATGCATATGCTTAAGTATAGGGTAGCCACCCAAATTAGGATAGGTACTTTTTGACGAAATATGTAGAATGGTTATGCCTTAGGATTAGGGTAATCTTAAGGGTATAATCTCAAAACTTTAGGCCAAAAATTTAGTGAGAGGTGGCCTTGAATTAGAGAGAGATGATGGGAAATTAGCACCCTAGAGTATATATATATATATACATACATACATACATACATACATACATACATACATATATATATATATATATATATATATATATATATATATATATATAGCTGAGTTATGCCAAAATAAATATAGATTAAAAATTTAAGGTAACTAGGAGCAAGAAATTAATGTGAAATATCCAAGCCTAGATTAAGTATCTTGAAGAAAAATGATGGTGTGTGTACCTACGTGCACAAATGTGCACTAGCATAGTGCAAACAAGATAGAGTTAAAATAGATCTCTTTATGAACCAAATTGATAAATTAAATCTTGAATTAGGGAAACATTTTAGCAATAAATTGTTTAAATCTTAGTAAGTCAATAGATGATTAAACTGACTAATTCAGTGAGAGAAAGTTTAATCTAAAGAAGGAGAGAAAAGATGTAGATGAAATTGTAAACTATAAAAGGAAATGACCCAAAATAGATTAAAGTATTTAGATAGAAAAAGATGTTGAATTTTATTTCCAAGGATGAATTCTAGAAAGAGAAATTTAATTGAGCATTTAGATACAACGGGGAATCAAACTAGTAAAAAGATGAGTGTCTCAAATTAAGATGCTCCATTTTACAGCAACAGAAAGATGGGGGGATCCTATAGAAAAATACTATGTGTAATAGATTTTAGAAGATATTTGATAGATTGTGACGTAGTGATCTATAGTGTTATTTTCTCATGTATTTGAACAATGTTTAAATGTTAAGAAAATTATTACGTCTTGAGAAAAGAAATGTTTGTCATGGAGTGTGTGCATGAGCTCTGTCTTTCTTTGTTTTTTTGTGTGGTGTATGCGTAATACAGGTGTGTGAGTTTATGCCTTCTCCATAGGCCCAGTGGGTTAAGTGGCAGGCTAGGCCCATTGGGATCAAATGGGGTCTAGACTGAGCCTGTGGATTTGGTGGAGCAGATAAAGGATAAACCACTGTGAGAAGCAATTTGGTAGCATGGACTCGAGCATGCGGGTGCTCGAGCATGTGGGTGCTTTCTAAATGAAACCAAAAAATTTTCAAGAAACTTAGAAACATGGGGTAAAACTCAGGAACTAGTTTATTATTGGGATGTAGGAATGATGGTCAGAATGTGTTGAGACTGTCACCTTCATAATCGAGGAGTAAGACATTGGTTAGGCCCTTGTGAGCCCCAATCGCCTCTTACTTGTGTGAATTATGAGGGAGACATGTAATTAGAGGAGTCATATGTAATTCCTAGTGTAAGGATTTTCTAGTGCAACTACAAAAAGAGTGTTACTAGATAGCCGAATGCTAGGCCATCATTCTATGAGGCCCCTAGACTCTTTACCCTCGATCTAGTCTTCTACTGCTTCCAAAACTTGAGGCACTCTTGACCACTTAGATCCCATCTTAAAAACCTTATGTTGTGACCTTGGATACTCCAATCTCTAATGCTCTATTCTGTCTTCAGAAATGTGCACCTATTCTTCTTTACCCCTCCTTGGGTTAAAAACTTGTACCTTTTCTTGGGCTAAGAGCTAGATCCCTTCTTGAAACTTACAACCCCTTGTTTGTCCCCTCATCCTTGTACCATGGCTGCCAGGCAGGGCATTTGGGCAAACCCACGATACCCACTCGTTCGGGGGTTGTATACTCCTTGGTTGCCCAAAGTCTAGCACCACTAGAATATCTTAATGTGAAGAATTACTTCACTGTGATTTTCTGTTTGGACCAAAAACAACTACCTTTGTATTGTGTGTTTTCCAAGTTTGCACCAATTTAGGCCACATGGCCTCCAAAAGGAATCTACTAATGCCTATGACTTGTCCCACGTATGAGGGATCATACGATAACAAAAGGAAGTTATCTTGCCTATTTATAGGCTCCTAATTACCTCTATTATGTAGCTGGCTAGATCCTTAGACAAATAAATCCCAAAATAGCTGTAAGATTCCTCCCCCGCCTCTCGGGATGTCCAGTATCTTTCCCTGTAGTCAAATCCCTCTTCAGAAATATAAAAGATCTTGTTTCTACCAGTTTTGGCCTAGAGAGAGAAAATCTTCTAGAGAGTGGTAACTCAGTTTTTAAATATTTTTGGATGGAAAAATATTCCCCTGAAACAGAAGTTCAAAAAGATTTTCAGAAGGTGCATTAGAAATCAAGTATAATCTGTTCAAGAGGCCTTATCCTGAGGGTCAATATTTTTTAGAAATTTTAAATTAAGGTTCCTATGGGCCAATAAGATCAATCTATGTGTGGGGAGGAGATAAATCCAATTTGTAAAAGAAAATACCCAAAAATGAGTAAATGCTCACATAAGATGAAGAGTTGACTATTTACAAGGATTATTAGTAAAAAACTATAAGTATTACTTAACAAATGAGATATTTTGGATATAATGATTCCATTTTGACACATGTGTAAGGAAGGGGAGTCCCTTCAAGGAGACGCCTACTTCACATGCTTGAATGAGTTTTAAACTAAAAAATAATGTGATATTTTTATCTCTCCTCTCTCTTGGATCAAACCGAATCAAAACCGAATCAAAACCGAATCAAAAAGGAGCCAAACTAGGTCCAAATCTAGTCCAAATTCAACCAAACTGAATCTCAAAAATTCTAGAAATCAGTCGATCTTAGTTAGAGCCTCCCTCTCCTATGAATAGAACCTGAGTCCTTTGTAAAAAAATAGGAGAATTATACTAAGCCAAAATTATGCTGAAATAATGATAATTTTTACTATTCTCTAAAATTCTCTCCAAATTGAAGAAATTGGAGCTTCCCTCCTTCTTCAATCTCCATTGGTGGCTCCATCAGCATACCAAACCAATTGATTGGTTGGGGGCCTCTATCGTGATCAAAGAATGAAGCAATTTGTAAGGTAAAGTGTGAATTTTGATCTTTTTTCATAATTTCTCAATGTTTCTCTCTTCTCAACCCCTCTCAAGCTTGAGAAGCTTAATTGGAATGGCTTTTTAATGCTATTGAAGTTAATTGATGAATGGTAGTAAGGAAATACATAAATTCCCATTTATGCTTAATTTTAATGGTTTTTATGATTTTTATCTTCTCTAAAATGAAAATGATGTTATGCCTCATTGAAAAAAGGCATTCCCCTCTCTTCTTTAGTAAATCCAACCATTCTTTATCCTAGATGAATGATTAATGGATAAAATCAAGTTTTTCATAATATTTCTCTTAAATAAGTAGAAATTGCTTACATTAGAATGAATTAAATACTCTTGGTGAAATTCTAGTTGATTTTATAAAGTTAAAAATTAAAAAATGGTCAGCCATACAAAGGAGGTTATGGCAAAAATTTTTAAAATTGTGTAAAAATAAGTTTTACTTTTTTATTCTAAAAGTGTAATTCCTACTAAATTGGATTTATGCATGGATAGATGCATAAAGAATTTAAATTAATCCAAAAAGTGTTATTTTCATCAAATTTTATTTTATGCATAGAAAGATGCATGAAGAATTTTATTTTTAATTCAAAAGAGTGATTTTCTTCATAAATGATTTTATGCATAAAAGAAATTCTTTTATATTAAAAGAGTGATTTTCACATAAATAATTTGTATGCATAAAAGATATTTTTATATTAAAAGTGTGATTTTCATCATAAATGATTTTATGCATAAATTAGATGCATAAAAGAAATTCTTTTATATTAAAAGAGTGATTTTCATCATAAATGATTTGTATGCATAAACATATGCATAAAAGATTTTTTTTATATTAAAAGTGTAATTTTTATCATAAATGATTTTATGCATAAATTAGATACATAAAAGTAATTCTTTGATATTAAAAGAGTGATTTTCATCATAAATGATTTGTATGCATAAACATATGCATAAAAGATATTTTTATATATTAAAAGTGTGATTTTTATCATAAATGATTTTATGCATAAACTAGATACATAAGAGAAATTCTTTTATTCTAAAAGTGTAATTCCTACTAAATTGGATTTATGCATGGAAAGATGCATAAAGAATTTATTTTAATCCAAAAAGTGTTATTCTCATCGATTTTAATTTTATGCATAGAAAGATGCATAAAAGATTGCTTTTAATTCAAAAGTGTCATTCTCATTTAAAATGAATTTATGCATAGGAAGATGCATAAAAGATTGATTTTAATTCAAAAGTGTCATTCTCATTTAAAATGAATTTATGCATAGGAAGATGCATATAAGATTGATTTTTATTTCGAAAGTGTTATTCTCCTTAAAATGGAATTTATGCATAAATAGATGCGTAAAGAAATCTTATATCAAAAATAAGAATTCTCTTGTATTCTATAAATAGATATGAGGATGTGAAACGAATCAGATAGATGAAAATGAACGAGGAATAGATGGAGATGTATGTATGTGAAAGAATGGATGTAGTTATATGTATGTGAAAGAATGGATGTAAATGTATATATGTCAAGGATGTATGTGAAAGGAAAGATGTATGTGTGAAAATGGATGTATGGATGTAGATATGGAATGTGGATGTGGATGTATGAATGTGGAATGTGGATAAGGATATGGATGTGGAATGGATGTAAGAATGTGGATGTATATGAATGTGAATGTGGATGTGTGAATGTGGATATGGATGTATGGATGTGGATGTATGAATGTGAACGCGGATGTGAATGTATGATACAGATGTATGGATGTGGATGTATGGATGTAGATGTGAATGTGGATGTATGAATGTGAATGTGGATGAGAAAGTGGATGAAAAAGTGGATGTATGGATGTGGATGTGAAAATGGATGTGGATGTATGGATGTGGATGTGAAAATGGATGTATGAATGTGAAAATGGATGTATGAATGTGAATGTGAATGTGGATGTGGATGTATGAATGTGAATGTGGATGTGAATGTGGATGTGGATGTATGAATGTGAATATGGATGTGTGGATGTGGAAGTGGAAGTGTGGATGTATGGATGTGGATGTATGGATGTGGATGTGGATGTGGATGTGGATGTGAAAATGGATGTATGGATGTAGATGTGAATGTGGATGTATGGATGTGAATGTGGATGTATGGATGTGGATGTATGAATGTGAATGTGGATGTATGAATGTGGATGAAAAAGTGGATGTATGAATGCAGATGTGGAAATGGATGTATGAATGTGAATGTGGATGTGGATGTGGAAATAAAAGTGTGGATGTATGAATGTGGATGTGTGGATGTGGAAATGAAAGTGTGGATGTATGAATGTGGATGTGGATGTATGAATGTGGATGTATGGATGTGGATGTATGAATGTGGATGTGGAAATGGATGTATGGATGTAGATGTGAATGTGGATGTATGGATGTGGATGTGTGGGTGTGGATGTATGGATGTGGATATGAATGTGGATGTGGAAATGGATGTATGAATGTGAATGTGGATGTGGATGTATGAATGTGAATGTGGATGTGTAGATGTGGAAATGGAAGTGTGGATGTATGAATGTAGATGTGGATGTATGAATGTAAATGTGGATGTGCGGATGTATGAATGTAGATGTGGATGTGGATGTATGAATGTGAATGTGGATGTGGATGTATGAATGTGAATGTGGATGTAGATGTGGATGTGGATGTATGAATGTGAATGTGGATGTAGATGTGGATGTGGATGTATAACTGTGGAAATGGATGTATGGATGTGGATGTGAATGTGGAAATGGATGTATGGATGTGGATGTGGATGTGGATGTGGATGTGGATGTGGATGTGGATGTGGATGTATGCATGTGGAAGTGGATGTATGGATGTGGATGTGGATGTGGATGTGGATGTGGATGTGGATGTATGCATGTGGAAGTGGATGTATGGATGTGGATATGGATATGTATGTATGAATGCGGATGTGGAAGTGGATGTATGGATGTGGAAGTACGAATGTGGATGTGTATGTGGAATAATGAATGCGAATGTGTATGTGAAATGATGTGACGTCGATATGAGTGAATGGATGAGATGTGATGGCATGTGAATTGGGATGTGAATAAATGATATGTGATGTAAATGAATCCGATGTGATGAGATGGAAAATGATGTGATTGGATAAGAATGAGTACACATATGAATGGAATGTGGAATAAGTAATGTGGACTGATGAGGGATAATGTGGAAAGACGAGAGTTCAATATAGAAACTGTTTGTAAATGATTGTTTTATGTCAAGAATGTTGGGGAAGCATTTTGACTGTCTTGTGATTAAGGTTGTGGAGACCTAACTGATAAAGTTGCAACTGCTGACGGAGAGTCAATGGAGGACGTCTCACGTAGCAAGGTCAGCTGAGGTCTTGACCAGCCTCGGTTTGATTTAAATGGTGAGCTTCTGGTACGGTGGATGAGGGACCAAGGAAGCGGCCTATGAGTGAAGCGCTAGGTGACCTGCGAAGGATCCTAGAGGGTGCTGACTATACGTTGCTCGGGCTCTGGGTCGCCGAAGATACCCACACGTGCGTCGTGGAAGATATTGGAACAAGGAGTAAGAGTTATTTTCTAAAATCGCGTATGGATCTGGTTGATTGACCTTGCTGGTCCTCAACTGATGAGTCCATAGCTCTCTTATATGGATCTGTTGGTTGATCTTGCTGATCTTCAACGAGGATTCCATCTTGATTTTTATATGTGAATATATTGCCGGTTACTATAAGCTAGGAACTATCGAAAAGGTCCCTGTGTGAACAGGTGGTGAGTGTTCTAGTTGCCAATGATGCCATAAGTACACCAATGGAAATAAGGATTCAACCAGAGATTTTGAGGATTGTGATCAGTGACACAATGGTTTCATTATAAAGGATTGTTTTAAAGATAGCTGATGCTGAGAAAAAGGCAATTTCATATTGGGTATGTAAGTGGTGTGACTAGTTTTATGTTTGCATGAACATCCGGCTAGGGGGCCCGGGAACTTTTTTCCCTGGTACCCGAGACAAAACCTAACCGAATTCCTAATTGGATCCCATCACTACAGTGGTTGGGCGGTTGGCTAACCCATGGGACTGGATGGGGTTAGGCTGGACTGATGGATCCGTAAATCGAGACTCAATTTCTGTTTAGTTTGATAGATGAAGTAAATCCCAGACAAAAATTGTTCTATGGAAAAGAATCAACGGCTGTGCCTCCCAATGACAAAAATTGTTCTATGGAAAAGAATCAACGGCTGTGCCTCCCAATGAGGAAAAAAGCGTTGGTCTCTATGATCCAAGTACAGTCTTTTTCCCTGATCTGACTATGGGACTTACGGGTTCGGTCAGATGAGCTCAGTTAGTTAAGGCTTTTTACTACGTTAGGGAAAAATTATCCTGGTGGAATCGCCCGTGCTTTTCTGGCAAAGGAAGTTTTTCTGGGTTCGGTTTTGGAAAAACCGATGGATTAGTCTCTTGTCTGGATATCTGTGGGCGAGGTCCTGAGTGTGGGACCCTGCCCCGCGCAAGAAGTGCTACTTCTGCTGCTAGCACCCCTGAAATTTTTACGCGGTGGGGACAGGGATCTTACAATAGCCATGAAATATCAAACTGCCAATAAATGTCCTCCAGCTTCTTCTGACTACCTAGGGCAAAAATCCTAACATTAGTTGTTTACTACCCCAAAAAGGTGCCTAAATGCAGCCTAAAATTGGGGATTAGCATGTCGACATGATGTTGTGCATGTGACATGCACCCTAGAGGTAGTCTAAGATGCCATCAATCCTTGGTATGGGAAACTGATTCTTGATGTAATCCACACATCTTGAAAGATTCATTCTTTTTTTGTGTGAGGAGGACCCGAGAACAATATGGCAAGGAACTAGGCTTTATAAGACCCTTCTCCCAAGAGTTCATTAACTTGTGTCTTTATAAGACCCTTCTCCCAAGAGTTCATTAACTTGTGTCTTCTTGTTGACTCGCACTAATCCCATAGGCTTGTTGGTTTAGGAGGCGAGCTAGCTAGAAAGATTGCAAAACAATCGCCAGCCTGATCTCAAAGGAAATATGCCCACATCTTCCTACTGAAGTCATCAATCAATAACAAAAAGTGGAAAGAACCACCCCATGCAGTGGTGGTTGGCATTTTACCACAAAGCTCTTCATGGACAAGCTCTAGAGAAGCCTTTACACAATTCTTATTCTCTTGTGGAAATGCATACTGATATTGCTTGCCCATGGTATAAGCTTCACATACATCTCACATCTCAAAAAACGTTGGTAGATGTGCCACAATCCCAATCCTTTTTGCATCTCTTTCAAGACTATAGATCTCATGAGTTGCCCTAATCTTTCATGCCATAGCTTTGCTTGTCTCCACCAACATCAACTTAGGCTGCTATAGAAGGCTGACATCTCATATAAATTATTATGCTAGATTCCTCTCACCAAGACATTGCTGCTAGTATCTATAATGATTACATCAATTTAAAGAGAACCTTTAAGTCACAATCAACTATGGTGGAGACAAACACATACAATAGATTCATAATGTATGACACATAGAGGACATCGCACAACTTCTTAGTATCACCATTTCTAGAAAAATAGAAATGGTATTATCTGTTCTCATGGCTAGGCATCTGGCATCATTCCCAATTGCTACTATACGATGGACTCTCCCATAGGCTTGAGGGAGCCGATTGGTTATATGCCAAGATGCTCTGTTATCGATGATTCACAAGCCATTGAGTGTTGAGGAATTCTCTGCCTTTGTACATATTTATTTGATTGCCACACATAGCTCCAATTTTATCTTAGTATTGTTCCTGAACTCATTTTTTAAAGGCATCAACGTGTTATTCTTCTCATTAGCTTCCTTTACTCTACATGATCCAGGCTTCTTGTTTTGCAAGGAGAAACACTTTGCCTTTGGTTTCTTCACTTTGCTTCTGGTTTCTTCTTCTTCTCATTAAGAATTAGGGTTATTAGAGCCGTTCCATTTGCCTTTCCCCCAACCTTTATTTGTATTTATGAAGAATGCACAACATCACCATATTTGGCTTTAAAATTCATCTTTTGTCCTCCATTATCATTGTATTGTCCACTCTTCAAAAGTAAGAGGCGGTTGCTCACTTGCGTGTGTTCAGTGAAGCCAAATTGTCATACTTTGGGGCCAAAAGTAAGAGGCGGTTGCTCACTTGCGTGTGTTCAGTGAAGCCAAATTGTCATACTTTGGGGCCAAAACTCTAATGCACCTGTGTGCCAAATTCACGTAGAAAATTCAACCACTTAACAAGTAAAAAACCATCCAATTGACATTTTAAGATTTGTTATATTACGTTCCACCTTTCAAGAAGACAATGTGTGTATAACTTTGTTTCAACGGGATAGAGTTCTTAGCCTTTATTTTATCCAAAGGCAAGCCAAAAATTAGAAATGCAGTGTGCATTTACACAACATAAATATGCTCCTTCACTCTCTATTCTTTTGTTATGGATGTTCATAAGCATTAATAATGGATTTCCTTTATAAAGTAGGGAGAATATTTATGTCGCATTAGGGTGCGAGCCCATGTCTTCTACTTTGCTTAAAAGCTCTTGCCTACTGGCAACTCTCTCACTACTCGTAGGTAAATACTCTTTTTTACTTGACAAGGTTTTCCTCCTTTCACCTTTCAAGGAGGCAACATGTTTGTTCCAACGGGATAGAGCTCTAAGCCTTTTTTGTTTTTCCAAAGGCAAGCCAAAAATTAGAAATGAAGTGTACATTTACACAACATAAATATGCTCCTTCACTCTCTATTTATTTGTTAAGGACGTTCCTTAGCATTAATAGTGTATCTCCTTCATAAAGTAGGGAGAATATTTATGTCACATTAGGGTGTGAGCCCATGTCTTTCACTTTACTCAAAAGCATGTAAATACTCTTTTTTACTTGACAAGGTTTTTCTCCCTTTGCACCACCCAAAAAAAAAAAGAATTGAACCTCCTTTGAGTGCTATGAAGACTGTAATTATCATTTGTCCAATCATTACTAAGAAATATGTGTGTAAACATATTAAATATATAATAAAATGGAGCTTGCAAAATTGACAGTGTCAATCATTAGCAGCACATATTTCAGAGTTCATCTGTTGTGGATGCTGATGTTCATGATACTCGTAAAATTTTCTTAAATTGTGTGCATCCCATTGTTGACAATGAATCTGCTTTTGAGATATGACCTTCCTTTCACTAAGGAACAGCTGACACGTATTATATGGCATGGGACGTTGGAAGACAACTAGTTGGGATGGTCTAATGGTTGAATTCTTTGTTGCCTTCTGGGATGAGCTTAAACTTTCAATCTTGACCATGATTAATGTTGCATGGGAGATAGGATGTATGCCTACTTCTTGGAAAGGCCTTATGACTTTGGTACCTAAAAAAACATTAGGAGAATCCTTTAATGATTGGTGTCTAATCATGTTGATCCAATTATCTACAAATTGGCAACCAAAATTCTTACAAATCATATTGGTGGGACTACTTTCATGGTTTGCATCCACAACAATATGGTTTTATCCTCCCGAGAAGACAAATTATGGATAATATTGCTAATGTATATTTGGCAATGGAATATGCCAAATATACTTATCTAGATGTCCTTGTTATGCAAGTGAATGTAGCAAAAGACTCAGTTCAATGAGACTACATAGCTGAGGTCATATGGTTGCAATGGGCTTAAAATGCAACAATACATTTTTTGGTTATATCGGGATAGTATTGTCCAGTGTGTTTTGGGTCATGATCTCTCATCGAAGTGGACATTGCAAAAATCTGTGTGTCAAGGATGCCCTCTTAGTTTATTACTCTATGAGACTGCCACACATCCATTTTTGATGTATATGGATATCTTGACCGTTGTTACTGGAAGTAAACACTTGATAAGTAAAAGAAGTGGAGGATCTTGGTGTTTCATCTTGACCCTCTCCTAAACTTGGGGGCAGTTGGTGGGTGGGCTTGTTAGTTTTCATAAATTCTTAGAGGTCAAGTATATCTGTTGTGGTTATATTAGGATATTCAATATGCTCCTTATCAAAATTATAAACCACAGTAGTAAGAGTATAGCCTCCAAATGCTTACAGATGTTTCTATAGAGTTCTATAATACCAAACGGATAATATAATGTGGATTCAGAGATATTTAGATGTTTATGGGTATTATAAACTTCAATCCAGTCGTAATAAGTAATTACCCATTGGTAGCTACGTGCAACAACTTCGTAGTTGGCCAGTGTTAAAGGTATGTCATCTGGTAGAAACAGGTTGAGTTTACCGACACTATCATCCAAGATGTCTGATTGTTATTGCAGCACCTAACACCAACTACAAAGGTTGAGCACAATGGGATAAGGGGAAGAAGAAAATATCAGTTGGGTCAATAAGGACTATATCCCCTCGAAGGATTCCCATTACTAAGGTGTGTCTTTTGCCAAAACCTATTACCACTTTCCACTTTTTCAATACCATGGGCAGATTACCATTTTTCACCTTTCAAAATCCATAGTGGTATTTCCAAAAACCATGGTTTACAGTCTTAGGCCAAATAAACTTAGTCCAATTAGTAGGTCTTTCATGTCAAATTGCCCACTCAATGCTTTCTTGACGTGCATCACATCTGCACTATGATCACCTGTGATAATCAAGTCATCCACATAGATGATGAGTAAAACAATCCCATGCTCTGTCTTCTTCACATAGAGTGAAGAATCTGCTGTAGAAATCTGAAAACCAAGAGAGATAAGATATCTACTCATCTTATCACTCCAAGCACGAGGTGCTTGCTTCAATCCATATAATGCCTTTTTCAATTTGCATACATGAGTGGGATATCTTGGGGGTGTACATACCCTTCTGGCTGTGCCATATACACTTCCTCTTGTAGATCTCCATTTAGAAATGCATTTTTGACATCCATCTGATGCATTTCCCAGCCATTAGCTGCAGCCATAGCAAAATGACTGCTCTCACTGTGCCCATCTTTGCCACTGGACTAAAGGTTTCATCATAGTCCAAACCTTGGGTTTGTGCATAACCCTTTGCTACTAATCTTGCTTTATGTCTCTCAATAGAACCATCAGATTTGCACTTCACTTTGTAAACCCATTTACATCCAATAACATTCTTGTCCTTTGGTAATGCAACCAAGTCCCATGTGTCATTATGGACCAATGCGTCCATCTCAACATCCATTGCTTTCTCCCATACATGCTCTCCAATAGCCTCTGTATAGCATGTAGGTTCCACATGCTTCACCATAGATGTCATATATGCATAGTGCATAGCAAAATCTCGATATGTCAATATGTCAACTGGATATCTGACTCTCTGGGATCTCCGCAATGCATGCGGGTCACTCTGTACACCTGTAACTCTAGCATGTGGTGGCACATATCTGTCCTGCCTAGCACACCAGGTGTGCGTAAAACAGGTATGCCAAGCTCCTCATCCAAACTCTCTGAACTAGATGACTCATAACCTATGATTCCAATTCCTTCGACCTTCTTCTTTCCTTTATCCATAGCACTACTCCCAGTGCTCACACTCTCATGCCTCAAATGTCCTGACCATGGACGTACAGTACTACTCTCAGCCTCTGCTTCTGCTGGCCCAGACATAGAATTAGAACTAGAACTTGCTTGTGGCAAGTTCACAGGCACATCAGCCTCAAGTGACTCAATGACACCCTCATCTTTTGCTTTGTACCAACTAGCAAGCTCATCAAATACCACATCTCGTGAGATGACCACTTGTCTAGTTTGTGGGTTGTAACATTTGTATGCCTTTCGATCCTGTGCATATCCAACAACAAATACACATTTCTCTGCCTTAGGATCCAACTTCCTTCTTCTTTCATTAGGCACATGTACATAAGCTATGCATCCAAAGACTTTGAGGTGTCCAATGTCTGGCCTATAACCTGTAAGCCGCATCTCTGGCGTACTTCCATGAATGGCTGCTATAGGTGTTTTATTCAGTATATACACTGCAGTAGCACATGCTTCTGCCCAATAGTAATCTGGCATGCTCTTTTCATTGAGCATCGCCCTAGCCACTTCACATATGACTCTATTCTTTCTCTCAGCCACACCATTTTGCTGAGGTGTATACCTGCAAGTCAATTGTCTTCTTATTCCATGCTTCCTCAAGAAATGCTCAAAAGCTTTTGAAGTGTATTCACCACCTCCATCTGTCCTCAAACATTTAATCCAACAGCCATATTGCTTTTTTGCAAAAGCTTTGAAATCCATAAACTTTTCCAATACTTCACTTTTCTCTCTGAGAAAGTATATCCATGTCATCCTGCTGAAATCATCTATGAATGTCACATAGTATAAACTGCCTTTGATAGATGGGTTTTGTGCAGGACCCCATACTTCACTATGTACTATCTCAAGTGGCCTGCTACTCATATTTCCTTCTCTAGGAAACCTCAACCTTGCCTGCTTTCCAAACTGACAGGCTTCACAAACATGCATATTCCCATCATATTTGAATCTAGTCAATCCACTGACAATGCCTCTTGTCTACATGTTCTTTAATCTTTGTATATTAACATGTCCAATCCTCTTATGCCACATATCAATGTCCTGTACCACATTCCTGCTTTTAGAGAACATGGCTGATTTTAACTCAGGAATTCCAACATCCAGCTTAAACAACCTGCCTTCTTTCTTGCCTTTAGCAATGACTCTACATCCATGTTTGAAGTCCTCAACGAAGCAACCATGCTCGTTGAAACGAACCTGTAATCCCTGTTCCACCATTTGACCAACTGAGGCCAAGCTTTTTGTGATAGAAGGCACGTACAATACATTTGACATAGACTTTGTTTGACCATTGTGCATAACCAATGGTACACTTCCAACATGTGTAATGGCATGCTGAGTATCATCTCCTGTTTCCACATAGCCTTTCACATCCATAGGCTTCATATGCTCAAACCATTCACCATGACATGTCATATGGTTTAATGCTCCTGAGTCCATATACCAAGTATCATCATTCTCAGCATTTGTCATCATCGATCCAACAACATGTTTCATGGCGAACAAATGATTTGCAGTGCCATCATTACTACTTGATGCATAATTTCCACCACCATGTTGTGCATAATTTCCACCATAATGACCACCACGATGTGCTCTACCCCCTCTCAAATCATTCTGTTTGCGGAAACAATCTCTCGCCATATGACCATATTTGCCATAGTAATGGCATTCCACATCTTGCATAGATGTCTGTTGGCCTTGCCAACGTCCTCTACCACGGGGGTTACCTCTACCTCTCTGAGGTGTATATCCACGACCACCTCGAGCACCATATGAAGGCTGAAAATTCTGTTGTGGTGACCTGTCCTACCATCCACGACCATTACCACCACGTCCACGTGATGTGAATCTCCCCCTGCCTCGAAAACCTCTCTGCGAATAGAAAGCCTGATTTCTGCCATCATCATCATGGCTGGTAGATGCATCCAGAAATGAATCACTGAGTTTGATTTCCTCAACAAGTAAGAGTGAAACCAACTTATCAAAGTCTGGTAAACCTGTACTCCTCACTGAGATAGATGTATCAAAAGATTTATATTCCTTGCCAAGACCACGCAAGGTAATATCCACCAAATCATCATCAGGCATGGGGGCATTTATTGTTGCCAATGCATCTGCAAACTTCTTTATTTCTTGCACATAATCATGGATGCTCCTTTTATTCCTTTTATTCCTTTTATTCCTTTTCACATTATGTATCTGCTGTCGCAACTGAGACTTGCGAGCACTCGTGTCTGTATCAAACATCTTTACCAAAGTATCCCATGCATCTTTGGGATTCTCAGCATCCTGTATGTGTATGAGCATAGCATCAGAAATACATATAGACAGATAATGCAGCACTTTGAATGCTCTTTCTGACCATTGCTTGTGAGCTATAACCTGCTGCTGCTGTGTAGGTTGTCGAGGTAGCTCAGGCTCTGGCTCAGTACCTGTAATGAGATTCCAAAAACCTTTTCCTTTCAAGAAACTTTTTATCCTATACTTCCATGCCTGGAAGTTCTTCCTATCCAGCTTTTCACCAACAATCTGTACTCGATTATCCGACATGTTTGCTTAATGTGCACCTTCCGCACGCATCCAAATCTGTAACCAAGCCTTCCTCAGCTCAACCACACTCCAATGAGTGTTCCAGATACTCCAAAATAACCACCAATCTTCAAATTTGATGTAGAAAATCAACCTGTATGCATCCAAAATGAACTGACTCACGCAATCCGAGATACCCTACTTTGATGCGCCTTCCAAGGCTCCAAATCACAATGTAGTGGTGCAATCAAGTATGGGAAACTTGCATTGACACCTAAACAACCTCAATGTAGAGTATCAACACCATCTGACATGTGTACATATCAATTTTTGAAAACCCCTTTCTCTGTTTTGGAAAAAACCAAAAAAACCAGTAGTAAAATGGCTCTAATTTCTTCAATATTCATCCAAATTGAGCAACCAGGAATTCATTAGCTTAGCAATAGTGTCCATCAACTCCATGTAAGAGGAATTTGTCCAATTGTATAAGACCAAAGATTAATTGCTCAATTAAAATGACCCTGTTTCTCTGCCTGTTTAATCAGCTCATTCCCAGCTCAATTAAGCATAATTGATCAATCCAATCACATAGCCCTCTTCTCTAATGTGTGTAGCAACCAATTGCTAAAGCAATTGTGAAATATATCAAGCAACCAATGAGAATTTGATCCCCTCGCACCAAAATAGTGAAAAAAATACTCTGTTTCTCTGTAGATTCTGCGCCGCCTGCTGTAGAGAGATTTGGGAGTGTTTGTAATACTAATTGATGATGAAATCAAGTAGCCAACACACCTAGGCAAGTGTGTGACCAATCAATGGTTTGATTTTAGCCAAAAACACGCTCCAAATGCATCAAATCTTCACCTCCTTTTCTCTGTTTTGTGAGAGCTCAAAAACCAGAGTTTTTCACTCAATCAAATGCATGTAAATTGCTCCAAAATTTGTTAAAGGCTTGCATAGGGGTTGCCAATACATCCCTCCTTGTCAAATACATATGTCTTTTGCCAGATTTGCATGTATTTCCACCATACATCAGTGTTACCAAGCTTTAATGGAAAGCTTCCAAAAACCAGAATTTTGCTTTACTTTGATTTGCTCTAACTTGCTTTGTTTGTGCCTGTATCACCTGCAATCCGCTCAAGGATGTTTAGAAGACCTTACCTGGTAGGCCAAGCTCTCAGATCTGATAGTAGTTTGTGTGCTCCAAGCTTCACAGCTTCTTCTCCCTCTTCACTCACTCACTCATAGACCCTAATAAACAGCACAAGGCTCTGATACCATGTTGAAAGAACAGTAGAGGGGGAGGAGACACACACACAAGAGCAAACCCTAATGTATATTGCAAACCCTAACCATAGAGGGAAGCCATCTCCACTCTCACACAAAGCATAATGCAATAATGCATAATACACACAACACTATGAGTTGTGTCCACACACATCTAACCCTAGCTAATGTCCACACACTATGACCAGCTGTACACGCGGTCATTTATGTCTCACACATGTTCCTACCTAATCTGCCAGCACATAGCATAGCTGGCTCACACTGACATCGAGCTTGAATCTCAACACAGATGATTGAGCAGGGTTTGCAGGTTCCGTTTAACCTTGATAGTTGTTATGTTGAAAACTTTAAAGACAAGTGTAGGTTGGTTTGCAAAAGGCGCAACAGAGTGGGCAGAATGTTTACATTGAATGTAAACATGCCTAAAGTGAGTGCTGCAATGTTTGCAAATGGTTCAAGAAATGTTGCAGACATAGACATTTGGCATAAAAGAATTGGACATGTGAATGTGCAGAGAATGAAGTCTATGCAGACTAAAGGAATTGTGATAGGGCTGCCAAAATTTGAAATTGAAGGTATGCAAAAAATATGTGAAGCATGCCAATTTGGAAAGCAAACAAAGCATGTATTTCCATGTGATAGAAATGTGAGCAGAAATACACTAGATGTTGTGCATTCAGATGTATGGGGTCCTACGAAGACCATGTCTATAGGAGGCTACAGGTATTATGTGACATTTATTGTTGATGACCACAAGGAAAGTGTGGGTATACTTCATAAAGGAGAAGAGTGGGGTGTTCACTCATTTTCAGAATTTCAGAGTTATGGTTGAAAAGCAAACAGGGAAACATGTAAAGTGCCTAAGGTTAGATGGAGGGGGAGAGTACTTCTCCAATGAGTTCTTTGAATTTATGCAAAAGAATGGTATTCGGGGAGACTGTTTAAATGCAGATATACTCCGCAGCAAAATGGAGTTACTGAGCAGAAAAACGGGCACAAATCTGAGATTACGCAAGCATTGATGGGAAAGAAGAATATGCCGCATAGCTATTGGGCTGAGGGTGTTTCTACAGCAGTTTACATCATGAACACGACTCCAACTGCAGCCATATATGATGTAACTCCAGAGGAGAGGTTTACTGGCACAAACATGATTTGTCTCATCTGAAAGTCTTTGGATGCATTGCATATGTGCATGTACCAGATGAGCTAAGAACTAAGTTGGATCCAAAAGCTAAAAAATGTGTGTTTATTGGGTATTCCCTTGAGCAAAAGGGATACAGGTGTTATAACCCTGCTACACATGAGTTGAGGGTAAGCAGGGATGTTGTTTTTAATGAGATGAGTAGCTGGTATGCTGCTGAAAAAGAAGCTATTAGGGCTGATGTGAGTGGAAATGTGGTTGCACAGAATGCAAGTCAGTAATCACAATCTTTGAGTGGACCAGGAGAGTCCTCATCTAGTGGTTAGTTGATAGACCATGGAGTGGCAAGCTGCGTCATAATACCAGTCCTACAAATGTGATTAATACATCACATAAAGGCAAAGAGAAAGTGGTTGAGCCCCTTAGTATGCCTGACATTTTTGCAGGGCATTCTCATGTTGATGGAGAGTCTAGTGGCTCAGAGATGAGCCTTGATATGAGGATCTTGAGATACCAGCTATGAGAACACCTGGTGTAGAGAAGGCTATGGAAGCCATGAATGCAAAGCTACGAAGATCTAGGAGAGTGAAGAATCCTGTGCAGAGGTTTACCTATTATGGTTATGTGGCACATCACTATGCATACATGGCAAAAGTTGTGCAGGTTGTAGAGCCCACATGTATTGATGAGGCTGTTGGAAATGTGTGTTGGGAAAAAGCTATGGATGAGGAGATGGATGCACTATATGGAAATGAGACTTAGGATTTAGTGCAATTGCCTGAAGGCAAGAAAGCCATTGGATGCAAGTGGGTGTACAAAGTAAAACGTAACAGTGATGGAAGCATAAGCAGGTACAAGGCTAGATTGGTAGCCGAAGGATATACACAGACATATGGCATTGACTATGAGGAAACTTTCAGCACTGTTGCCAAGATGGCAACAGTGAGAGTTGTGATAGCAGTGGCTGCGTCAAAGCAATGGTCTTTACATCAGATGGATGTAAAGAATACATTCTTGCATGGGGATTTGCAGGAAGAGGTGTATATGTTGCAGCCACCTAGTTATGAGGATGTGAGTCACCCCGAGCATGTTTGCAGGTTGAAGAAAGCCTTGTATGGCTTAAAACAAGCACCAAGAGCATGGTCTGACAAGATTTCTAAATATCTTTTCACTATTGGCTTTCATGTAGCCAATGCAGATTTCTCGCTATATGTGAGACACAGTAATAGAGGGGTTGTGCTTGTTGTCATCTATGTAGATGACTTGATCATTACGGGGGACCATGATGCAGAGATCTTTGATCTAAAGATCTTGCTTAGACAGAAGTTTGAGATGAAGGATCTGGGGGAGCTCAAATATTTCTTGGGCATTGAGGTGATTAGGTCACCACATGGTATTGGATTACTGTAGAGACAGTATGGCTTGGACATGTTGTCCAAGTATGGTATGACAGGCTGTAAGCCTATCTCAGTGCCATTGGATCAGAATGGCAAGTTGAGTGCAGATTCAGGAGAGATTTTGGAGGATCCTACTATGTATAGGCGCATAGTAGAAAGCTTGATCTACATGACGATCACCAGGCCAGATTTGAGCTATGTTGTTGGGTTGGTGAGTCAGTTTATGCAGGTTCCTCGAAAGCTGCATTTGGATGCATTGAGACACATACTGAGGTATGTGAGGTCTACTTTGCATTGTGGACTATTTTATGAAACTGGGACAGAGATATGTGTACATGGGTACACAGATGCTGATTGGGCTGGTAGTATCTCAGATAGTCTACTAGTGGCTTCATGTTTTCTTTGGGGAGTGCTGCTGTGACTTGGAGCAGCAAGAAGCAGCCTACGGTTACTCTATCGAGTACAGAGGCCGAGTACAGAGGTGCCACTATGGCAACACCTCTGTACTCACATGCTATGGTAGCTACCTCACATGCTATGGCAGCATGTGAGGTAGCTTGGTTGAGAAATCTACTTGGAGATTTGGGTCTATCAGTGGATAGACAAGTTGTCATTTTCTGTGACAACATTAGCAGTATACAGTTGGCCAGGAACCCAGTTTTTAATGCTCGCACGAAGCATATAGAGGTCCACTACCATTTTGTCACAGAGAAGGTTTTGGCAGGAGATGTTGACCTTGTTTATGTCAGCACACAGGATCAGGTCGCTGACATCTTCACCAAAGCATTGGGTACAGAGAAGCTCCACAGATTTAGGGCTTCGCTTGGTGTACATGAGATGGAGTTGAGCTCGAGGGGGAGAAAGTGGGTGAGCCCCTTAGTATGCCTAACATTTCTGGAGGGCATTCTCATGTTGATGGAGAGTCTAGTGGCTCAGAGATGAGCCTTGATGAGGATCTTGGGATACCAGCTATGAGAACACATGGTGTAGAGAAGGCTATGGAAGCCATGAATGCAAAGCTGCGAAGATCTGGGAGAGTGAAGAATCTTGTGCAGAGGTTTACCTATGATGGTTATGTGGCACATCACTATGCATACATGGCAAAAGTTGTATAGGTTGTAGAGCCCACATGCATTGATGAGACTGTTGGAAATGTGTGTTGGGAGAAAGCTATGGATGAGGAGATGGATGCACTATATGGAAATGAGACTTGGGATTTAGTGCAATTGCCTGAAGGCAAGAAAGCCATTGGATGCAAGTGGGTGTACAAAGTAAAACATAACAGTGATGGAAGCATAAGCAGGTACAAGGCTAGATTGGTAGCCAAAGGATATGTGCAGACATATGGCATTGATTATGAGGAAACTTTCAGTCGAGTTGCCAAGATGGCAAGAAAGCCATTGGATGCAAGTGGGTGTACAAAGTAAAACATAACAGTGATGGAAGCATAAGCAGGTACAAGGCTAGATTGGTAGCCAAAGGATATACGCAGACATATGGCATTGATTATGAGGAAACTTTCAGCCCAGTTGCCAAGATGGCAAGATGGCAACAGTGAGAGTTGTGATAGCAGTGGTTGCATCAAAGCAATGGTCTTTAGATGGATGTAAAGAATGCATTCTTGCATGGGGATTTGCAGGAAGAGGTGTAGATGTTGCAGCCACGTGGTTATGAGGATGTGAGTCACCCTGAGCATGTTTGCAGGTTAAAGAAAGCCGTGTATGGCTTAAAACAAGCACCAAGAGCATGTTTGTAGGTTGAAGAAAGCCTTGTATGGCTTAAAACAAGCACCAAGAGCATGGTTTGACAAGATTTTTGAATATCTTGTCACTATTGGCTTTCATGTAGCCAATGCAGATTTCTCACTGTATGTGAGACGCAGTGATAGAGGGGTTGTGCTTGTTGTTATCTATGTAGATGACCTGATCATTACGGGGGACCATGATGCAGAGATCTTTAATGTAAAGATCTTGCTTAGACAGAAGTTTGAGATGAAGGATCTGGGGGAGCTCAGATATTTCTTGGGCATTGAGGTGATTAGGTCACCGCATGGTATTGGATTACTGTGGAGACAGTATGGCTTGGACATGTTGTCCAAGTATGGTATGACAGGCTGTGAGCGTATCTCACAGTGCCATTAGATCAGAATGGCAAGTTGAGTGCAGATTCAGGAGAGATTTTGGAGGATCCTACTATGTATAGGTGTATAGTAGGAAGCTTGATCTACATGACGATCACTAGGCCAAATTTGAGCTATGTTGTTGGGTTGGTGAGTCAGTTTATGCAGGTTCCTCGGAAGCCGCATTTGGATGCATTGAGACGAATACTGAGGTATGTGAGGTCTACTTTGCATTGTGGACTATTTTATGAAACTGGGACAGAGATATGTGTACATGGGTACACAGATGCTGATTGGGCTGGTAGTATCTTAGATAGAAGATCTACTAGTGGCTTCATGTTTTCTTTGGGGAGTGCTGCTGTGACTTGGAGCAGCAAGAAGCAGTCTATGGTTGCTCTATTGAGTACAAAGGCCGAGTACAGAGGTGCCGCTATGGCAACACCTCTGTACTCACATGCTATGGTAGCTACCTCACATGCTATGGCAGCATGTGAGGTAGCTTGGTTGAGAAAGCTACTTGGAGATTTGGGTCTATCAGTGGATAGACAAGTTGTCATTTTCTGTGACAACATTAGC
The DNA here is from genome assembly GCF_041138505.1 of Cibotium barometz. Classification (NCBI taxonomy): domain Eukaryota; kingdom Viridiplantae; phylum Streptophyta; class Polypodiopsida; order Cyatheales; family Cibotiaceae; genus Cibotium; species Cibotium barometz. The sequence continues at coordinate 28,880,336 of NC_141064.1, read as the reverse complement.
AGTATACAGTTGGCCAGGAACCCAGTTTTTCATGCTCGCACGAAGCATATAGAGGTCCACTACCATTTTGTTAGAGAGAAGGTTTTGGCAGGAGATGTTGACCTTGTTTATGTCAGCACATAGGATCAGGTCGCTGACATCTTCACCAAAGCATTGGGTACAGAGAAGCTCTGCAGATTCAGGGCTTTACTTGGTATACATGAGATGGAGTTGAGATCGAGGGGGAGTGTTGAGATATCGAGCTCATCTAGTGAGGCGGTGGACATTGATGACCCGCCTGGGGGATAGGCCCCACACTTTCACCATCACTGGCATGGTTGGTGAGATCATGGGTGATATGCGGCCTGACAGGCTGTGTGACAGTCATTCTAGAGACTGCTGGCATAGTTATAGCACTAGCTCATTTAGTTGGGTTCACACTATAGAGAACCCTAGTATGTATTTGGTTGAGTACCTTTTCATTGTGTGTACTCTTATCTTTGTATATGGTGTGTTGAGTGTTGTGTGAAGAAGAAGAAGATTTTCAGCCTCTCACCTTGTGTGTTCTCTTTTAGGGTTTTGTGAGTGTGTGTGTGCTTGCAAGAGCTCAAGCTCTCTTCTCCCCTGCATCTTTTCACAGCACCCTCTAGGCTCCTTTGCAGGTCACCTAGCGCTTCACTCATAGGCCGCTTCCTTGGTCCCTCATCCACCATATCGGAAGCTCATCATTTAAATTGAACCAAGGCTGGTCAAGACCTCGACCGACCGTGCTACGCGAGACGTCCTCCATTGACTCTCCGTTAGCTGTTGTAACTTTATCACTTCGGTCTTCCACCGCGACCCCATTCACAAGAAGATCAAAATGCTTCTCCAACATTCTTGACATAAAACAGTCATTTAAAAACAGGTCATAAATACAGTTTCTAACGAACTCTCATCTTTTCACATTGTTCCACATCATTTCTTGTTATTCCACATTCTTTTACATCAATTCACATTACTTATTCCACGTTCAGTCATATGTATTTCCATCGACCTTCATCCATTCTCATCCAATCAGATCATATCACATCTCATCACATCTATCCTCATCACATCTCATCCATTCACATCTACCCATATCCACATCACATCCATTCACATCACATCTCATCTATTCACATCTACCTAGATCCACATCACATCACATTCATTCACCTTACATCTCATCCATCTATTCATTATATTCATTCAGATCCACATCTCATCACATCACATCCATCCACATCACATCCATCCACATCACATCTCATCCATTCACGTCTCATCACATCATACTTATACCCATTTACATCTCATCATATCATATTCACATCACATCACATCCATTTAGATATCATCACATCACATTCACATCCATTCATTCACATCACATCTCATCCATTCATTCACATCACATTTAGATATCATCACATCACATTCACATCCATTCATTCATATCACATCTCATCCATTCACACCCATTCACATCCATCACACCCATTTACATCCAGCACATTCATTGCATCCACATCACATCACATATATTCCATCCACATTACATCACATCCACATCTTATTCTCATCCATTTACATCACATCACATCCTTTCACATATCATCACATCTCAATCTCATCTCATCACATTCACATTCACATCCACATCCACATCCACATCCATTTACATCACATCACATCCCATCCACATCTCATTCTCATCACATCCACATCCATTTACATCACATCCACATCTCTTCACATCCACATCCACATCCACATCCATTTACATCACATCACATCTCATCCACATCTCATTCTCATTACATTTCCTTTACATCCACATCTCATTCTCATCCATTTCCATCACATCTCATCCTTTCACATATCATCACATCCACATCCATTGACATCACATCACATTCACATCTTATCACATCCACTCACATCTTATCACATTCTATCACATCGCATTTACATCTTATTACATCCACTTACATTCTATCACATCGCATTTACATCTTATTACATCCACTCACATCTTATCACATCGTATTCACACCTTATCACATCGTATTCACATCTTATCACATCGTATTCACATCTATTCATATTAAATAACATTTTCTACTTTCGATATTGATGATGGGACTTTTTTAAATTTCTGCCAATTGCTTGGCTAGGTAGAGGTATTTTTTCTCGATGGATATTTTTATATTCTTTCTCAAATTTCTCAAGTGAAATATATTCAATATTCTTATTTTGAGTAAAAGATTCATGGGATTTACAAAAATCAATTCTACCCATATTTTCCAATAAAATTAATAATGCTCAAAATTTCACTTTTGATAAATACTCATAATTTGAATTATGCTAAAAATTTCTCTTTTACTATTTAATTTCTTGGATCTCAAATATAATAGGAATTCCTCTTTTTGCATAAAATAAATTTATCAAAAATTCTTCTTTTACCATTTAATTTCTTGGATCTCAAATATCATGAGAATTTCTCTTTTTGCATAAAGAAAATTTATCAAAATTCTTCTTTTACCATTTAATTTTTTGGATCTCAATTATCATGGAAATTCTTCTTTTTGCATTTAAATAATTAAATTCTAAATGTCATGGAAATTCCTCTTTTATCATAAAATAAATTAATCTAAAATTCTTCTTTTCTTTAATAAAAATATCCATTATTTTAAATATGCCAAGAGTTCCACTTTTACCATTTAAATGATGGAATTCCAAATGTCATGGAAATTCCTCTTTTATCATTTAAAAATTTCTCATGCATAAAATAAATTTATCTAAAATTTCTCTTAAAATTAAATAAAATTATCCATTATATAAATATACCAAAATTTCTCTTTTTCCATTTAATGACATGGATCTCCATTATCATGGAAATTCCTCTTTTTGCATAAAAATAAAATTACCAAAAATTTATCTTTTCTTTAATCAATTATTTATGCATAAATACTAAAATTTTATTTTCCATGAATATGATGAAAATCATTCTTTTAGCATAGGATGTCCTATCCTAGAATATGGTAGGAAGTCCTCTTTTAGCATTATGCATAAAAATAAGATATGTGTTATTTTCTAAAAATTTTACCATAGCTTCGCTGCTATCATTGATAATTTTTAATTTTTCTAAAAAAGAATAAGACATTGCAATAAAATGATGATAGAAGATCTATTCATAAACTTAAATCCAAATTATGAAATTAAAACATAAATTTAGTCATAATCATAATCTTAATTATGATTAATCTACTAGATTAGGCTATTTCTACTATTCTTCTTTTTTCAAAATGATAGAAATATCTCTTTTACATTTAGAATCACTTAAAGTAGTTTTTTAACTACTTATAAGAATTTACCTTTATTTTATTATCATAAAAAGCATAAAAATACTATTTTCTTAACCTCTAGCTTAACAAGCTTAGAGTTTGGTTTTGAATTAAGAATTTATCAATGAGAAGTATTCTTTTTCTAAAGAATTAGCCATAGGAATGACTATTCTTTTGGGAGAGAGAGATATACATAAAAAGCATTCAAAATAAGTATAAAGATTAACTTTTTTTGTGATTAATCATTAAAGTTCTTAGAGAAAGCTTGATTTGCATTAAAAAGAATAATTAGAAACTTCTCAAGCTTAAGAGGGGTTGAGAAGTGAAATCATTTGAGAATATTAACAAAAACCATAAAATTACTTCTTACCTCAAGATTTGGCTTGCTTCTTTATCTAGAAGTGAAGCCCCCAACCAATCAATTGGTTTAGTGAGTTGAGAAGAAAGCTCTAAGAGTTGTTGAAGAGAGAGAGAAGGTCTAATCTCTCCAAAAGTAGAGGATTTTTAAGGGATAATTGTAAGATTCCTCCCTAGCCTCTCAAGAAAGCATCTTCCCCTGTAATCAAGTCTCTCTTCAGAAATATAAAAGATCTTGTTTCTAACTGTTTTGGCCTAGAGAGAGAAAATATTCTAGAGAGAGATTATTCAGATTTTGAATATTTTTGGATAGAAAAATATCTCTTATTAAAATAAGTTCCCCTGAAACAGAAGTTCAAAAAGATTTTCAGAAGGTGCATTAGAAATCAAGTATAATCTGTTCAAGAGGCCTTACCCTAGGGGTCTAGATTTTCGAAAAATTTTAAATTAAGGTTTTGAGGGGCCAATCAGATTCATTCAAATATGTGGAGAAGATAAATAGAAGAAATAAAGAAAATCCCCCCCAAAGATGAGTAAATGCTCACATAAGATAAAGAGTGGACTAAGGACCACAGGAATTCTAAAAAAATGGATTTTTGACACCTCACAATAGGGATTCCCCCCCTCATCAATGAGGCGCCTACTTCACACATGTGGTGGAGTTTTAAATCATCAAAAATTGAGATATTTCATCTCTCCTCTCTCCTAATTCAAGTCTAGTTTCAAAAAGTAAGCTAAACTGACCTAAAAATGGTCAAAAATTGACCAAACTGAACTAGAAAATTCTAGAATCAGTTTGCTTGGTTAGGAGCTCACTTTTTCCTACAAATACAAGTCTCCCCCTTTGTTGAAGCTTAATAGTGTTTTATGCACTGTTACTCTACTCCTCCCAAGAGCCAAGAACTATGAATTTCTTAATAATTCACTAGTTTTTGACCATTCCCTCTTCTAAAGATTTGGTGGCCACTCTTGTTGCAAACAAGAGTAGAACCCTCAAACCATCAAGCCAAAGGAAAGCTCCCAGAATTCATGTAAGTTAGAAATCTTATATTTTTCTTTACTCTTTTAATGGTTTTCTAATTTTTGTTTTGTTGAAATGATAATCTGATGCTATGCCTTCTTGGAAAGGCTTTCCCCCTCTCTCATTCTTAAAATCAGCCCTTCTTTATCCTAGTTAAGTGATCTAATAATTGGAATTAAACTTTTCATATTATTTCTCTCTTAAAAGTGAAAATTGATTAGTTTAGAATACTTTAAATCAATTGGGGATAATTCCTAAGTAGATTAAGATTAGAAAAATTGAAAAATGACCACCCAAACAAAGGAGGTTATGGCAAAATTTTCTAAAAATTTGTGAAATAAATTTCATCTTTTATTAATCAAAAAGAGTAATCCCCATCGTTAGTGTATTCTAAAAGTGTCATTTTCATTCATGCATAGAAAGATGCATATTGATTATTTTTTTTATTATAAAAGAATGATTTTCAATAGAATTAAATTCTATGTATAAAAAGATACATATTGATATATTTTTTTATTATAAAAGTGTGACTTTCATCAATATTAATTTTTATGCATAACATAATGCATAAAAGAATATATTTTTATTATAAAAGTGTTACTTTCATCATTATTAATTTTTATGCATAAATAGATACATAAAAGAATATTTTTTTAATTATAAAAGTGTGACTTTCATCAATATTGATTTTTATGCATAGAAGAATATTTTTTAATTATAAAAGTGTGACTTTCATCAATATTGATTTTTATGCATAAAATAATACATAAAAGAATATATTTTTATTATAAAAGTGTTACTTTCATCATTATTGATTTTTATGCATAAATAGATGCTTAAAAGAATATATTTTTTAATTATAAAAGTGTGACTTTAATCAATATTGATTTTTATGCATAAAAGAATATATTTTTATTGTAAAAGTGTTACTTTCATCATTATTGATTTTTATGCATAAATAGTTGCATAAAAGAATATTTTTTTAATTATAAAAGTGTTACTTTCATCAAAATGGATTTTTATGCATAAATAGATGCATAAAAGAACATTTTTTTAATTATAAAAGTGTTACTTTCATCAAAATGGATTTTTATGCATAAATAGTTACATAAAAGAATATTTTTTTAATAAAAGTGTTACTTTTATCATTATTGATTTTTATGCATAAATAGTTGCATAGAACAATAGTTTTTTATTATAAAAGTGTTACTTTCATCAAAATAGATTTTTATGCATAAATAGTTGCATAAAAGAATATTTTTTTTATATAAGTGTTACTTTCATCAATATTGATTTTTATGCATAAATAGATGCATAAAAGAAATTTTTATCAATATTGATTTTTTATGCATACAAAATTTTTATATTAAAATAAGAGTTCTCTTTAATCCTATGTTTAAATCCCATGAATATTGGAAAATGAATAAGAAAATACTTTGTGAGAGAAAATTCTAACATTTCCTATTCTCTAGGATGGTAATGAGAAAATTCAGAAAAACTATCGAAATCGAAATTTAGATAAATGATTAATTTATTCCTCATAGGAATTCGTGTTTAGTTTTAAATTAGTAAAGTAGCAATTGAAATATTACCTTCGAGAAAGATAGTTCAGGGAGAACCTTTCCAGACTCAAACCCTGAATCAAACTATGACCAAGATGTAACTCCTTCGTCAGATTCAAGAAATGACGATGTGACCAGTTCAGTAATCTACACTCAAATCACCCACCGAATCTGAAACTAAGTTGAGACCTTTGATTTTGATTTGAGGATCAAGAATTCAGAATTCAAGGAATTCTGCTTGGGAATCCAGACCTGTGATCTAGAAGTCTTGGGATACGGAATTAAGATATATCCATTGTATTCAAAAAAAATCAAAACTGAAAACTTGCATAGAAACCCTGTTTTCTTAAAGGACTGTCTTACGCCAAAATGCTGGAGGGAGCATTTGGTATATGTGTGTTCTAAGGGAAGTTCGACGGGGAGTGTTCAAAGGATAGCTCACGCGGCAAAGCCTGGCCCAGGTCTTGACCAGCCTCGGTATGGTTAAAATGGTGTGCTTCTGGTACGATGGACGAGGGCTGACGAAGCGGTCCCTGAGTGAAGTGCCAGTTATATGTATGATGACGAGAAACTTATTGTAATCTGTTTACTGGATCTCGTTGTTGACCTGCTGGTCTCAATGGAGAGTCCAGAGTGATACTGTTTTGTGAGAAACAAGGATTGAATGGAAATTTTGAGTTGTGACATTTGTACCCAGTCAATGGACTGTTTTATAAATTAAAGTTTAAAGAGGAGTGTGTGAGTATTTGTTTTCTAAAGCAAAAGTTAAGAAAGGCATTCAATTATGGGTGGGTGAGTACTTGTCTGATTCTTCTATTCCAGTGGTTGGGCGGTGGCTAACCCATGGGCCGGATAGGCTGGAATCTATAGAGTTTTAATAATAAAATTGATTAATAGGAATACGTTTAGAACTCGAATAGTTAAATAGTAACCTGAAGACTTCTCTAATGAATAGATCAATGGCTGTGCCTGATTCAATCAGGAAAAAAGCGTTGATTCCTTCAAGTTAAGTCTGTAATAGTTTCGCCTTCTATCTGGTTTAATCAGATAAAGGTTAGTTCAATATCTTGACCTCGTTAGAAAAATTCGTTAAGAAATTCAAAATGGTGGAATTGTCCCCGCTTTCCGAGCATGGAAAATTTTCCCGGTTTCGATTTTCAGAATGACCCACCAGCCTAGTCTCGTGTCCGAACATTCGAGGGCGAGGCCTCGAGTGTGAGAAACCCTGCCCGCTCATGAGGAAGCTACTTCCGCTGCTACTACCATCCAAGAATCCGGTGCGCAGAGGGGGCAGTGGGATCTCACAATAATAGAAAATATGATTATTTTAATATAATACTGGCATGGTATAGCTCACAGATTTTTTTTCAACAGACTAAGGATCTATTTATAGGTGAGAGAGGCCACTAACCAAGTCCAATTGGGTTCTAGAATTTTCTAGGCTCAGTTTGACTCAATTGGACAAGATTTGGACCAGTTTGGCTCCCTTTTTTATTTGGTTTGATCCAAGAGAGAGGAGAGATAAAAATATCACAATTTTTTTGAATTAAAAACCCTTCCACATGTGTGAAATAGGTGCCTACCTCAAGAGTCCCCCTCTCCTTACCAAGGTTTCAAATATGTATCATTATTTCAAATTATCTCATTTTTTTAGTAATATCTCATAGTTTTTAACTAACAAATCTTGTACTCAGTCAACTCTTCATCTTATGTGAGCATTTACTCATTTTTGAGTATTTTCTTTTATTCATTGGTTTATCTCATCCCAACACTTGGATTAATCCTATTGGCCTTTTGAAACCTTAATTGGACCATAATCCAAATGAAAATGTAAACCCTTAGGCTAAGGTCCTTTATACATATTTTCAATCAATTCCAAATGCACATTGGAAAATTCATTTTGAATTTTTGTTTCAGGGGAATCCATTTTAGACACTAAGAGGATTTTTATATCCAAAGATATCTTAATTTTGGATTATCTCTCTCTAGATATTTTCTCTCTCTAGACCAAAACAGGGTAAAACAAGATCTTTTTTCTATTTCAGAGAGGGGAATAATTACAAGAAGAGAAGGGGAGGTTCTTACACCTTTACACCTCAAAAGTTGGGGGAGGAATCTTACATATGTTCTCAATTATGGTTGATAGTCTGTGTTATGAAGCTTGTTAAAGAGATGGCACTTAGGAAGTGATAGCTTGTGTCGAGCAATTTCTCTATAATAGTCTGCAATAATTTTGGAAAGTAATTAAGAGAAATGTCACCATTCCATCTTATTTCTATGTTACTCTATGCACTGTGTTGAGATTAAGTATGATGTGTCTCTGTGCTAATAAACATTTTGGGTATCTGTGAGAGAGTGAGTGAGATATGTAGTGGAGAGTTACGGAGTGAGAACTAAGAGATATGTAGTGAAGTGTTCTGTGTGTCCCCATGACCACTTGAGAGTTGGTCTTCATATCTAGAAACTCTGGTAGGCGACTGCACATCTCCCATGGCATTGCCTAACTGGTCTATCACACCAGACTATTGTCTTGCCATTCCACTAAGAGGGAAATCAGCGAGAAACACTTGGAAATCCTTCTTGGGAATACAAACATTCTGCCTGTTGAGATAAACTTCCTACTGAGAACTGTGCTGAGGAAAAGCCTTGCTGCAACTCTACTAGACTGCTACTGCAACTCTGCAAGGAAACTTCTTGTGGAAGAAACTCTACAACATCTTAGCTGGAAAACTCTCAAGTTGAGGAAATTGAAGCGTAGCAGGAAAACCTCAGCTGAGTAGCATTCCGCACCTTAACCAGGCAAAGGAAAGTTGTGGGTCCACTTAAAACAAGTCTATCGAGAAACCATAACGTGGAAGGAACTTTCCAAAAAAGTCAGTATGGAGAACCTTTCACGACACAACCCAACCATAATCACGCATGCTTTTCTTGCATGTTCATGAATTTAAGGATGGTAAAAAGTAATGCCTTCCAAGAGATCCTCTAGGAAGCTCGCAGCTAGGAGTGCCTCGCAGCACCGTCACAATCAAGAAGTCAATGTGGAAACTTTTGCAACCCTTCACGACGAAGAGGAACTGTCAAAATTCAGGCACAATTTGGACCAAGAAAAGGAACGCCAAGAGTGAGAAGTCATGCACAGTTTAGGTCTAGGAAGCCCAAAAAGGGTAGAGCAACAAAACCAAAAATAACAACCACAACAAAACCCCGGAAAAGGTTCAAGGGAGCCATAGCATCATTAGCAAAAAATTTCTTGGTGTTCTGAGGAGAGAAAGGCGAAGATGCATATCTGCATCTAAGGAGGTTTTGAGAAATACTGGAAAGTAGCTAGACCTCGAGATGTGGAAGAGCCAGAGCTAAGGGAAATCCGTAGAGATGCTTTCATAAATACCTTCAAAAGAGCCACGGAGTGGGTGTCAAGATATCAAGACAACCATTTCTAGACCTATGAAGAGGTCATGAGTGCTTTTCTGGAAAGATTCTGCAAGATAAAGTCTACAACACAACTCTATGATTAAATGAGAGAGCTCTGACAAGAGGACATGGATGTAGAAGCCTATGCAAAAAAGCTGTTGAGCTTGAGGCAAAGAGTGGCAAAACAAACACGACCCTCTATGTAAATTGTTGCTAATTGGTTTGTCCAAGGGCTTAAGCTAGACATTCATGCAACAGTCAGCACAAAGCAAGTAGAAACTAAAGAGGAGTTTGAGGAACTAGTTGAGTTGGCCAAAATGGCAGAAAATGAAGTCGAGAAAGAAGATAAAAGAAGAATCCCGGGAAGAGTGTCACCCCACTGAAGAGAATGATTCAAGCGACTCCTCACAAGACACTCCAGTGTGGAGGTAAAGAAAAAGAAAGACAAAAAGAAGAAAACTGGGAAGACACAAGCAAGTCTCGGAGAATTGATGCTACAGGTAAAGCAACTGATGCAAGAAATGAAAAAGAGAAAAGGCTCAGATTTCCCCAAAAATCTTTTCTCTTCCCAATGCAAATAGGAAGGTTGTTGAGATATCGAGCTCATCTAGTGAGGCGGTGGACACCGACGATGACCCGCCTGGGGGGGATAGGCCCCACACTTACACCACTGGCATGGTTGGTGAGATCATGGGTGATATGCGGCCAGTGGGGGGATGACAGGCTATGTGACAGCCATTCTAGAGACTGGCATTGTTATAGCGCCAGCTCATTTAGTTGGGTTCACACTATAGAGAACCCTAGTATGTATTTGGTTGAGTACCTTTTCATATTGGGTGTACTCTTTTCTTTGTATATGGTGTGTTGAGTGTTGTGTGAAGAAGAAGAAGATTTTCAACCTCTCACCTTGTGTGTTCTCTTTTAGGGTTTTGTGAGTGTGTGTGTGCTTGCAAGAGCTCAAGCTCTCTTCTCCCCTGCATCTTTTCATGGTATCAGAGCCTGGTTCATGCTAAGGGCTCAGCTGCAAGCAAGAGAAGCACAAGAAGCGATACGAGGGTAAGAGCTTCATCTACTCTTCCCTATTTGTGTTGGCGATGACTACACCCTTATCGGGAGCTCTACAGGAGGCACCGGCAAACGATCTCTGATTGAGGAGCTTTCTTTGCGGGAGTAAAGCTATAGGGAAACTATTTTGTCCTATCGGACTGAATTTTTCGGGCCAAAAACGCGTTTCGGGCGTGTTAGGACCTCCGTTTTTCAAAAAACAAGCAATTTCGAGCACTGCGGGTAAGTCATCAATTCTATGCAGAACAATGTTTTAAGAACTGCAGGAAGATAGATTGGTTGTGCAGACATTGTGTGTGCTACAAGGAGGTCAAATAGTTGCCATTGGGTGTATGTATGCACATTAAGGTCACTGGTTGTGACATTTGAGTGTAGCACAGTACCGCTGCAAAAAATACAGTAATTTGTGTAGGACAAACCAGAGTGCTGTTTCTGGTAAATTTGTGTGTCTGGCAAGATGTCAAATGATGGCATAAACCAGATTGTTGCTGAGAAGCTTAACAAGAACACTTCTATGCTTAGAGGTTCAGGTTGACAAATTTCTTGATGGTGGGAAAGGTTTACTGGGACTACATAGAAGGTGAGCATGAAGAGGCACCCGAGATACCGGAGATCAATCCGATTGCTACAGATGTGAAAGAGTTCAAGGATTGGAGCCAAGGAGCCACTTATGTATTGGCTCTCTATCAGTATACAGGACACCATGATTGGGCACATACAGGATGCCAAGTCCCCCAAGGAGGCGTGGGACACCTTGGTAAAACTCTACGAAACGAATACCAAGGCACGAAAGATACAGTTGAAGAATGAACTTCATACTGTGGAGAAAAAGAGTATGTCTGTGAATGACTATGCATTGAAGATCAAGGGTATTGTGGAATCCCTTGCATCTATTGGTGTTTCAGTATATGATGATGATAAGGTGGAAGCCTGTCTACGTAGTCTCGGGCCACAATACAAGGCATTCAAGACGTCTATTCAAACTCTGGAAAACATTCCCAATTTCACAGATTTGGTGTCTATGTTGATTATAGAAGAGAAGAGCTTGGGTGAAGACCAACAGTCTTCACAAAACAAAAATAGTTCAGAGCAATAGGCCTTCTACACAAGTTCAGGAAGAGGACAAGGTAGAGGAGGCCGTGGATGCGGCCAAGGAGGTGGCTGAACACGTAATCAGAATTATAGCCAGCAACAGTAACAACAACAGTCCCAGAATTCACAACAACAACAACACGCAGGTGGAAGAGGCCAATTCAGAGGCAGGGGGAGTCAAAGAGGTTGTGGAAATTAGCAAAGGCAGTATAATGATACACGTGGATGCTTTTATTGTGGTGGTAAGCCTGGACATGTGCGGGCAGATTGTTATAAAAGCAAGCTGACATGCAAAATGGAAAACTACAGCAAAACAATTATGCATCCTCGAGCATAAACAATGAGGATAATGAAAGGTTGTTTGCTATGCAGCATGTCGCTAATGCCATGTCTGAAGCCTATTTTTAAAAAGCTAATTAAATACCCTTGTGTGGGGAAGGCCACGCACAAGGAGGGGGAAGATTGCACCCAGCCTTGTGTTGATTGTGTTGATGGTGATGTTTTTCTTTCTCTTGCCTTATGTTTTGTTTTATGCTTTAATTTTCAATTTAATTCAAGTAGTTGTTTAAATATTTGATATAATTTATGAGTTTTTGATTATTCTCTTCAAGAAGATTAAAGGGTCCCGTTTCACCTAGAGACTAGGAAAATTACAAAATTGCTCTCTAGACACAAATAGAGGAGGCACGGCAAGTAGCCAAAAGGGTATAGCAGACCGGAAGACAAGGCTACAGTGGAAATTAGAGCTAAGGGAAGCAAAGGAAGAAATGGCCAAACTCCAAGAAGAACTGGATGATGCAGAGCTAACCACAAAAGATGTATACATCCCAGACCACACTCCCCCATAAATATTCAAAAATTCAAAGGAAATTTTGTCAGGGAAACTGGTTTTGAAGCAAAAGCTCAAGCACCGAGCATGCCAAGCGTTGTGCCCAGCAACTCAGTGGTGGCAGAAAGCACATGCAACCCACTCCACATGTCTTGAGCACCACCTCGGTATCACACGTGTGGAGGTGGCGGATTATAACCACCAGATAGCCATTGCCAAGAACAAGAAGTCTCAGCTTAAAAGGGCAACTGATCACTACTGAGAGAGAGGGAGATAGACACTCAGATAGAATGGATGTATGAAGGGTGTAATTATTTTATGTTCTCAACTGTGGTTAATAGTCTGTGTTATGAAGCTTGTTATAGAGATAGAAAATGAGGAAGTGATAGCTTGTGTCGAGGAATTTCTCTATAATAGTCTGCAATACTTCTGGAAAGTAATCAAGAGCAATGTCGCCATTCCATCTTATTTCTGTGTTACTCTCTGCACTGTGTTGATCAAGCATGATGTGCCTCTATGCTAATAAACATGCTGGGTATCTGTGAGAGAGTGAGTGAGATATGTAGTGGAGAGTTGCGGAGTGAGAATTAAGAGAGTGTGAGTGAAGGTTTGCATAGTAAAGTGGTATTCTGTGTCCCCATGACCACTTCAGAGTTGGTGTTCGTATCCAGAAACTCTGGCAGGCGACTACACGTGTCCCATGGCATTGCCTGTCTAGTCTGTCCCAACAAACTACTGCCTTGCCATTTTACTGAAAGGGAAATCAGCGAGAAACAACCATCTATTGATTATAAATGTACTTTTAGTATTTTGGATATTAAATGTAATGTCTTTCTATGCTCTTAATGGTTATGAGATCTCTATCTTCTTAATGATGTGTAGTTAAAAATTGGGGTAGAAGAGGGGAGAATAATCTCCCTCATTTTACCCCAGATTTTTGTACTTTTTTTGTTTCTTGGAACACAGTTATGTTTTGTGGCTATAAACATGGTTAGTACAAAATTATAAACATTACTTGTTTATAATTAGTATGTATCCCAGTCGTCATGCATCCATAACCATGTTACAAACCATGTTTATAACTACAAAATGTGATTAAATTTTTGATCTCTAACTCCTTTGATTTCTTTGCGAATACAAACAGGCTATATCCCCCCATTTGTTGTAGTGAATAGAAGGTTGGTAATAGCATGGGTAATGCATTTAAGTCTATTTTCTTGCCCATCTTGCATTAAATGGCTACACAACTCATCTTAATTAATTTCCCTCCCACACACCTATAGCTGCCACCTTACATAATGGCCAAGAGATGTTGTGTCCCCTATTCTCCTAGCTAAAGATAAAGGCTAGTTTAGGCTTGGCATCACAATAGCCATCACTTGCATGAAAGCTACCTGATTGATTTGCTAAAGCTAGTCCTTTGTGCTAACTTGTTCATAAGACTGCAAGCTAGAAGATCCATGCCGTATACACCTATTTAGAGATGATTGAGATGTTATGCTCTTGTTCTTTTTTTATACAATGTCCTTCTCTCACATTTGATGGAGACAACAGAGACTAATTTTTTACATGTTGATGAATTGCACCATGGGAAATCTCAAATGGGATCCAATGTGATACATTACATCTCCAACTTGGTTTGTTGAGCTATTGGTCATCCCAATGTCTTCATTGCAAAGACCTTATTATAATTTGTTATACCCTACTGCACCTCCCAAGAGAACTCCACACATTCACAAATGGAAGGAGCTATAGACAACATTCATCGTGGGGTACTTACCAATGTTCCGAGCTCACGTTCCTTGAGGCTCTCCAAGCTCACTTGTGGAATAAAGGAAAGAATTCTGAGAGAAGCCCATGATAGCCTTATAGCTGGACATCCAGGGTTTATAAAAACCTATATGTCTGTGAAGAAAATCTTCTTCTGGCTAGGACTCAAAAAGGATATACTTGATCATGTACGGAAATTCTTAATGTGTCAGAGAGTCAAGGCAGAGAGAGTCAAGATGCCAGGGAAACTGCAGCCTCTAGACATTCCACAGATGAAGTGGGAATGTATCAATATGGACTTTGTCAGTGGATTACCTTCAGTGCAATCAGGTTACGACTCCATTTTTATGGTAGTTGACAGACTAACCCAAGTTGCCCATCTAATTCCAGTGAAAGAAACATACACTGCAGTGGATGTTGCCAGAGTTTTTCTTAAAGAGATCTTCAAATTGCATGGCTTACCCAGGAGGATAGTAAGTGACAGAGATTCCAAATTCACATCGAACTTCTGGATTGCATTCTTCGAAGCAGTAGGAACTTTCTTGGATCTCAGCACAGCCTATCACCCTGAAACAAATGGCCAAACTGAAAGAGTGAATCAGGGTAATAGAAGATATCCTTCGGTCATGTTGCGGCAGGGAATCCAAGAAGTGGTTAAGCCATTTTCATCTGGTTGAATTTGCTTACAATGCTTCTTATCATCAAAGCATTGGGATGAGCCCTTTCAAAGCTTTATATGGACAAGATTGCCTTACATCGTTGACTTGGTCCGACCCATTGATTAGAGTCGAGATGTCCAGACAAATGCTTGATGACATGGACCAGCAAATGCAATCAATCCGTAAAGATATTAAGGTATCCCAAGATAGGCAAAAGCAATATGCAGATAAAAAGAGATCAGAGAGAGAGTTTGAAGAATCAGATATGGTCTTCATTCGAGTACAACCAAATAGAAGTTTGTTCCTTATCTTTAGGGAAGTACAAGAAGCTCTCTCCCAGATACTATGGACCATATGCTGTTATAAAGAAAGTGGGCGATCTAGCTTATAAATTTCTTCTCTCTCCCCATCTCAAAGTACGTAATGTATTCCACGTCAGTTTGCTTAAGAAATATGTGCCCAGCCCGAGTTACGTGCTTGATGATGAACAATTGATTTCTCCAACTCAAGGCTAGATGGTACTCCAACCTGAATAAATCCTTGACATTTGGGAGAAGGTTCTCAAGAGCAAAGTTCTCAGAGAATTTTTAGTCAAGTGGAAGTTCTTCTCTCTAGAAGACGCCACCTGGGAGAAAGAAGACGCCACCTAGGAGAAAGAAGAAGAGTTGGTAAAAGATTACCCCCACTTTGCGAGATGAGGACATCTCGCATTTTTCAAGTGGGAGAGGATGTAAGATTCCTCCTTAGCCTGAATAATGAATAAGCTTTTACCTCAATCCCCTATATTCATTCCCTATTTCTGAGTACGAGAAATTATTATTTTCCTTGTTTTTATCTAGAGAGAGAAGGAAAATTCTAGAGAGAGATAATTCAATATTGAGATATTTTTTGATATAAAAATTCTCCTAATATCAAAAATATATTTCCCTGAAACAGAAGTTCAAAATAAATTCTCCAAGGTGCATTAGGAATCAATTATAAAGGACCTTTGCCTAAGGGTCAAGATTTTTAGAAATTTTTGGATTATGGTCCAATTAAGGTTCCAATGGGCCAATAGGATTAATCCAAGTGTTGGGATGAGATAAATCCAAAGAATAAAAGAAAATACCCAAAAATGAGTAAATGCTCACATAAGATGAAGAGTTGACTGAGTACAAGGTTTATTAGTTAAAAATTAAGAGATATTACTAAAAAAAATGAGATATTTTAGAGGAATGATGAATTTTTGACACCTTGGTAAGGAGAGGGGAACCTTTGGGGTAGGCGCCTCCTTCACATGTGTGGGAGGGTTTTTAAATCTAAAAAATTGAGATATTTTTATCTCTCCTCTCTCCTGGATAAAACTGGATTAAAATGGGAGCTAAACTGGTCCAAATCTTGTCCAAATTCAGCCAAACTGAAGCTGAAAAATTCTAGAACCTAGTTGGACTCAGTTAGTGGCCTCCCTCACCTATAAATAGACCCTCATTCTTTTGTATTCTCATCTGTGGGTTATACCATGCCAGTATTACATTAAAATAATCATATTTTCTAAATATCCTCTACTTTTGGAGAGATTGGAGCTTCTCTCTCTCTTCAACAACTCTTGGAGCTTTCTTCTCAACTCACTAAACCAATTGATTAGTTGGGGGCTTCACTTCTAGATAACAAAGCAAGCCAAACCTAGAGGTAAGAAGTAATTTCATGGTTTTTGTTAATATTCTCAAAAGATTTCACTTCTCAACCCCTCTCAAGCTTGAGAAGTTTCAAATTAGTTATTTTTAATGCGAATCAAGCTTTCTCTAAGAACTTTAATGATTATTCATAAAAAAGTTAATTTTTATGCTTAATTAGAATGCTTAATTAGAATGCTTTTTATGTATATCTCTCTCTCCCAAAAAGAATAGTCATTGCTAATTCTTTAAAAAAAGAATACTTCTCATTGATAGATTCTTAATTCAAAACCAAACTCTAAGCTTGTAAAGCTAGAGATTAAGAAAATAGCTCTTTTATGCTTTTATGATAATAAAATAATGGTAAATTCTTATAAGTAGTTAAAAAACTACTTTAAGAGATTCTAAATGTAAAGGAGATATTCCTATCATTTTGGAAAAAGAAGAATAGTAGAAATAGCCTAATCTAGTAGATTAATCATAATTAATATTATGATTATGGCTAAATTTATGTTCTAATTCCATAATTTGGATTTAAATTTATGAATATATCTTCTATCATAATTGTATTGCAATGTCTTATTCTTTTCTAGAAAAATTAAAAATTATCTGTAATAGCAGTGAAGCTATGGTAAAAGTTTTAGAAAATAATACATATCTTATTTTTATGCATAATGCTAAAAGGGGACTTCCTACCATATTTTAGGATTGGACATCCTATGCTAAAAGAATGATTTTCATCATATTCATGAGAAACTAATTTTTAGTATTTATGCATAAATAATTAATTAAAGAAAAGATAAATTTTTGGTAGTTTTATTTTTATGCAAAATGAGGAATTTCCATGATAATGGAGATCCATGTAATTAGATCAAAAAAGAGAAATTTTGGTATATTAAAATAATAGATATTTTTATTTAATTTAAAGAGAAATTTTAGATAAATTTATTTTATGCATGAAATTTTCAAATGATAAAAGAGGAATTTCCATGACATTTGGAATTCAATCATTTAAGTGGTAAAAATGGAATTCTTGGTATAATTAAAATAATAGATATTTTTATTTAATTTAAAGAGAAATTTTAGATAAATTTATTTTATGCATGAGAAATTTTTAAATGATAAAAGAGGAATTTCCATGACAATTGGAATTCAATCATTTAAATAGTAAAAGTGAAATTCTTGGCATATTTGAGATAATGAGTATTTTATTTAATTTAAAGAGAAATTTTAGGTAAATTTATTTTATGCATGAGAAATTTTTAAATGATAAAAGAGGAATTCCCATGACATTTGGAATTCCATCATTAAATGAGAAAAAGAAAAATTTTAAGGTCATTAAAAAAAATGGATATTTGTGTTTAGTTAAAAGAAGAATTTTTACGGTATTTTAAGTAGAGAAAGATTTGAATTAAATTTTGGTGTGACAAAAGAGAAATTTTCACCATAATTCCACCTAGAGAATTAGGGTTGATAAATTAAATTGGTAGAAAGAATATCTTTAGATATTTTATGTAGATAAATCACCAAATTGATAATTATCTAAAATTAGAAGAGTATTTTAATAAAAAATCAAATATTCTCATATAGAACCAATTCTAAATCTATTATGGTTAGAATAAAATTCATAAAGTTGGAATTTTCTTACGGTTAGAAGTTCAGTAGATGTTTATCTGAAGAAAATCCTTGTTAGAAGTAAACCGAATGATTTTGATTAGACCACGACTGTGAGAGGAACGGCCAGTAAACTACTTATCCATCTCTCGATCTGAATCAAGCAAAAACCTCGTGTGACCAATTCCAGTTCTTAATACAAAGAATAGACTACCATTGAATTAACCTAGTTTTTCCTTCACCGAAATCACCAAGAATCTAGTTGGAAATTCAGTCAAATGCTGGATAGATTACCTTGATGCGAGATCAATGATTCTCATTAAGAAAATATGGATTAACGAAAAAGAGTTTTGTGGAACCAATTTCAAACCAAGAATTTTACTTGCATAGAACCTCTGTTTTCTTTTAAAGGACTGTTTTATGCCAGAATGCTGGAGGAAGCATTTGGCATGTGTTTAACTAAGAAGAGGCTCATTTGCAGCTGGCGGGGAGTTGTCGAAGGACGTCGCTCGTGGAAAAGCCTGCTGAGGTCTTAACCAGTCTCGGTATGGTTAAAATGGTGCACTTTCGGTACGATGGGCGATGACCGACAAAGTGATCCCTGAGTAAAGTGCTAGGACACCTAAGTAAGATCCTAGAAGGTTCTGACCAGGTGATGCACGGGCTCGCGGTTGCTAGGACACCCATGCGTACATCGAGGAAGATTCGGATGGACTAAAAAGGATGACTTTTGTGAATCGAATTTTGATATTGGATCTCGTTGGTTGACCAACTGGTCTTTAACAGAGAGTCCAGATGATATATTTTGTAATACAATGGACTCAATATTTTGGAAGATTATATTTAGTAATAGTATGATTTTCATTGAAAGATTGTTTTAAAGACATCCGAATCTATTATAATGGCAATTTCATATCAGGTGTGTACGTGGTATGCCTACCTTAAATTTTGCTTGAAATGCCAGCTAGGGGCCCTGGGAACTCTTTTCCTCGGTACCCGGGCAAAACATAACCAAATTTTTATAAAGGAATCCCACCAATACAGTGGTTGGGCGGTTGGCTCAGGGAATTCCTGTGATACAAATAAGTTACGATTAGTTATGTTAGTTAGATTAAGTCCTAGGAAGACCCTTGTTCTGTGGGTGGAAATCAGCGAGACTATGCCTCGTTGTTGTTAAAGGAGGAAAAAAGCGGTGATTCTATGGACCAAGTGCAAGTCTCTTCTTTGATCTGACCATGTGACTTTGGGTTTGGTCAAAGCAGTTTGAATAGTTAAGACTTTGACTCGTTAGATTAATTCTCTCATTAAATGATTTTCCTGGAGGAATTGCCCGCACCTTCCGGGCAAGGGAAGTTTTTTTCGGGCTCGGTTTTCGGAGGAACCACCGAGCTAGTCTTTTGTCCGGATATCCGTGGGGGGGGCGAGGCCCCGAGTGTGGATCCCTGCCCCGCACAAGAGGCTGACACTGCTTCCGCCGTTGCCAGCGGAGGGGGTGCGGGTCTCACAACACTTGAGGCGATGATAATAGAGCATCATCCCCCATTCATTCATCAGGCCCAAATTATAGATTATGGGGCCTCTTTTTTCGATTGTAACTCTTTTGTTAATTTGGTTTTGCCAATTTCCAATTCTAGTTCAAGTGGGGTGGTTACTTTTAATTTTGCTTGTTGTTCTTCTAGAGCTACTTGATATGATGCTATATCCTTTGCGACTTCTTCTCCCAGGCTTCAGGCTTCCTCCTCTATTCATTGCCTGTGGTAAATGGCCTCTGCATAATTTCTTTATTGTGTCCTTGCATATTCTTTCGTTTTTCTGGTTGCATACCATTTGTGGTGCCTTTGGACATTTCTTTGAGGAGTTCTTGGGTGTCTTTGAGTACATCTTGCCCCATCTGTAGATCCTCTATTAGTTGTGCTAAAATTGCCATCACGTCTTGTTACTACTAGGCCTATGAGGCATCCTATTCTTGATGGCTTTTAGGGATTGGAATATTTCAGGCATGGCAAGAATATTAGTTAGGAGGTAGGGGTTGCATATATTTGATTGATGGTACTTGAGCTAGTGCTCCATTTTTTTGTGGATGAACCATGCCCAATCTTCAGCTTTCTTTTCATGCAACTTGGCTATTTGGTGAAGTTGTATACGGTAGTATCTGTCCACCAGCTTTACCTATAGTATCATAGACGTTTCCCGATAGGCTCTCTCATCAACCTCTTCCTTGATGTTCTCATATTATGCCCCATTAGAGTTGTATGAAATTTTCTTCAACATATCCTCTAATGGCAACTAATCAATGTGAAGGATGTGTGTTTTCTCTGGGGGTGGCAATTGTAGTGTCCCTCTTTGATCATGTCCTATGTGATATGTACCTGCTCTATGGTGCTTCCATCGGGCTTTGTGATTGTCTCGCGTTTGGTATTCTTATTGTAGGACTTGAGATATTTCGCATCGAGTTGTTGGTTAAAATTCATGGGCAGTACCTCCACCATCTTGCCCAATATCACCTTCTTTAGATTATACTGTATATCTAGTCTTCCAATATTTTCAGGCACTCTAGGCTATGGTACTAGAAGAGAATGTCTTCCTAGAGCATGGTACCTTTCAAATCCTTGGCATAAGGGCCGTGATATGTGAGATTTGTGCCCCTATGCCCATTCTTTTTCTTCATCTCGCTGCTGGTGACCCAGTGGCGCTAGCTTGAGTGTTTGTTGGGGTCACTTCAAACTTTCGGTCAGAGTCTTTTGTTGAAGCCATCTGTTACATTATCAAGAGATCATCAGTCTTGCTGACTAGTAGGAGCTCTTGGTACATTTGTGATGTGCTGACATGAAACGGCAGGTGATGTATGATGGAAAGAGTGTTAGTACAGTGAGCAACAACAACAATGTAGTGTTGGGGTGAATTAGCATATATATTATTATATGACATGAATTAGTATTTTACCACAGGAAACAATAGAGTGGATTTCACGACGTGAAATTGCAAATTGCATTTCGCGACATGAAATTGCAGATTGCATTTCACGACATGAAATTATTAGCCGGCGTGAAGGTGTTAGTCTATGAACTAGTAGAATGCAGTTTATGGCATGAAAGTTATGCATGTGAAGTAGCAGAAATGCGTTCACGGCATGAAAGTGTTGTTTGTTGGTTAGTAAGATCTTTTCAGTTTTAGCGTGCCCAAAAATAGGCGGATTGGTTTTTTCTGTGAAATTGGTTTTTTTCGTGAATTTGCACGATTTGGATTTCATGTCGTGAAATAGCAGATTTCTATTTCACATCGTGAAATCTTTTAGGATTTATTGATGGTGTGATCAAGTATCATCCTTTATGATAGGTGCGATGTAAGATGAGATAGAAAAGATAAAAAATAATGAGACAGGTGTGATGCAAGGTGAATCATATGCAAGCATCAAAGGAACAAATAATATGTTTCAGTCGAAAATAGATGATAAACTTCAAAAGTGTATGAGCTCCTACCTGGAAACTTGAGGCGGCAAAATGCTAGGTGGAAGGAGTGCAATCGATGGACTTAATCAACAGCAAGAAGATCTTTGAAGAAGAGAGTGAGGAGCGAAATGCACGAAATAGGAAAGGGAATCGTATGCCCCAATCGTCGTCTCCGCAACCCTCTTAATTGGGCATGCCACATGGCAACCTACAATTTGTTGTATCTTTTTTACCATTTCATGACGTGAAATCCCATAACTTTCACAACGTGAAACACTCTGAAGTCATGGCGTGAAAGTGCAAGTTAGGTTTTCATGTCGTGAAACTTTCACTTTCCCTTATGCATGCAAATGGGGATACCCTAAATAGTCCTTTATGCTCAAACATTCCAAGGTCAAAAAATATGCAAATGGGGATACCCTAAATAGTCCTATATGCTCAAACATTCCAAGGCCAAAAAATATGCATTGAGGGGGGAAGATATGAGCACGTGAAATGCATGAACCTATTTCACGGCGTGAAATGGGTTAGACATTTCACGGCGTGAAATGATTAACCCTTTACCTTGTACCTTTCGAAAATGGAAGTTTATTTTCTTGGTATCTAGGTACTCATTCCACCTTCCATGTTTCTTATTTCCATGGGAGCTAAATTGGTACTTTGGAGCTTGTGGGTATGTGTTGTTGTAGAACGCTTTAGTTCTAAGTGAGAACTTTGCAGTTTTCCTTCCATCCATTGGAGGAGTACCTCTACCAAGTCTTCGTGAACCTATTGTGTTTCGTGTGGATGTGAGTTCACTTCAGCGATACCTTTGTCCAGAACTTCGCTATGCTTGATCTTGTTGTGAGACAATAGTGGAGGTGTTGCACTATCTTGTTTACTTGGGTGATTGGTTTTCTTCCTCCAAACCAATTTTGGTGCAGCCTTGACAGTTAATCTATTTGGGCCCTGATTCTACTTGTTCTTGTGGCTATTTTCTTTTTTTTTTGAGGTAAATACCGCATTGGATCTTCTGTTGTTTTTTGGTACCCATAATTTTGTGGCTGCTAGTAGTAAGTTTCCCTGGGGTGCTAGTAAGTCCTTTCTTACCCACCTCTTGTGATGAATGTTCAACTGTGCTCGGGCTTGGTTAGGTTTGTGCTTTCTCTCTCTGGTTTTATTCCCTTAGCTCTTGCATGTATCTATGTTTCTCTACCCTGACACCCCTGAGGTGTTTTCATTATCATAGTATCCTTGAGCGTTAAGCTGGGATTTGGGAACCCACTGTTGTCTTACTCGATACATATGGTGCTTTTGTTACGGTCCTCGTGAGTAGTGATGTTGGTTAGAGGTGGTCGCTTGTTCCGTGTATCCTTCCACTTTGCTTGGCAGCACTGGCAGCTCCTTGTCGCATGTAATTGCCTTCTTTCCCTTATTCAAGGGACTCCATAATGGACTGGTCATGGTGAATTGCCATCGTTGAGTTATGATGATGTCTGTTTCTCCCATTGGATGATACAGTTGGTGGCATAAATCCAGGATCTTCCCAGAATCATCTCCTCTTCCATTGTTCCTACAGGCATAACAAATACCTTCCCAACCAAGGGATTTTTTGATGGAGATGTTAACATCAAAAAACCCCATGGTTTACGTAACAGACAGATGCACACTGCAAACCCGGCATTAGTTGCCTCTAGGGTGGGTCTATTTAGAGCTACCCAAGTTTCATAGGAAATCAAGTTATGACTTGATCCCATATCAATCAATGTAATACTTTCCATTTGATTACCCTTTGTAGCGACATGTACACTGAGCTGTGCATATTCAATATTTGATTACCCTTTGTAGCGACATGTACACTGAGCTGTGCATATTCAATATCTAGTCGTTCTCTTCAAGCAATGTGGGTGAAGCCATGCTTACATGTAGCGTTATCCCTTGGAGTCTCTGTTTTGTTTTGGCTTCTCTAGGCTTGGCTTCCTCTTGAGCTTGTTAGATTTTTTATTTTTCTAGCTCTTTTTTTTTTGTTTTTAAAAATACTCTTGTGTAAGCATTTCTTGGGTCAGGGGTCCGTAATATTTTTTCAGCTTACTTCCATTAATATACCCCTCCATTTCTATCCCATCGATGGTCTCTATTCTGACTGAACCTTGAGGGGTGATCTCGAACACTCTAAAAGTTCCTAACCCTTAATACTTCAATTTCTTTTTCTTGGTGTTTCCAACACTACATGAGGACAAGGTCCCCCTTTTCCAATTCTTTGTATTTTAGGTTATGGTCAAACCAATGTTTTCTCTGTAGTTTCTCGACCATAATCCCATGCGATGCAATTAGCTAGGTTTCATCAAGTTTCTCTAAGTCAATCAACCTCTCGGCTAACGCATTTTCTGTGAACCTTTCTTGTACCGCAATATGCAAGCTTGGAACTAGGAATTCCATAGGCATTACCGCATCCATGCCATAAGTTAGACGAAAGAGAGTGTATCCCATTGCTACCTTATACGACGTACGATAGGCCCATAGTGTTGTTATCTTGTGTTTCCAATCTACCCTATTGGCCTCTAAGGTCTTGGTTAGGATAGCACATAGAATCTTATTAGTGCTCTCAGCTTGGCCATTTGACTCATCTTCTCGCACACATCTTCTGAGGATATCGTCTTTGCCCAAAATTGGCATTTTAAAGGATTAAAGGATATGTGATATAATCGACATCTCTCAAACACCTTCCTTAAGTCCATCGCGAGTGTGCACAAAGATCGTTCAACGAATACCTCAAACCACTTTTGTAAGTAGTCCTTGAAGGCCATACACACATCAATCGTTGGAAAGTTATAGGGGAATTAATGAGGCCAAAAGGCATACCCTTATAAGCATAGGTCCCCCATATCATGTGTTAAAAGCTATCTTGTGTTGGGTTTTGTATCAATCAAGTATCCCTCTCCAAGGTAAGCTCTTTCTTGCTTTCTTCAAGATTTATGTCACATGAGGGAGTTTTGACAAACTTTTGGACAAGTTCACCATGCTCCCATTTTTCAAATGGGAATGGGATTTTTCCCAAATTATCTAATATGGTGTTAGGTGCAGTTGGTCTTGTAGGAGGAGTTGGTAAACCCACTTACTCTAGGGAGGGGATGTGTCATGGGTGCACTAGAATAAGATGTGACCCCTCTAGGAATGGTCAAACTAGATATGCCAAGCACAAGGGACTCCATGTGTGAAGTGGTATTGGCTACCATAGTAACCGGGGGCATGTGGCTCAGAGGCAATTTTGCATCAGTCCTAGGTGCCATAGTTGATGCAATGCCATCCAAGGGAGAGGAAGTGAATTAGTATTATCTTGGGCAAGGGCAGCTCTAGGATCTAAGAAAGTGAATCTCATGCTAGTCTGCCCTTGAGTCCTTATAGCATGGCCTTGTAGGTTAGAGAATGTGGGTTGGTCCATGGTATAGCCAGGTAATACTACAAAAGTAGGATCCACTGGGCTCACAGGAGGTGTTACCATTTTGCTCATTGTGCGCATCCTTGCTTTGGATGTCCCAACTTGTGCCATGGGTCTTTGGATTCTTCCATGTTCAATGACCCTATATATACAATCGCAGATACCCTGCAATCGTTCCTCCTCTGTTGTGGCTCCGGATATGGATTGGACAATCCCTTCCCAACTAACGCCATACGCTTGGCCTGTGGTAAAATCCACAAGTCTATGGATACGTCATAATCCAATCATTTGTGTGAGAAGACGTTGATCCATGATTTGCATGCCTAGCTCTTTCCATGAGGTAGACACAATGTTATTGTTTGTATCGAGCACTACTTGTGCAATCCTAGCACGGGACCCATATTAGGCTAATTGGGCTGCTAATCGCTATTGTGACAATTGCAAGGTCTCTTTCTCATTTTCTCTAGCATCTTGGATCAATTCCTCTACTGCCTACACTTCTTCTAATGTCCTACCATCGGGCATAAGCACTTGTGCAGGGAGTGGTTAGATGGTCACAGTTGCAGCACGTGCAACAAGAGCTGCATGGATAGGGATATCAACACGAACTCTCTCTGCTTTTTGCAATGATAAGAGTACACCAGGTGTCTCTCTGGATTTAACCTCAACTCCTTCATCATATGGCATGTAGGTCGTAAGGTTTGACTCCTCAGAGGTAGTGGTTGAGGCTAGACCTTTGAGGTAGCTAGCTACGCGGCCAAAAATAATGGTGGTTGGCTTGGCTACTAGTGAGACCTGGTTAGGTTTCTCACTTCTTGGGATAGGGGATCCTTCCATTGAGTTAAAATTTGAACATGTCTCACTGGTCCCTAGTAGAGATCCTTGTACAATGCTAAACTGGGTTCCGACCACCGAAGGTCTCGAGCCCAGTGTACAATTGGTACTACGCACCTAGTTTGATTGATACACTATCATCTATTCCAGCCTAATACACGCCCAGATCATATGTGCATGTGATTATAGGGTGAAGAAAGGTTCTACAGATGCCCATGACAAGTTTGAAAATTTTTGAAGTTTTGTTTTAAAAAAAAATCAAAATTTTTTTGGATTGGCCAATTTTTTTTTGAAACACGTGTTTTTTGTTTCTTAACCCATATGGCACCATAAATAGTGTACTTTTTCTAGATGGGTGCGATGCAGGTGGTGCTGGCTCCCATAGTTAAGGAAGCTCTTTAACTATGTAAAATTGTAAATATTTTGGGTGCCGCACAAGTTGCGTCAATGTGATTGCAACAGCCTAAAACATATAATAGGCAAGTTTGTGTGAGCACTTTCCAAAAAATTTCTATAATTTTTTCCCGGACCTTTTACCTTTCCACTTTTTTCACTTTTTATTTTTTATTTTTTATTTTTTTTTTCTTTTTATTTTTTATGTTTCACTTTGCTTATTTACTGTCTACAGTTTCACTTTTTGGTTTCATCGAAAAGAGGGTTTTCCTAAAATCTTTGACTTGGGACCTGCACGCATTAAATGCGTCCAACCACACAAAACAAATTTTTGAAAATTTGTGGCTAGTGGCCTAAAAGGCTGCACGCATTAAAATGTGGCCAGCCAAACAAGATGCCTTGAATTAGGGAGAGGGTTAAGTGTAATTACACTAATACAAAATTGCAAAAATGCTAAAAACACAAAAATTTATGCGTGCCAAATCCTCCCCTAATTTTTGTTATTATCCCAATTTCTCCACATATAAGGAGTCAAAATTGGGATAAACCCTATGCTAGGAAACTAATTCTATCATCTATTTTACCCAATTCTTTCCATTTGATTCTCAATTTGGTTATTTTTAGTTTTAAATTTGAAAAAAACATGCAAAACCAAAAAATTGCAGAATTCAGAAATTGGACTTGCAATTGAAATGTGAAAGAGGAATTAATCTAAATGAACTAATTACAACACTCATAGGAAATGAAAAGCAAACAGAAATCGGACAATATGCAAGAATTTGAACAGAGTGCAGAAACTGCAAAAAATACAGAAATCAACTAGAATGCAAACATTGTCACAAAATGGACACATTTCCATCTATTCGTTTCTACCCTTCATGAAAAAATAGAAAACAGAATTCAAAGATACACACACAAGAAATCCAAATGCATGGTGGCTATGCAGTAGGGCTATTCCCCGACAGCAGCACCATTTATAGAAAGTGTGCAAGAACTAGCCAATGTCGTGGGGCCTTGCCTTATCGCACTCGGGAGCATAAATAGCTGTAACTGAGAGGTTAATTCACCGTAACGTAGCCTACCATTGCATAAACGGGATGTGTCATCGCACTCAGGAGCATAAATAGCTTAAACCGAGAGGTTAATCCACCATAACGTAGCCTACCATTGCATAAACGGGATGTGTCACTCACCTCGTTGATTACTCTTGCTCGGATTCTTGTAGGAGAGCTTGTTGCCGCGCAGTCACCCTCCAAGCTCCACTCCAACGCCACCCGCCTCACTCCAATGGAAGCTCGTCCCTCCTCTCTCACACGCATGTAAGCAAGCACACAAATAGCTCAAACATGCAATAGGTAAGCAAGAAACTAATAACATAAGAGTATAGAGCACTCTCTTGAATAGCATAAAAGAATGAATGGTCACTATACACAATGGACACTCCGCTACTCGATGACGTCCATTACAATGAAAACATTGTATGGGTTCTATTCTCATAGTCGAGTTTATGTCTTTTCCCTTGCATTGTACCGTGGTTTGAAACACTGATACTAGCGTGCTACTTTGTAATACATAATACTCCAGTGTAATCTCAGTTGGTTCCTTGTAGTAGTCATTATTCACTTCTACTTCGCACATAGCTTCCCCCTCTTCTTCCAAGGGTTCTTCAATCAACACCTGGTTGATCTTGGCATGTGGTGGCTATGGTGGTAGAACAAGTGGTGGTGGTGGTGACATGTCCTGCATCCTGGAATTTCCTCTCGGTAAGTAGGACGTATTCGGATGCCCTACAGCCACATTGGGTTGCATCGGTGGTACTGGTAAAGCTAGTGGCACTTTGGGTGGCTAGTAATTGTGCTAAAGGGTAGATCCTTGGGTATCTGCACATGGCAGTATCGTGATTTCCTAGTCTTTGACAGTGAGCACAATAGAGTAACTACCTCAATCTTAGGTGAGGGCATTCAGTGCTCATATGATTTTGTCTACAGATTGAGCACCAAATCAACTCTCTCTGGGGGTAGAGATGGGCATTTCCTGATTCTTCTCTCCCATCCCAGACTTTTAACTTTTCAAAAATGGCAGTACTGAGTTCTTCAATTGTCATGTTGCCAACTTGCTTGTTCTGGGTCCCGCATCCTAATGACTAGAGACTTGTGATGTTGCTACCACACCGAAAAGCTACCTTGACATCTTCCTGGTTGCGACAACTCAAGCATGTTATTTTCATACTCAATAGCCAACTTACAGCACGTATCCAGAGTAGTCGGTGGGCTAACACTAGATAATCATACATCTTATGATCACAATCTCCTCTCCGAAAGCACGGTTAGCCTTTCCCTCCTCAGTTTGCATCTTGAGTTTAGGTTGTGTTGAGTCGAGAAACATAATCCCACATGGATTCATTTTCTTTTTGCTTTATGTTATGGAGTTGAGCCACAGGACTCCATCTATCACCACTTCGAGCAAAGCTTGGTCTAAACACATTCTTAAGCCACGTTAAATTGACTTTATCTTCAAACTTTAAGGTTAGATACCATTGGTGGGATTTCCCTTCTAAAGTTAGAGAAAATGCATGTATCATGGTCACATCATTCACCGGCCCACATGTTTCACATGTTGACTCAAAGATCTCTAGGTGTTGGATCTCTAGGTGTTGGATCGGGTCCCATCTTGTGAGAAGTTCTATACGAGTTTTGAAATGATGTGTGGTTTCATATCTGAGATGGTCTGGATTCAAGGGTCGTGCCTAGTTCCCTACTTCTACACGAGTTTTGAAATGATGCGTGACTTCATCTGAGATGGTTTGGATTCAAGGGTCGTGCCTAGTTCCCTAACCATGGCTCTACCCATTTCACGGCCATATTCAACAAATCTACCCTTGTGGCTGTATTTAGATCTGTGTGGGGATCCCTATAGGCCTCCGAGGAGCTATTCCCCCCTATCTAGACCTCTTCCTCTACCTGTGTAGGTCCATCTATCCAGTATGGGTCTATGGCTAGGTCTGGGCAATTCGTCATCACCTGGCTCATCATTAGCAACCTCAGCCCGCCTTTATTGAATTAAGAGTTCCATGCTCTATAAGAATGTGGGATTATTGATCATTTCATTTATCTCCTCTCTTGTCTTGAGCCGATCCTCTCCTCCCCGACAGATGCTGTGGGATCCCTCTGCCCCCTCCACGCACCGGGGATTCCCGGTAGTGACAGCGGAAGTAGCCCCCTCATGCGCGGGGCAGGGTTTCTCACTCGGGGCCTCGCCCACCATTAGGGCCAAAAACGTCTAAAAATGGGCTGTTTGTTAATCTAAAGATTAAGGAATGGTCCAATAGATATTTGCCACGTATACAAAAGTATGGCATTCTTGTCTCCTCTATCTTGGGTCTTGGAGAACTATTTTCACGGAGAACGGCGAAAAATCGCTATCTTTTGGTGGACACCACTATTTTTGAGAGTTCTGGACGACTAAACATAAAAGTTTGAACCCACCGTACCAGACGTGAGCTCTATATTTTATTTCAAAAAAAATCAAAGAAGATACGAAATCTTTATTTCAAATTTTGAAAATAACGTCATTTATGACATGACAAGTCAGTCTCGAACGTCTACACTATCCTTTCTTTCACATTCTCTCTCTCTCTCTCTCTTTGTAGAATTTTTGCGGCTTTTCTCTATTTCTAAGTTCCCATGGCAAACTCTGCACGTCGTCCATCTCATAGTATCACTTCTTGTGTTTTTAATAATATCAGGGAGGAAGGACTTTGGAAACCTATGTCTTTTCAAATAAATGACTGGGCAACAATGCTTCCTTCTTGTAAAGGTGCACATAAAGTGAAAAGAATCAAGCGAGATGCAGTTAAAAATCACTGGAAAGGAAAAATTCTTGCCTTCAAAGTGACTAACAATGGCTGGCTTGCCAAAGTTCAACATGTGTACATGGCCAAAGATATGATGCTTAATCCAAATGAGCATCACATGTTACAATCTTATTGTAAGAAATATTATTTTCAAAGACAATATGAAAATATCTCATATTTTCTTTTGATGTAAGTGTTTATGGTTTTTCTTTCAGTTATCTTTCCATCGACAGCTGTGGAGTGGCAACCTATTGAAAGTCTGAGTGGAACCTTCAATGCAATTCACAAAGGAATTGCAGATGTTTTGTATGCTGATAAACCACCATCTTTTTTCAAATCGATGGATTTGTTTGTCTATTTTGCAGAATATATGGTTCCATCAAGAGAAGGTGAGAAAGGACAACTTCGTGAAGTGCCTGCTCCTACCATCAACTCGCTAGATTGGAAATCTCCAGACTCACTTACTTTATCGAGCTTCAAATTCAAAATCAAAGAAGACATTTTGAAAGCTATGTCTCCGGGTAGAATATCAAGAAGGATAAAGGTTCAATGGTTCTTACCTTTACATGTCTTTGTGGCATGTTTCAAAACCATGGATTTACAATGA
The DNA here is from genome assembly GCF_041138505.1 of Cibotium barometz. Lineage (NCBI taxonomy): Eukaryota > Viridiplantae > Streptophyta > Polypodiopsida > Cyatheales > Cibotiaceae > Cibotium > Cibotium barometz. The sequence continues at coordinate 28,849,403 of NC_141064.1, read as the reverse complement.
TCAAAGACAATGTGGCTCAACAGAAGACTTTCTATGGCTGAACTCGACATTGTGCTTGGAGAAGGATGGAGAACCAAAGAAACTTACAACATTGGTGACAATATTAGTTGCAGAATAAGTCCCAATTCTCTGTCAATTTCATATCAATTATGTCGTCAATCATTAGTTTTCGGTTATGATTATAGAAGATGGAGAAGCAAGCTAGGTTTCTGGGTATCCCTAGATTCAGAAGAGAACTGTCCAGAGTTTGAATTAAAAATATATGTACATCAACTAACTGAGCCTAGAGAACTTATAGTTATAGCTAATTGGATGCTGAAAGATGTCAGAGAGTCACTTGAGTTTCTTGATGAAACATCCTCTGAATATAAATTTAAAGTAGATGGAATTGTTGTAAGCAAAAGGATGGAGAATGTAACATCTTGTATCACATGTCTTCCACCCAAAAGAGTTGTATTTGAGCCAAATGCAAGATCATGAAATTGTAATCACAATACTTTTCAAATAAAGATTTTGTTTTGATCTTGTTGTCTGACTCAATATGCTGGTACTTATGACATTTTTTACTGCAAAATCATCATCAAAGATTTTTCTCAGTTGAGGAGTACATCTATTTGACACAAACTGGGTGCTTCATTACAAAGTAAAAATAAACAATTTTTTACATAAATGAGGCTAGAAATGAACATTAATCAAAATCCATCTTCCTCTTTACATTCGAGGACCCAGGAGCTTCAGAGTCCCTCTTTCTTTTTTGTTTGCTGAATCCCGGTGAAAAGAAAGGCTCACTAGCCTTCTTTGTTGAACTTGGCCTTGGGGGGGTTGCTGGCTTAGGAGACTGGACAGGGGGCTGTGAAGAGTCTTCAGGGTGCTCTCTTGATAAAACCTTGGGGGCTTCTGAGAACTGTGGCTCTTCAAAAGGCTTGGGAGATTTTTTAGGTGATAATTTGGGAGACTTGGAAGATGATTTTGGAGGCATGGGTGTTGGCATAAGAGGCTTCGGTGATTGAGCATGCGATACAGAAGGCTTTTAGATTGAAAAAACAGACTTTTTTAAGTTGTAAAAATGATATCCAAAACGACGCGATAGATGTGGCTCGGACTTTGACTGATGTTCTGTTGACGGAGGAACTTGAGCCGAAATTGAGCGATTTTGGGCTAGCCCGCCTGATACGACACGATGAGATGGTGAGCACGTGTCGTATCAGGCAAAGCCGCATGTGTTCCCGCTGGCAAAGATGAGTAGGACTGACAATGTCTCCGGAAACTTCAGAAGCTTGTAGTAGCCTTGCGGCCTGTGTCTACCCATGCCTACACCCCTAGATGTCAATGTCCACCCGCCAGCTACACCGGCGCTCCTTACGTGTCCCCCATGCTTCGCAGTCAACAACCAGCACCGAAGTGCCATCGTGGGTGCCGGGCAGCCTTTAAAAGGATGAATGTCCCTAGTGACTATAGCCGCCGCGCCACTAAATTTGCCTCTAAACTTTATTGGTTTTGTCGGAATTTTGTCTTGTTTTGCCAATAACCATAATCATTGTAAATTACTAAACTCTTACATACTCTGGCAAGGCCTGATACGGCGGCGGGGACACCGGGCTTCGTGGCGCCGGAGCTGGTGTACAGGGGCAGGGCCACCGAGAAAGCGGATGTATACAGCTTTGGGGTGCTTGCACTGGAGGTGGCATGTGGGCGGCGAGCCTGCATGGACAGGTCACTGCAAGAGCAATATCTGGTCGATACGCGATAGAGAAGGCTCGTACTCTGGGAGAGAATTGAAAAGAGCATGCGATACAGAAGGCTTTTAGATTGAAAAAACAGCCTTTTTTAAGTTATAAAAATGATTAGAATTCTCAGAGAAGGTGAATATGATAGCCGGAATGACGCGATAGAGAAGGCTCATACTCTAACTGAAGGGTCTGTTTCACGTCGTGCAGGAGATATGCTTCTTGCTCTGTTTAATTCTCAGAGGTGAATATTGTATCCGAAACGACGCGATGGAGGAGGCTTAGACTTTGACTGAAAGGGCGTTATCGCGCCGTGAAGGAGATGAGCTAGCCGGAACGACGCGATAGGAGGATGTGGGAAGAGCCCTATCGCGTCGTGAAGGAGAATTGGACTTTGACTGAAGGGGCGTTAGAGCACCGTGAAGGAGATGAGCTAGCCGGAACGACGCGATAGTCGAGGGTCAGAGGATGTGGGAAGACAGTCATTTTTTGACCTCATCTTTTTTATACCCCAATGTAATCAGCGCGACGGGATGAAATATTTTCTACCCAAGTTTCTTAACTGACAGGTACAATACACGAGAGGAGGCCCTTGCATTTGTTCCAAAGACCTCATTTTGCTCCATTCAGGTGCTTCACTTCTTACCCTCAGCTTATCCAACACGATGCGATAGGAGGCCCTCCGAGGTGTTCCAAAGCCCTTGTATCGCGCCGTATTGGTAAGTGCTTCTTGAACCTTTAAACAACCTAGAGGCTTGAATTAAGACGTTGAATTGGTTCTAAGGCAGGTTTTCCACTATGTTTTGGTGCTTCTATTCCATTTCTTTTGCAGATTGAACCGAAGATATGAGTACTAATCTTGAGGGAATTTTTGATGACCCAAGTGAAAGGTTGCTGGAGGCCGTTTTGGAGGTTGGTGGAGACATGCAAGTCTACTCAGAGGCATTGAAAATTTTCAATCCCAAATTTGTCCTTGGTGAAATCTTGGATAAATTTAGAGAGTTTATTTCAGATAAATTAAAGGAATTTGAGGATGCAATTCTTGGTCGGTGTTTGATTCTGGAAGGAAAAGATTACATTCATCTCAGTGATTTCACTCAAAATTCTCTTGAAAAAAATAAAGTTTTAAGAAGGTTTGGCAGGTTTTCAAAGAAGTCCAATGTTCTAATCCCAGAATCCATATCCTGTCAACTCCATGTTAAAAGTTGCAACCTTGTTTCAAAGGACGTTGATTTGCTTTTCTTTCTTTTTCTCAAAGATGAGAAAAGTGCTCAAGTTCCAGGTGAAGATGTTCCATCCAAGGATGAATTATTGATCTCTTGATCTCCAGACTTCAAATGATTCTTTTGTTACTGCTCCTCCTGATGCACTTGCTGTTTGCATGAAGAGAGTTGAGGAGGAAGCACCTTCTTTGAAGGATGAGGATTTTGAAAACAGGCTCCAGGAGCTTGGTATTCAATCTTTTGGGAGAGATATCAAGCTGAGAGATTTAGAAGAAGAAGTTGCAAAGAAGGAAAAATTTGGTTTATTCAACCTCGCACAGGAGAAGGTTGTTGTTGCAGATGATGAATTGCAGAAGGTTGTTTCATTAATGACCCTTGATATTTTTTTTGTCTTTTAAAGCTTTTTTTAATCAATTATTTTTTTTCTGCAGCTTGAACTTCTTGACAGTGATAATTTTCTTGGAAGAGCCAAAGGTTCACGAGGAAAGGCAACAGAAGGAACCTTTAAGAAAGATTCATCCTCTCTTTTGCAACCTTTTGTGCCTTTCATAGTCAATATTCTGAAGAGCCTGAGCTACCTTTATTTGCACTAAAGGTATTGTCAAGGTTTCTTGGTTACACACCCCTTCAAATAAATGCTAACAAGATATTGGTTCTTGAGAGAGCTGCTGCCCTTAGGATTTTTGGTTATGCTGCAGGCTTTAATGCCTCTAGAGCAGGTTACTTTCTTTGCTATGCTAGCTATGCTGCTGCAGCCAAGGAAAGAGATTTTGAATGTATGATAAATAGTTTATTGAAGAGTAAGCAAGCCTTAAACTATAACCCAGTAAGCCATTAACCCCATCTCCAACAAATCTCATCAAATCATGAGGAGTATGAAAAGAAGGATACCTTCCAGTTTCAGGGTCTAGTGGATATAAACTTCCCTTCCGAAGTCGTTAAACTTCATTGAAATCTATCAACGGCCTTTGAAAAGAACTTCGTGTAGTCGCATACTCTTTATTGAAACTTAATACTTTTTATTAAGTTTGATAAAAGATGGAACAGAGCAATAAGCATAAAAAGTTAGTAGAGAAAGCTCGTGAAGAACAGAGCCATATCCGAGAGTGACAAAAAAAGGGAGAGAATGGCAAAGAAACAGTGAGAGAGGGGCGGCAAAAATTCAAAAATAAGAATCGTGGTCATGTCGGCATTAACTATCCCGGGAATCATGAAATTGTTTTTTAATTTTAAAAGGTATGTACTTGAATGCGCTTTAAATAACTTGGATGTGCTTTTATTTAGGAAAATCGCTAAATTTGGAGTCGTTTTGACCGTCAACGGCTCCGCTAATTAGCAAATTAATCACTTCCTTACACAGCCCTTTTTGAGTCGTTTCTGGCCCTAATGGAATGTCCGGGCACGAGACTAGGCTAGTGGTCACTCCGAAAACCGAAACCGGGAAAATTTCCCATGCCCGGAAAGCCGGGACGATTCCACCTTTTTGAATTTTTCTTAACGAGTTTTCTAACGAGATCAAAATCTAAACTATCCTCCACCTGAATAAACCAGATAGAAGGAAACTATCACTGATATAATTTGATCATCTGAGCAATTCAATGCTTTTTTCCTAATCAAGATTAGGCACAGTCGTTGATCCACTCAATCGAGAAATTTATCAAGGAATTAACTATCTACTCGAATCCTAGTGTAATCCTAAGATTTTTCAGTTTGATTATTAAAACTCCACTGATTCCAGCCTAACCCCATCCGACCCATGGGTTAGCCACCACCCTACCACTGGAATCGGTAGATCCAAACAAGTACTCACCCACCCATAATTGAAATGCATTTCTTAACTTTAGCTTTAGAAAACAGATACGCACACACTCCTCTTTAAAACTTTAATATATAAAAAATCCATTGACAAACAATTTACTGATTACACATGTCATACTTCAAAATTTCCATTGTCTTTGTTTCTCACAAAACAGTATCACTCTGGACTCTCCGTTTTTGCGAGTCAACAACGAGATCCAGTGATAGATTACAATAACATTGGTCTGTCATACAATATCTTCCTCGACATACGCATGGGTGTCCTCGGCACTGCGAGCCCGTGCATCGCTTGGTCAGAACCCTCCAGGATCCTCCTTAGGTGTCCTCGCACTTCACTCAGGGACCGCTTCGTCGGCCCTCGTCCATCGTACCGAAAGTGCACCATTTTAACCATACCGAGGCTGGTTAAGACCTCGGCAAGCTTTGCCATGTGAGCTGTCCCTCGAACACTCCCCGCCAGCTGTTGCAACCGAACTTCCCTTAGATAAACATATATGCCAAATGCTCCTTCCAGCATTCTGGCGTAAGACAGTCCTTTAAGAAAACAGAATTTCTATGCAAGTTTTCAGTTTTGATTTTTGTTTGAATACCATGAATAAATCTTAAATCCGTATCCCAATACTTCTAGATCCAGGTCTGAATTCCAAACAGAATTCCTCGAATTCTGTTAACTTGATCCTCACATCAAAATCAAAAGTCTTAACTAGTTTCAGATTCAGTGGGTGTTTTGAGTGCATTTTTCCTGTACAACTACTGAGCACATCGTCATTGACGAAGGAATTAGGTCTTGGTCAATAGTCAGAATCAGAGTTTGGGTCTGGAAAGGTTCTTCCTAAACTATCTTTCTCGAAAGGTACTATTTCAATTTCTCTTTTCCTAAATTTCGTTTGACGAATATTTGCTTACAGATTTCTAAAACATGAATTTCTTATGAGGAATAAAATAATCATTTATCTCAATCTCCGACTTCGATAGTTTAATTGAATTTTCTCATAACCATCTTAGTGAATATGAAATTGTAGCATTTCTTCTCACAGATTATATACTTATTCATTTTTCTAATTTTTACGAAAATTAAACAGAGGAATAAGGATAACCCTTATTTAATTATAAAGATTCTATATGCATCTAATTATGCATAAAATCCGATTCTGATGAAAGTCACACTTTTATCATCATAAAAATTCATTTATGATGAAAATCACTCTTTTAACATGAAGAATTTCTTTTATACATATGTTTATGCATACAAATCATTTATGATGAAAATCACTCTTTTAATAAAAAAAATATCTTTTATGCACCTATTTACGCATCAAAACCATTTATGATGAAAATCACACTTTTAATATAAAACAAAATATCTTTTATGCACCCATTTATGCATAAAAATCATTTATGATAAAAATCACACTTTTAATATAAAAAATATCTTTTATGCACCCATTTATGCATAAAAATTATTTATGATGAAAGTAATACTTTTATTAAAAAATAATCTTTTATGTATACTTCTATGCATGAAAATCAAATATGATAAAAGTAATACTTTTATAATAAAAAAATAATCTTTTATGCATACTTCTATGCATGAAAATCAAATATGATAAAAGTAACACTTTTATAATTAAAAAAATAATCTTTTATACATACTTCTATGCATGAAAATCAAATATGATAAAAGTAACACTTTTATAATAAAAAAATAATCTTTTATGCATACTTTTATGCATGAAAATCAAATATGATAAAAGTAACACTTTTATAATAAAAAAATAATCTTTTATGCATACTTCTATGCATGAAAATCAAATATGATAAAAGTAACACTTTTATAATAAAAATAATACTCTTTTATGCATACTTCTATGCATGAAAATCAAATATGATAAAAGTAACACTTTTATAATAAAAATAATAATCTTTTATGCATACTTCTATGCATGAAAATCAATTATGATAAAAGTAACACTTTTATAATAAAAAAATAATCTTTTATGCATACTTCTATGCATGAAAATCAAATATGATAAAAGTAACACTTTTATAATAAAAAATAATCTTTTATGCATACTTTTATGCATAAAAATCAATAATAATGAAAGTAATACTTTTATAATAAAAAAAATAATCTTTTATGCATACTTCTATGCATGAAAATCAAATATGATAAAAGTAACACTTTTATAATAAAAAAATAATCTTTTATGCATACTTCTATGCATGAACATCAAATATGATAAAAGTAACACTTTTATAATAAAAATAATAATCTTTTATGCATAAAAATCAATAATAATGAAAGTAATACTTTTATAATTAAAAAATAATCTTTTATGCATACTTCTATGCATGAAAATCAAATATAATAAAAGTAACACTTTTATAATTAAAAAATAATCTTTTATGCATACTTCTATGCATGAAAATCAAATATGATAAAAGTAACACTTTTATAATAAAAAAATAATCTTTTATGCATACTTCTATGCATGAAAATCAAATATAATAAAAGTAACACTTTTATAATTAAAAAAATAATCTTTTATGCATACTTCTATGCATGAAAATCAAATATAATAAAAGTAACACTTTTATAATTAAAAAATAACCTTTTATGCATACTTTTATGCATAAAAATCAATTATAATGAAAGTAATACTTTTATAATAAAACTAAATTTTTTTTATACAAATAATCAAAATGCATCTTCTATGCATGAAAATGACCCTTTAGAATATAGAAATCATAAGGATTACTCTTTTAGAATAATGAAATATAATACTTATTTTCAAATTTTTAAAAAATTTCGCCATAACCTCCTTTGAATGGCTGACCATTTTTTAATTTTAAGTCTCTTAAATTAATTAGAAATGTATCAAGAGTATTTAAATCATTCTAAAGTAACATTTTTCTACTTATTTAAGAGAAACATTATAAAAAATTTGATTTTATTCATTAATCATTCACCTAGGATAAAGAATGGTTGAATTTACTAGAGAAGAGAGAGGAATGCCTTTTGCAATGAGGCCTAACATCATTTGTAATGTAGAGAAGACAAAAATCATAAAGAAAACCATAAAAACCATAAAATGAATGGAAAAGAGAAGAATCACCAACTTACTAATGAATTTGAGAGCTTTCCTTTGGCTTGATGGTTTGAGGGTTCAACTCTTGTTTGAGACAAGAGTGGCCACCAATCTTTTGGAAGAGGGAAGGTCAAAAACTAGTGAATTATGAGTAAAATTCACAGTCTTTGGCACTTGGGAGAGACAAGGTAACAGTGCAAAACACTATTGAGTTTCAACAAAGGGGAGGGCTTCTATTTATAGGAAAAAGTGAGCTTCTAACCAAGCCAACTGATTCTTGAATTTTCCAGATCAGTTTGGTCAATTTTTGACCATTTTTAGGTCAGTTTTGCTCACTTTTTGGATCTAGTTGAAACAGGAGAGAGGAGAGATAAAAATATCCCATTATTTGGGAGTTTAAAACTCATTCAAGCATGTGAAATAGACGCCTCCTTCATGAGGGGAATTCCCCCATGATGCAGAGGTGTCAAAAATGCATCATTTCACCTAAATATCTCTCTTTTTTAACTATTAACCTTGTCCTTAGTCAACTCTTTATCTTATGTGAGTATTTACTCAATTTTGGGAGATTTTTCTTTTATTTCTTCATTTATCTTCTCCCTACATTTGGATAAATCTTATTGGTCCATAGAAACCTTAATTTAAAATTTTTTGAAAAAATCTTCACCCCTAGGATAATGCTTCTTGAACAGATCATACTTAATTTCTAATGCACCTTCTGAAAATCTTTTTGAACTTCTGTTTCAGAGGAACTTATTTTAATAAAATGAGATATTTTTCTATCCAAAAATATTTAAAAATTGAATTACCACTCTCTAGAAGATTTTCTCTCGCTAGGCCAAAACTGGTAGAAACAAGATCTTTTATATTTCTGAAGAGGGATTTGATTACAGGAAAAGATGCTAGACATCTTGAGAGGCTGGGGAGGAATCTTACAGATGCCCTATGTAGATTGTCCACTTCTTCTTACAATTCTAGGTCTTCCTCATCCTTGGGTTCCTCATTTATGGGTTCTAGGGTTGGTATCCCTCCTTCTGTCATTCCCATCCCCATGTTATCTATGGCTTCTCTAGATGTTTCTATTTCCTTGTTGCCATGTAGTCACAACAGATTCAAATTACCAATTTTCCTCGGTTTCGCCATCATTCTTTGCATATCGAGCTATTGCCTTTGTAAGCTCAGAAGCCACAATTGACACTCTGCTTATGCCATCTTTATGTCAACCTCTAATTCCTCAAATGTGGGGAAGAAGATTTGACCCATCTTGGCAGCATTTTTCTTGTCCCTCCTAACCCTAGGAGTCATTCCACTAAGTCTCAAAGGGTTACTGTTCTTGGGTCTAGATGTTAGGACTATATGTGTTTGGTAAGTCTAGGTTTGTACCGTGTCCCGCGCTCATTGAGACGACGGACCCTTTCTCGCAGATTGAGCCACATCCTCTATACCCTTTTGGTGGAGACCAAAGAATCCCCCAGCCATATCAAAGATTCCGCTGGTCTTTGCAAGAGAAGCGGGATTCCCTTCCTCTCCAATTCCAGATAACCTTAGCCCTTCTTTCATGGATTCTTCACTATTGGTCTCTACAGTAGTCACATTTCTCAGAGTCTCAAAGGGTTACTATTCCTGGGTCTAGACGTTAGGACTATATGTGTTGGTAAGTCTAGGTTTGTACCGTGTCCCGTGCTCATTGAGACGACGGACCCTTTCTCACGCAGATTGAGCCGCATCCTCTATACCCTTTTGGAGACCAAAGAATCCCCCAGCCATATCAAAGATTCTGTTGGTCTTTGCAGGAGAAGCGGGATTCCCTTCCTCTCCAATTCCAGATAACCTTAGCCCTTCTTCCATGGATTCTTCACTATTGGTCTCTACAGTAGTCACATTTCTCCAAGCTACAACACTCGATTGAGAACCAACGCTTTTCTAGTAGGAAGATCCTGGGTGGTTAGATGCACTGTGGTTTAGGGGTAGGATCATCTCCAATAAGTTTTCCTGACCTCAAGTGCATGAGAGAAAAAAGTTCAAAGCTGGCAAACTCACTACTCCAACTCTTTTGCTCAGGTTTCTATGGGGCTAACGTTTCACATCGTGAAACAACAGATTGGGTTTCACGTCGTGAAATAGCAGACTATGTCTCATGTCGTGAAATGTATTTCATGTCGTGAACAACTTGTGTTTTACGCTTTGAAATTCCCATTTAGAATTGCATCAATCTGAGTCAGGATGACTACTATAGTGTACTTATGGACTTCTTTTACCTTTGGTATGATAATTATTCAATCTGTGAACAACCCTTTTCACGTCGTGAAATGACAGTTCTCTGTGAAATAGCAGATTGTGGTTCACATCGTGAAAATATTTTCTAGCACTTTCACGAGATAAGCTTTTATGTTTCCTTGTGTCAATTGTATCAAGATAAGTTGCACTAACTTTAGTAAGGTAATCCCAAGATTTTTGGTGCTAATGGTGGGTGGGGTTTCATGTCGTGAAAATGAGTTACGTTTTGTGAAATTCCTTCCTACACTTTCAGGCATTTGTCGGTCGAGCCAACAGAATGATTTTTTCAGTGATTTAGAGTGTGATTTTCCTGCCCAATGTATCCAGAATGATTGTGTCTAGCAAAAGGAATGTAATACAGATTACCAACACAACCAATGGCTCCTTATTTTTGTCATTTTTGTCATTTTTTGAAGAAAAAGAAAAAGGCATGTCACCAACTACTAACTCATGATAGCGAAATTGGTGACAAAAACAACAAAATCAAAAGAAATTCCAAGTGTAGCTTTCCTCCAAGCATTACCAAGTAGTCACATACACTTCAATATACATAAATTTTCACAAGTAAGCTAATTCGTTCACTTCCACACACACCTTATCCACAGGGTTTTTCACAATGCACTTCCAGAATGCAAAGGCAACATTGAATCTTGCATAATAGGAGTTAGAGCTCTAAGAATATGGAAGAAACAATGGTGGTCTCTCCGACAACGACGCCAAAAATATTATAGCCTACTACACCTCCCAAAAGAATTCCACACATTCACAAATGGAAGAAGCAATAGACAACAACCGTCGTGGGGTACTTACCAATGTTCCAAGCTCACGTCCATGAGGCTCTCCAAGCTCGCTTGTAGAATCTCCAATCCTGCAATCTCCACCTCCTCTCTTTCATCGTGGAGTCACTCACACCACAATGCAAGGCAATCGTCCTCTCACTCTCCCACACACAAGCATGGAAGAGGCACATGCACTAGAGTACACAATCTCTCTCTCTCTCTCTCTCTCTCTCTCTCTCTCTCTCTCTCTCTTCATACACAATACAAGATAAGGGTTCTCATAGCACAAAGGGGGATTGTGTCTTTCCATTATGATAAATTACCTTATATACAACTGGCCCTTATTCAAACTTGGGCACCCAAAACTTACTAACTAAAGCCTTGGTTGGCCAGTATCTCATAATGTACAACATTTATAGTGTCTTTGCATAACACTTATTAATATCCTCAATGTGAGGATCATCTTTGTTAATCCAAAATGGGATTAACATGATTTTATGGGTGATCATAGTGTAGTCACTATTTGTTATATGCACATTATGTGTGCATATACTAGGAGGCTAACCCACATTAGGCTTGTGAGCATGGGAGCATGGGAACAAGCTCTAGTGAAGCATGGGTTAGGACTAACCTTAAGGGTTAAGGTTAGGGTCAGGCATCCAAGGGTCACACATGGGAAATGGAGAGTCAAGAGTCACTTGAGGGCCCTCCTATATAATAGGGGCATGGGGCACACTCAAGGGATGGTCTCTTGATGTTATCTTGGAGGCTTAGGCTATGGTCTCTTGATGTTATCTTGAGGCTAAGGCTATGTTATCTTGAGGCTAGGTTATGATATAATGTTCTCTTGTATAAAGGATTATATCTACTCACCTACCATTTCACACTATAGCTACATGCTATTGGATTGGAGTTATACCTCTTGATGGTATGGGACATCAAGGTAAAGGTATGATGTACTTCATTATAATTCATGTGTGCATCCCTTGGGCTCTCGAGGGTGGGCGGGTGGATGAGTTTATGCCTGATTTATGCATGTTTATGCATAACAATTATCTAGAGAGATCTTAGGATTTAAACATTGGTATCAGAGCAATCTCTAGTTAATTGTTGTTATTTTTCTTTCTTATTGTAATTTTTGGTATTTTTTGAAGTAAATTTTAATATTTACTAAATAAAAATATTATTTTATTAATTTGTGTTGATAATTGAACATGGATCATCGATATGGCAGTTGGAACGCGTGTTTCTTATATTCAATGGACAAATCGACATTGCGGGAAAATTTTATATTTTTTTCTATTTTTTATGGTTTAAAATAAGCATTAATGAAAATTTTTACCAAAATACCGCATATTTTATTGCAAAAAATTTTGGTAGAATGGATTCCCTAAATTTCTATAATTTTTGGAAATTTTTTCTTTATTTTTTAAAAAAAATTAAGCATTTTTATGGTTAAAAATATACTTTTAATGCATTGCAAGTTTTCCGCAGATATGCTATTCATTTTCTGCCAATTTTCTGCTAAAATGCAGTGTAGGGCAGCCAATTGATGCATTGAATGCTCTCTTGTGTGCATGAAATCTCTTCTCCTCTCTCAATTCTGAATTTTCCTTCTATTTTCCTCCCGCATGTATGAACACCTCTTAAAAAGCACATTTTTTATTAATGCTAATCATAATTATGATTAAAAATAATAATTAAAGCTTAATCTTCTCTCATTTAATAGAGAGAAGGAGGGGGTGGAAAAAGTGAGAAGGAATGGAGAAGAAGGAGAGGAGAGAGGACTCCTCCTCTCCCCATGATTTCGAAAACGCGCAGAGAGAGGGTTGCATTGCAGCCTCCTGCGGGCGAAAATGGCCCCCCTCCCTGAAAATTTTTTTTGTAAAGCTTAATTAAGCTTTATTAAATATTTTATTTATTAAAAAAAAGTGTTTTTTTTTAATTCCAAAAAAACAGCTTTTGAAATCTTTTCAAAGCTTAGAGAAAAGCTAGAAAAAAAAGAGAGAAAAATATGAATTTTGAGGAAAAAAAATCTCTGAAAATTTCTGAAATTATCTTCTTGAAACCTCTTGGATTTTCGCATTCCTGGGAAACCTTTTGGCTTTCCGAATTTTGGAAAATCTTTTGACCTTTTGGATTCCGGAAACTTTTGACCTTTCACATTTCGATTTTTTTGTCTTTTCATTTTCCCGAAACTGTTGGCTTTCCGTATTTTGGGAAGACCATTGGAATGTTGGAATTAGGGTTGCAGGAAAGCACACAAAGCTTAGAGAAGAAGAGGCAAGAATGCACACAACACATAGTGTATTAGATTGTGTCAATGTACAAAGATAAGTTAGCTCTAGAATAATGGGCGTATATACAAGCCGAGGAAAAAAACCTCCTAAGGAGGGAAAAAGTACCCCGGTGGTCCTAAGTGTGTTCACACACATCACTGCCTATATATATGGCAACAAATCCCCTCTGGGAGTGATGGTGTGAACGAGAGCTGGCACTCATGTATAGGGAAGTGCCATGCCCGAAGTAGGTCAGTCCACAAAGGGGAGCAAGCCCAAAGCTTTGCGGAAAGCTTCAAACTTCTCACGAGGAAGCGCCTTTGTGAAAAGATCGGCGAGGTTGTCCTGTGTTGGCACATATGCCAAGCTGATCTCTCCTGCTGAGAGTCTCTCCTTGACATGTGTAGATAGAGGTGGCAGACTCCTGTCCAACACCCAAGTCAGCCATAAGCCGTCTGAGCCACACACACTCAACCGTAGCTGTGAAAGCTGCCCTGTACTCAGCTTCACAACTAGAAGTGGCCACAGTAGGTTGCTTCTTGCTCAACCAAGATATGCATGAGCTACCGAGAGCATGAAACAAAAACCACTTGTGGACACTCTTGTGTCATAGCAACCAGCCCAATCTGAATCCGAAAAAGCATGTAAATCTGGCGGCAACGATCAAGATGTATGGTGCCATTCAAGTAGCGAAAGATGTGTTTAACTGCCTTCCAATGCTGAGACCCTGGGCTATGCATCACCTGTGAGACTGCAAACTGAATGTCCGGCCTCGTAATGCATACATAAATGAGGCAACCAACAGCTGTTTGATAGAGTGTGACATCAAAGTGATCTCCAGCATCATGAAGACTCAATTTCAAACCTGTCTCCATTAGAGTAGCAATAGGCTTGCAGTCTTCAAGGCCAAATCTCTGCAACAATGTCTCAATATACTTTGTCTAACACAAAGCAATACCTCCATCACACTGCTTAAATTGTATTCCCAAATAATGATGCAAATGCTCCAAATTTGACATCTCAAAAGAGGCATTCAAATCAGCCTTAATCAGCAATATGACTCTCATTTGGTCCTGTGAGTAGCATGTCATCGACATAGAGAGCAATGATTAGATGTCATCATCCACACATTTAACATACAAACTGCTTTCTATTGAACTATTCTGAAAACCATGTGTAGTCAAATATGCATGTATCTTTTCATACCAACAAGCTCCTGGAGCTTGCTTTAAACCATACAAAGCCTTTTTCAACCTGCATACTTTGTTTTCCTCCCCTCTTTGAACAAAACCACGAGGCTGCGATGTTTCTTAATTTCTTTTTATGGCTATAATCTGCGTTCAAAGTGTGTTTCACCTTTGACACTTTTCCATGATAATTTATTTTGCACTTGTTTAAGTGTGGTTTGTGCTTAATTTCTTAAGCCTAAGACAAATTCTATCATGGGTTAGTTGATCGATTTGTTTTGGTGGATTTGATTGGATGTTTTCCAAGTTTTTTATAGACTCATCAGGTTCTACCTAGATCACTTGTGTCTAGGGATTTTTTAATGATTGCTACACATGTGTTTTCACTTGTTTTCTTTGGAGTTTTGCTTGAACGACATCACGTTCATATACTCCGGATTGATGAGTTGGCCACCAATTTTAATGCTTCTTTTGGAATGATTAATGACCATTAGATGGTATGCATTGATTTTTATGATCAACTATGGTTTCATGGATTCGAGGAGCTTCTATGCTTTTATCTATGGTTTTATAAGGATCTTTTGATCTTTTGGATAATTTCATGTGCTTTGAAGGTAGCATTTGCCGTCGTTTTTTACACGTAATTTTGGAGTATATTCCTTGTACCCTTGTACATATTCCAAATTAGATACCTAGTTACTTATGTATCTAGGTGAATTTTTATTTTTCTATCCCAACTTTATTGTGTTTATTGGGTAGTTATCATTAGAAAGGCGTCAATAATTTAAATTCTTTTTTAATGATGTACTCGAAAAGAGTTATTCCTTGATGCAGCCTCAGGTATATAGAGACAGGTTTTAGTATGTGAAAGTCTGGGATAAGGCCATCTTATTCCTTTTATACAGGATTTTATTCATATTTCCTAGATGGCATACTAGGGAGTTTCAAATTGGTAAGGTATGTATGGGTGGTATCATGGTGGTATGGGATGCTAGCGATCCCTCACATATATTATCTTATGGGATAATTTGGGCTCAAGATTATTGCTTTGCTTACATCACTTGGCATGTTGGCCTCAACATTCAAAGACAATCTCATTTTCTGAATTCATTTAAAATTGTTGTGTGGGCATTCTCTAGATAAACTTCTTTTATCTATAACCTACATGTATTGATGAGTGTAATCTCGTCGGCATTTTCACTTGTTGAAATCTCTTTCTTTAGAGTTCAACGAGTTTATCTTGTTGTGTTCGGATTAAGAAAATTTGGATTTTTTCTTTGTTGACATTTCTTTCTCTAGTTCCGTCCTTTAGATGATTTATATAGTCAACCTGATGGTTTACAGATGAACATATGTGACTCATCGAGACGTTGATGACTCTCTATGTTGATATGGATAACTCGGGACGTTGATAATTCTATGTGCAGATGTGGGTACGCCGGGTCGCCGATGGATACCTGGTTCCTGTTGTTACAATGCCATGTTTTCTTACTTTATTCCGAATGGTTTACAATGAGGAAACTACTTTGAGTATGAGTTCCTTTGATCGTCCACAGTTTGATGGATAAACAGAGCGTATGATTCAGATTGTAGAGGATATGCTTCGTGTATATGTCTCTGGAAAATCATCATATTAGGAAAAATATCTTCCAATGATGGAATTTGCCTATAACAATTTTAAATATACAACTATTGGTTTTAGTCCGTGCATACTTATATATGGGTATCAACCTAGGGTACCTATTGATGTCGGTCTTAAGGACATTAAGCTTGATGCATCGAGGGATTTCTTGCGTGATATGCAGGAAATGCTGACCGAAGCTCGGGGGATTCTATCAAGAGTGCTTAGGATAGGGCACAGTTTTATACTGATAGAGGACGCTCACCTCGGTCTTTTGAACCAGGAGCGTTGGTTTTTTTTAATGTTCCTAAAGATTCTCAGACTTTGTCAACAGAAAAATGCTCGAATTTATCTCCTAGATATTGTGGTCCATTTCGAGTTATACATCGGATTGGCACAGTTGCGTATGAACTAAAACTGCTTCCACCACATGTTAGAGTTCATCCAGTCTTTCATATCAGTAGATTGAAAGGAAAACTGAGAGGTGAGGATAACACAGTTACTCCTCAAGAACTCGTTAAAGTCGAAGATTTATCCTATGTTCCACAAGAACCTAATAAGGTACTTGAATTCAGGGAAAGGAAACTTTGTAGTTGACTAATCCCTGAGGTTAAATTTAGGTCGAAAGATAGGAAAATAGAGGATTCAACTTGGGAGTCGGTTGAGACTGTTCAACGCAGTTCTCCTTCTTTTCATTGCAAGAGTGCAATGTTTTGAGAGAGGGGAAGTATGTTATATGCACATTATGTGTGCATATACTAGGAGGCTAACCCACATTAGGCTTATCAGCATGGGAGCATGGGAACAAGCTCTAGTGGAGCATGGGTTAGGACTAACCTTAAGGGTTAAGGTTAGGGTCACGCATCCAAGGGTCACACATAGAAAATGGAGAGTCAAGAGTCACTTGTTGAGGGCCCTCCTATATAATAGGGGCATGGGACACACTCAAGGGATGGTCTCTTGATGTTATCTTGGGGGCTTAGGCTATGGTCTCTTGATGTTATCTTGAGGCTAAGGCTATGTTATCTTGAGGCTAGGTTATGATATGATGTTCTCTTATATAGAGGATTATATCTACTCACCTACCATTTCACACTATAGCTACATGCTATTGGATTGGAATTATACCTCTTGATGGTATGGGACATCAAGGTAAAGGTATGATGTACTTCATTATAATTCATGTGTGTATCCCTTGGGCTCGGGGGTGGTCGGGTGGATGAGTTTATGCCTGATTTATGCATGTTTATGCATAACAATTATCTAGAGAGATCTTAGGGTTTTAACACTATTACTGGTTTTTATCTAAGTTTTTTACATTTTGAGGCCTTTATTATTTGATCCAATGCATCTTTATACTCATTGTTTACCTAATCATGTTGACTTGGCCCTAAGGGAGTGGTATTTTTTTTAAAGGTTTATGGTTTACTGCTCTTGATTGACTAATCAAGAGACACATTTCTAGTTTCTACAAGAGGATGAAGTTTAAGTGCCTTGGGCTTGATATTCGTACTTTTGGCATAGCTTATCTTATCCCTATCTTAGGCTCTAATGACCTCTTGTATTAGAACTTTAAATTATTAATAAGGTCGATGCTTTGATGATTGACTATGGCATAAAGCATAAAGGTTGATATATTAGTGCAGTACCACACATAAAGCATTAAGGTTGATATAATATCTAGCTCATTGCTTTGATTAACTATGGCATGAAGCATTAAGGTTGATATATTAGTGTAGTACCAATTACTTGTAACTATGGCATATTAATTACTTGTAACTATGGTAAAGGTAGTTGCATAGATATGAGTTGCATATAATGCTTATCTTATGCAATTTTTGATTTACATAGAACTATCCTTACTACTTAAACATGTGAATAATTTTTTATTTACATACATAGAATAATCCTTACTACTTAAACTAGTGAATAATATTGGAACAACTGTATACATGCTTGGGAAGATTAAACCTTGTAAAAAACATGCACATTGCAGCCAACATCCATACCCATGATTGTCCTTGTTCTATGAAAGTTATTATCATGGTACTTTTTTGAGCCAGTACATGGTGATACACATTCAAGATATTGAACCCACCATACATTTCAAGGCTACAGACATGCTCCATTTTCAATAGCCTCAAAGTCTTCTTATCAAAGCTAGTTTTCCATAATAGTTCCATTGCTGATGACATGAATGTGTCAATTGATTTTTTGTCCCAAATCAACAACGGCAAGAAGAACTATATGTAAGCCATTATGATGGATTGTACTATTCGCAGCCTGACATGCAAAGGCCATGTAGACAAGTGCCAGTGTAATCAACCTTTTGTTTGACTTTTGTGAGCACCCATGCAACTGCTTCTTTGAAATATATAATCCAACCCAAAGGGTATCACAAATGCCTAGTGATTTGGCCTGGGGGTAGTATATCTCCTTAGCCATAGTAAATAACGCCAATCCGCCTATTTCAGTGGTAGCAACTTAAACTTTCTAAACTTTATTTTTAGCTCCGTCGTTGTTATCCCAAACAATTTTAAAACACCCATAATCACTATCAAATCCCTTGGAGTATCTGCCAAGAAAAAAAAGAGTCATCAGCATATGCATGTGCAACCATCGATGACTCGTCTCACTACACCAATCCATCTAATTTTCCTTTCCGAGTAAGAATTTCCATATACATCAGTACAAGATGAGTGGCAATTGCATACAACATTGCACTTAGTGAGCAGCCCTACCTAACTGATTTTCCCAAAGTCTAGGGTGATGGTAATCCTTTCCCAATGATACATCTCACTGTGCTACCTGCATACAACCAGTAGATGACTTTTGTCATTTTCGGACCAAACCCTAGACATTTCATGGTGGCAGTAATAAAGTCTAAATGCACTGAATCAAATGCTTTGGCAATGTTTACCTCCAGTAACAATACCTCCTGACCAATATATTTGGCATATTCCATTCCCACATAAGCATTACATATATTATGGGAGGATGCAACCCTTTGTTAAGCACATTGTCTATTCTATTGGAGATTATCTTTCTCACCACTTTGTATAGCATTGGCATTAAAGTGATAGGTCTCCAATAAGCCAAATTTAGGCATATATTCTTTTTTGAAACTAATTTCACAAGGCCCTCTTATCTAGAAGAAGGCCCTCTTGTCTAGAAGAAGGCATCACTCTTTGTAACCATGCAACATTTATCATTGCCAATAGAGTGTCTTCTTATTCTTTTTTGAAACTAATTTCACAAGGCCCTCTTGTCTAGAAGAAGGCATCACTCTTTGTAACCATGCAACATTTATCATTACCAATAGAGTGTCTTCTTATTCCTCTCAAAAATGTTGGAAAAAATCCACAATCAATCCATCCTATCCTGGTGACTTCCACTTACCTAGTCTGGCTCTTAAGAGAGCACTTTGCAATTCCATGTTTGTGAAAGGGGATTCGAATTGTGCAACTTCTTGTTGATTTAGAATTGGTATTCCATTTATAAGCATAATGGCTTTCACTTTCAACTCTTCTCGCAAGAAGTGCCTTGGTGTAGACTGATTGGAAATGTGCCACACATTCCCCTTCAAGATCATTTACATCATTGGTCCACTGACCATCAAACTTTTGCACATGATGTGTATGCTTTGCTTTTTTCTCTTAGCATGCAAGCTTTTGAAAAAATGTTTTAACGAGCAACCTTTATCTAGTAAAGGTTTTTGCCTAGCTTGTATTTGCCATGTTTTAAATTTCCTGTGATTGTTGCAATCTATCATATATTGTGTATTTAAAAGCTTTCTTCTTCCTCTTGATACAATTACCTTGTTTGTGCAACCTCATGCAAAGCCTACACATCTACTTTGTAACGGTTTATTTCCTTTCTTTGCTGCCCCCATATACCATCTGCCATATTCTATGATGATTGATTGCATCCTTCTTTGCAAAGTTTCTCCATGCTGAGTCCAGATCATAGCAAGCATCTTCTCTAAGTAATGCAATGATTTTGTACACCTTTTCTCAAAATAAGGATCATGTGATAGATAGGAGTTGATGACTATACGCATTCATTTACATGGTAGTATTACATTGTCCATAGCAATTTCAAACTGCATCCCCACCCATGATGGATAATGATCTGATAATTGTGATGTATAATCCACCCATACCTTTGCAGGGCTTGGATCCCCATTGTGTACATTCAACATATAACATATGTCAAGCCTCGCTTGATACTATGATTTAGCCTTATGCTAAAATGTGAATCCTCTTTTGTCATGACAATTAACATTCCACATATCCATTGCTGCAATGTCTCTAATAAATGTCTATGAGGCTACTTTTTCTACTGCAATCATGTGTGAATTCCCAAATGTGTTATCTTACATTGATGGAGAGTTATTGAATTCTCCTAACACAAATGTATTTGTCAACCACAAATAGATAGCCAACCTTCTCCATAGTTCTACCCTTTTAGCTCACACTATCGGTGCATATACACTTGCAAATTTATGCATTTGCTCATTCAACATACATTGTAGCACAATGTATCTACCAAGAGGATCATTATAGGCAAGCATTGGCTTCAAAGCTATCCATATCATTATGGATGTGCCTGAATACTCAACAGTTCTTGCATAAAATATAGAAAAACCTGTAAAATAACCTAGTTTTCCAGCAAAAGCATGTTGATTATGTTCGTGCAAGCAAACCACGTCGTCCAGGTTTGCTGAAGCAACATAATCCCAAAGAAACCTCCATTTATTAGGATCAGATAAACCTTGTACATGATATGTTACATATTTACATGGTGTCATGTCCATCATGCATCTTGCATATAGTCATTTGTTAATACCAGATCTCTCTGTAGCTTGCAAGTATTCCATTCCTCTCTTCACTCCATTCAAGCAGTTCATGGATGTACATGTGGTTGATTCACTCGAGGTGGAGGCCATAGATGTTTTATCCCAGTGCCTTGCAATCAATGGCTTACTTTTTAAGATCGTTGTTTTTCGAGAACTTGGTGTTATCCAACCACCATCAACATCTCTTCTTTAGTTGATTTGTTTGTTTTGCACATTACTTTTATTATGTGCTTGTTGCTGCACTGCTTTCCCTTTATTTTTTGCCATACTTTGTTTCGTATTTGCATTCACCGCATTTGCCATTGGTGTTTGTTCTGGCAATTTGGTTGCTTCTCCACCAATGGACAAGGGATTGAGTTCAAGGGGGTTGCAATTTCAGTGTTGGGCATTCAGATACAAAATGTCCAAACTTGTGACATTTAAAACGTGGCCCAACAAAAGGAGACCAGTTTAATTCATATGGCTTTTCCCCCATGGGAATATCAGCAATCTTAATTTCAATGCTTTCACATGTTGGCACATCTGTATCCCATAACACACAATTTATTTCTATTACATGATTCTAGATGCACACTACTTTTCCCAAAGTCTAAGCTATCTACAATAGTGCATCTTGTAGATTAGTGGAAAAACCCACCACCTCAACCCATATCGGGCATTGATGTTTTAGCAGCCCTTGATATAGTCAATAGAAGGCTCCCATGGCAACACATGCATCATTTGCTTAGCATAAAAGAGAGGCGCAATATCAAACAACTTTTGCTTTTCTTGCACTGAGTTAAGCAAGATTTTTGAGAATCCTCTCGCTGCATAGTAAATTCCGTCCACATTCTTCGACCAAAAGATTGTGGAACCACTGACAAATATCCCTCACTGAGAGCATGTCCCGAGAAAAACAATATTGCAGCTTGCTATGAAGATTTCCTCACTTTAGGCATTATGGTTTCTCTCTACACCACCACTTTCAGAGACCTTGCTCCACTTGTTCTATGCCAATTCATAATCTTTGTGCAGAACATCATATAGAAATTGAATGTTCGGATTCTCTGCAAGTTTGGCTCGTTTCACTACTATTTCCTTGGGATCAAAGAGGTTGTGGTATACACATTATGAACTCAAAAGAACCCATTTGTGAACAGTCACTGAGACTCCCACACACATGGAAACCCTGAGGCGGGTTAGACATCAAAAGACGACCATGAACAGGAAATAGCAAACAGGTAGCAAGGATGAAAAGGATGAGCTGCAGATGCACGTGAAGACAATAGCCAAAACACAGGCAAGGCCTCACACACACACATACACACACACACACACACACACAAAAATGAGACTACACATAGAAATGAGACAAACGCATGCGCGCATGTGATCGCACAAAGATGCACAAAGATTTCAAGCCGAGCGAGAATTTACTGAGTAAGAACTTGTCCAGCGACCACACATCTCTCGCTTGATTTCAAGCCGAGCGAGAACCTGTCAAGCGACCACCTCTCTCTCTCTCTCTCTCTCTCTCTCTCACACACACACACACAAACACACGCATATGCATATGCATATGCATATGCATATGCATATGCATATGCATATGCATATGCATATGCACATAATCCTCATGTACAAGAAACAAGGCTTTAACTTTACATTACATAGAAAGAAGAAACCCGATTAATATATATATATATATATATACCTAGATTATATATATACCTAGATGAATCCAGGAACATGCCCAAATTCAACGTGCATGTTATATACTCATGGTACTCAACCCACAAGACTATATAACTATCGACTCCATTATGCATAGTATGGACTAGATAGTATGGACTGAGCAACTAGATGGCAAAGATGCAAGCTTTAAAAAATCATGGTCCGTTATTTAGACCTAGATGTGAAAGTAGATACATAAATTGAGTTCACCAAATGATTGTTGGAAAAAGATAAGATCATCACCATCAAAATGTGTTTATTTCATTTGACACTTTTCAACTACATCCACATTCAACAACACCGCAAGGCTCCCCCAAGGACAATGTGTCCCAAAAACCATCTATTAAGTCGAGGATATTGATTTGTGTGACAACACAGATCTAAATGTGAAATGCACCTATTTGGAAATGCACCTATTTGGCAATGAGCCAAACCTTCACAAAGATGTCACAAGCCATCTATATATATATATATATATATATATATATATATATATATATATATATATATATATATATATATATATATATATATATATATATATATATATATATATATATATATATATATATATATAGCCTCTATATATATATATATATATATATATATATATATATATATATATATAGCCTCTATATATATATATATATATATATATATATATATATATTGAGGCTATATATATAGCCTTATATATATATATATATATATATATATATATATATATATATATATATATATATATATAACCTATATATATAGCCTTTTATATATATATATATATATATATATTTTGAGGCTATATATATATATATATATATATATATATATATATATAGCCTTATATATATATATATATATATATATATATATATATATATATAGCCTTATATATATATATATATATAAGGCTATATATATATAAGGCTATATATATATATAGCCTTATATATATATATATATATATATATATATATATATATATATATATATATATATATATAAGGCTATATATATATATAAGGCTATATATATATATAGCCTTATATATATATATATATATATAAGGCTATATATATATATAGCCTTATATATATATATATATAAGGCTATATATATATATAAGGCTATATATATATATAGCCTTATATATATATATATATATATATATATATAGCCTTATATATATATATATATATATAAGGCTATATATATATAAGGCTATATATATATATAGCCTTATATATATATATATATATATATTATATATATAGCCTTATATATATATATATATATTATATATATAGCCTTATATATATATATATATATATATATATATATATATATATATATAAGGCTATATATATATATATAGCCTTATATATATATAAGGCTATATATATATATATATATATATATATATATAGCCTTATATATATAAAAGGCTATATATATATATATATATATATATATATATATATATATATATATATAGCCTATATATATATATATATATATAGCCTTTTATATATAAGGCTATATATATATATATATATATATATATATATATATATATATATAGCCTTTTATATATATAGCCTTATATATATATATATATATATATATATATATATATATATATATAGCCTTTTATATATATAGCCTTATATATATATATATATATATATATATATATATATATATATAGCCCTATATATATATAGCCCTATATATATATAGCCCTATATATATATATATATATATAGGGCTATATATATATAGGGCTATATATATATATATATATATATATATATATATATATATATATATATATATATATAGCCTTATATATATATATATATATATATAGCCTATTGAGACTAGATGGCTTGTGACATCTTTGTGAAGGTTTGACTCATTGCCAAATAGGTGTGTATATATATATATATATATATATTTATATATAGCCTATTGAGACTAGATGGCTTGTGACATCTTTGCGAAGGTTTGGCTCATTGCCAAATAGGTGTATTTCACATTTAGATCTGTGTTGTCACACAATACAATATCCTCGACTTAATAGATGGTTTGTGGGACACATTATACATACGTATATATATATACATATATGTATATATGTATATATATACACATACCTAGATGAATCCAAGAACATGCCCAAATTCACCTTTTAGGAACGTGCATGTTATATCCTCGTGGTAGTCAACCCACAAGACTATATAACTATCAACTCCATTATGCATAGTATGGACTATATATACTACAACATCCCCACTAACATCACTAGTGCCCAATAGTGGGTGTAGAACTCTGTATCAAGATATGCTCTCACACATGCACTCCACACACACACACACACACACATAAGAGCATATATTCACACAAAGCCCTTCGTACTGAGTTTCTGCCAAACCTCCGGAGAAGCAAGGCAGACTCAGCCATAATGAAGCCTAGCACTTCAAGTTAAATAATACATAAGATATCATCAGAACCATGGGCAGCTATGTTATGGTAGGACTAGTTTAATCTTAAAATGAATAAATATCTTCAAGATAGACATTGAGATCAAAACTACTCTCTTTTATTGTTGTATGTACTTTTTTTAAAAATGGCTCCATAAGTTTAGCCTTGAAATATTTTTTACTAAAGTACTATGTAAGTACAAGAAAACGTATGCAAATAATAATTTCATTTGACTTTTGTATAATGTGCACATTTAACAGCAATATAATGTCAAATAAATCTTTCTTGTAGAAAAAGAGTTGTGCAAATGTACCATAAACACAACACATGCAGATCTTAGATGTCCTTCACCTTGGTTGATTAACAAGTTAAATTTTAAAAAAATCAAAGGTAAAAAACATATGGCATCACCTAACATGACCTTACATCTAGTTTAATCACCTAACAGTGGTATGGTAATGTGTTTAGGTTGTTCAAGGCTCTTGCCCAGCTGGCTATCATACTATGGTGCCCAGAAAGGGGCCTGAGGTGAAAACCCTGCACCTATGATATACTACTACATTACTCACTTAAATAATCATTCAAGGTCCTTGGTGATTGGATTAGCCTTTTAGGTTACTCAAAGGGCAATGCTGACCTTTCCAATTGATAAGATTAGTAGCGCCAATGTCTATTGCACCAAAAGTAGTAGGGGAGACCAGGAAAGACACATTGCCCACACTGAAGCATACTTTGAAACTCTAGGACCAAAACTTACCATATAATATAGTTGTCAAGTAAGGTTGTGTAGTTACTTATCTAAACCCAATGGTGATGTTGCACCGATCTAAAACAGAATGAAAAGAGCAAAAAACACCCATGGTAAGTGCTAGTCTTCTTCCAAATTGATTGAATCTTTGAACTTTCCATATAGAATCGTCTTCAGCTTGGCCATCTGTCCAAGGACCGCATCTTTCTCCTCTTCCAAGCGCTCCAGCTCTTTCTGATTTTCTTCTTTCAGAGCTTCCAGCCTCTCTTCCACTTCTTCCCTAGGCATGTGACAGAAGACCTCGCCGAGCTGATACCTCACTATGTCATCATCAGTCAGTATCAACTCGTTGGTTGCATCCTCAAGATTTTCCAACATCTCCTGCTCATGACAAAAAGAACAGCTTCCATCCTTTCAGCAAGTTGCAGCCTTTATGATGCATCACACAATGCCAAAAATGCCTCCACATATGTAAGTTAGTGGCATAATCAAAAGAGCAATGAAACTCATTAAGCACCCATTATGGGCTCACCCCTTCCCGTTAGGGTAACTTGTACTTTTACAAGCCTTTCACAATGATTTGTGCGAGTATGGAAGGAACTCACTATTGCCAAACCTTGTCAAGCAAATTAACACACAAACAGTACAAGAACAAGGAATCAGTTCCAGTGGTGAAGTTCTCCACTCCAACCATACAATCATGCATTATGCAAATCAAGACTAGCTATTGGACATAATACACAAGTCGTGTCTGCCAACTCCTAGGGCACCAATATTGGAATCATTCATCCCAGCTGCTGTCAACTCCTAGCAATATGGGGATCGCTGATGCCAACTCTTTGGGCTCCCACACTAGACTGCATGGATAGCACAACAGAATAAGCATCTCCCTTTTATATTCCATACACTTTAGAATTGAAGTGCACAATTAAAGAAAATTTCTTCTTAAAATGTTTTGAATTCTACCCCATTGATTAATATATGGCCAATAATATAAAAATACTCTTCCATGTTCTCCAAAACAATGTTGGATAAGTTGGATATTATATGCTTGAAACGATAGCCCAATCTCTTTTTAATAAAGAATAGATATTGATCTATTTCTTGCATGATGTAACTCCTATAAGGACGTTTTTTATCAATATAGAAATTTTCCTCCTCTTGTATCATGCAATCGTGTCAAGATGTAGCTCTTCAAGCTTTTTGAGCTGTAAAAAACTTGACACAAAGTCTCCACACACCAAGCCCTAGGATTATCTGACCTAGAACCGAAACCCTAACAAGGTTTCATAGACCCGACATCGTTGTATGCATCGCATGACTACAATGGATTGTGGCTAGCAACTCACCACCCAAACATAGGTTCCCCGGAGCTTTAAGTCTAATTGCCATGAGCTTGCTTGGTACCAATGGCCCCAACCTAGGGTCCCGTACTACTAGGCCGAACCACCCACCTTGAAGCTCCATGGCCACAAAATCATGCACGCTTCCTTGGTAACACCAAGCCACCGCGTGACTAATTGACCTCTTGTCTAATAAGTGACCCCAAGGTCACTTATATAGTAATAACCCGGTTATTTTTGGCCCTTGCTCTATTTATAAGCTTTTAGCCATTATTAGCCCTAGGCCACCACGTGACTAATTGACCTCTTGTCTAATAAGTGACCCCAATAGTAATAATCCGGCTTTTTTTGGCCCTTGCTCTATTTTTAAGCTTTCAGCCATTATGAGTCCTAGGCTATTAATTATAAGCTCTTAGCCAATTTAGACCTCTTCTTGCTAGCGCCCTTAGCCCATGTGTGAAACCTCCAAGTCCCTAAGCCCTTAACCTTAATCTTGGGTTAACCCTAGCCCTAATCTTGGGTTAGCACACAGGAATCAAAATAACCCCGTGGAACTACGGAGTATCAAACGGTTCAACCGTCAACTAGTCTAGCAAAACAGTATGTCCTGCAAAATTATCATCATCGTGAAGATAACGCTTCAATCGACTCACATGAAATACTGGATGGACACAACAGTCTTGTGGTAAGTCTAACTTATAAGCCACATCTCTGACTCGTTTCAAAATTGTCCATGGCCCACAATATCTAAGTGACAACTTAGTAGATTTACCCGCACGAAGCGTCTCAGTTCTCCAAGAAACAAGTAGAAACACTTTCTCCCCCTCTTTAAAAGAACGAGCTATATGCTTGGGATTAGCATACTTAAACCCCTTGATGTTAGCTCGACGGATATAATCTCAAGCTCTAACTAAATTTAACTGCATCTGAGACAAAAATTCAGCTGCACTAGGTGTCTTCTGAGGTAATCCAATTGTACTTGGCATCAATGGATTATAACTGTCTTCTGAGGTAATCCAATTGTACCTAGCATCAATGGATTCAATTCAAATGTAGAAAAGTTTGTAGAGAAATGCTTGCGCGAATTGTACGCAAACTCCAGTAAAGGGAAATACTTTTCCCAATCTCTCTGTCGTTCCCCGACATAAGCTCTCAACATATCCTCCAAGACTTGGTTGACACTCTTGGTCTGACCATCAATCTGTGGATGATCACTGCTACTCATGCAGAGTTGTGTGCCAAGTTTAATAAAAATATGCTGCCAAAAATTATTTGTAAACCACGGATCTGGATCTCTATCCAATTCTGGCAAGCATGTTAGACATCATCCCCTACTTGCTGGCTTCCTATTTGGTGTCCTATTTTAGCCTCTAGGGCTGACCATGTTAGTCGGAGGGGCTGGTCACCGCTCACTCATATTTTACCCATATTTATTCCCCATTTATTGTCCTGGGTATTTTTCCCAATCGTGGAGGTCTTTTGCTCCAGTCGGCTGCCTACATGTAGTAGTATATATAGCCGGCATGCCTCCCTCATATTTCACTGCTTGCCTAGCTTGTCTAGCTGCAGTCCCTCACTTACGAGGTTCTCCCCTCTTGCTCGGGACATGTATTCCTTTTGGTGATGATATTGAGAGTAGGTTCTCACCTGTGTTTCCTCTCTCTCTCTCTCTCTCTCTCTCTCTCTCTCTCTCTCTCCTATGTTTCCACTTTCCTTTCTTCCACTGCACATTCTATCATGGTATCAGAGCGCCGCTGATTTTCAGCGTTGGATGCTCCCTCCTCTACCACTTCAGTTCTGCGTTTTTCCGCCCATGGACAGATCTGCGTTTTTTGTGTTCATGCGATGAAGCTTGCGTTTCTTCAAGGGCTGATTGATACCCATTCAGTGGGCTGCAATTTCTCCTCATCAAGTGTCAGTTGGCAGCCTCTAGGCAGCCTGACAGGGGCATTTTTTTTGGACAGCATACCTGCCCATCTTGACGGCACCTTCCACGGGTTCTCAGGCGTTTTTTTTAGGGTCTGAACAGCAACATAGCTGTCCCAAACAGGCTGCATTTTTGGCATTTTGGGCTTGCTTTCCCTAGCCCTGATCTTGGAGCTCTCTAAGCTCCCTTTTGCCTATCCTTTCTCGTTATCTTGTGCCATCACTCCCACCCCCTGATTGTTCTTTGCAGGAGTTCTTGATCTGAGGCTTCAGCGTTTCCATATTCAGCCCCTTATACCTCTGCGTTTTCAGATTTGCAGCCATGGTTGCTGCGTTTTTCTGAACCAATCTTGTTGGCAGCTCTACCTTCACCTGGGCTTCATCTATTGGACCCGAAGGTACCTTCTCTTCAGCGTTTTTCCTCATAGGAGGGTGTGGACACTGGTTGGCCTGCATTTTCAGGTTTGTAGCCCTTGTTTGGCTGCGTTTTCTTCTCTAGTGGACACAAATCACTTGCAGAGGGGGTTTCTTGATTGGATTGTGGCTTTGGAGGCAGTTTGGTGCTTGAGGAGGATTCTGAATTTCAGATTTCAGTCAGCGGTTTTGCTGATTTTGGAGCATCTATACCTGTGTTTTGTTCCTGGCCTACACGGTTTTCCGGTTTCTACATGTTCCTTGCCTTCTGTTGACAGTGGAATGCTATTTTTGCTGGATAGCAGTGTTTTGGCTGTGTTTTGCTTCCCACAAGAGTTTTCTACACTCAGAGGGGGCCTTTCTCCAGCTACTTCACTTGAGGATCAGTTTCGGGAGCTGTGTTGTATCTGTGGAGACTTTCTTCTGTGACAGGAGTTTCCAGTTTTTTGGAGGAGAGGAGTGATCTTTTCAGAGATCTTGAGCAGAGTTTATTTTGTCCGAGCTTGTGTTCTTTGCAGTATTTGCAAAACAAGGAGGGTGTTCTGCCCTTTGCGGTGTGATCCTTTCACATGGATCTTTTATTTGTTGTTGATTCTTTGGATCTGGTTCTACTTCTGGAACAGTCTTCTGCTATCTGTGATGCTTTTGAGGACTTTGTTACCACTACAGTTTATATTCCTGCTTCCCTTCCTCATTGTGAGGAGTCTATGTCTGCATCTCTTTGTGATGCTTCTGAGGATGCCCCTCCCCTTGCCAATTCTGCAGGCTCATTGTTTTGGAGGATGGTTTTTTGGACCCAATGGGATGCTTTGGACCTGTGGTTGCTAACCGTGCATGGGACACAGTGGTACTTCCAGAGTTTTTTGGATTTGGATTTGGATCAGAATCAGGTTGGGCTTATATCAGTGCGACGATATCTTTTTTCAGAGGGGGATGTGGAGTCCTTTCATCTTGCGATGCCCACCTCAGTGGTGTGTACTTATGTACAGCATTGGGCAACTCATGTTATGGAGTTTGAGCAGATGGACCCCATCTTTTCTACAGAGTCTTTACATCTTGCGATGCCGACCTTTTGAGAGGATGCTTTTTTACAGCATTTGACTACTCTTGGTACAGAGTTGGAGCAGATTAAATCTATTTCTTTTGAGGGTTTCAATGAGGAGCAGTTTGCTTCTCCTAGGATTGCAAGAACTGGTGGCTGTAAAGTGGCAACTGGCACCGGAGCAGCAGCAGCAGCAGCAGCAGGAGGAGGAGCTGGACGTGGAAGAGGTATAAGATCACTAACATCTACCGATCATCCAGAAATCTGGAGATGCATCAAGTGGAGAGGAGTCGATGCCAAACAAGCTCTCATCAAACCGAGCATCACGGGAAATGATGATGTCATCAACCTCCGAATCCCAAAAGCAGTACCCTTTGGATCTCAGATTGTAGCCTGTGAAGATCATCCCCTTTGACTTTGGTGCGAGTGTGGTCCTCTTCTGATCTGGGACATGCACATAAGCAACACAACCGAAAACACGTAGGTGAGATACAAAAGGCTTGTGTCTTGTAAAAGCCTCCTCCAGAGTCATCCCCTCAACCGCTTTTGTGAGAGAGCGGTTAATGAGATAAACTGAGGTAGCCACAGGTTCACCCCATAAAGCAGGAGGGAGACCTACATGATGCAACAAAGCACGAGCCATCTCTTTTACGGTCCGGTTCTTCCGTTCCAGAACTCCATTCTGCTGAGGAGTGTAAGGGACTGTGGTCTGTTGGTGAATGCCCTTCGGCACAAGGAAGTCATCACACAGTACAAACTCGCTACCATTTTCAATCCGGAGGAAAGAAACTATACTCCCAGACTGATTTTCCACCATCGCGATCCAAGTCTTGAAATGGGCAAAAGCATCTGACTTGCGAGCCAGAAAACAAACCCAAACTTTGCGAGTGAAATCATCCACAAGAAGAAGAAAATATCGAGTGGCCTCCTCTGGAAATGCATCTCGATGATGCTTGCCCATCATGCAAGATGAGCAAATGTGTGAAAGAGACCTAAGCTGGGATAGTCCGCTGACAACCTGCTGAGAATGGAACTTCTATAAGGCAACAATGGGTACATGACCAAAGCGTGAATGCCACAGAGAAGTATATGCCTCAGAAACCAAAGCCATCAAGGGGGAGAAAAGCTGATGAATATGGGAGTCAATGCGAGTGAGCTGGCAAGAAAAGTTGGTGATCTTGTAGAGACCCCCATCATGGACTTCATTGGCAACAGCCGAGAGAGTCTTTCTGTCGATCACTTCAATGACCTCGTCATCAAAGTACACACCAAGTCCCCCGTCTAAGAAGCTTTGTACACTGAAAACAGATTTTTGGAAATCCGTGGTACATATAAAACATCATGTAAGGTGGTAGAGGAAGCCAAAGAAACATTACCACGCAAGTGACAAGAAGCGAGGAGTTATCGCCGATGCGAACTGAAGAAGAGAGAGTCTATTAGTCCTTCAGGATATGGACTCGATTGGTCATGTGGACAGAAGCACCACTATCACCAACCCATTCCACCGCTTCGAGTGTGTCACTGACCTCTTCTGGAGAAGTCATCTTCTGTGATCACGAGGAGTGAATCTTATGAAGAAGTGGAAGAATCTATGATTGCCATGTATGCAACTTTGGCAGATCCCTCCTCTGGAACTTTGTCCTTGCTCTTGTCTTTGGTGTCGTCCTTGTCAAATGCTTTGGAAGCATCCTGGGCTTCATACTTTGGTTTTGGTTGCTTGAGAGCTATCACGACAAGCAAAGCAGCCAGCCTAAGTATGGCCTGTCCTGCCACAGTAATCACATTCATTGCTTTTGTCCTTGGACTCCTTTGAATCCTGTTTACCCTTGCCTTTGCCTTTGTTTTTGTTGTTGTTGTTGGAGTTTCCTTTTCTGCCTTTGCCATTGCCCTTGTCCTAGGCAACAAAAGCAGACTCTAACTTGCCTTTTCCGTGAAGCATGCACTTTTTGTTGAAATAACTCACGACTTTCTCAAAGAGGGGAGAGGGTCACGGAAGTAAATAAGATCCTTAAAAGAATCAAAGGAAGCATGCAATTTTCCAAGAAGCTTATGGATTGGATTGTTGATTGTGCTCCTGTACTCCTCAAGCTGCAGCTTGATACGAGCGAACTCTCCAATCTTCTCTACAATGTTATCTGACTCATTGATTGAAATCTTCTCCAAATCTGATTCCAATTTGGCACTTTACTATCGAAACTCCCCCGTACCTCCTCTGGATCTCCGATAAGATGGGCTTGAGCATCCAATATGCTTCTCAAAGCAGCGTCCACCAAGTGAGGTGTGGAGATGGACATCCATACACCGGTTCCTTCCAACAATAATTGAGTGTAGAAAGACCATGTATGATAGTTGGTTGATGTAAGCTTCATGGAGTCACTGACTTGGGGAGGAGTGTAGGTTGGTATATGGGTAGGGGTGGGAGCAGGAGAAAGAACTCGATGAGAGAAAGTTAGAGAAGAAAGATTGGGAAGAGGAACCACTTGGGGAGCGGGAGCTGGAGCAGGAGATCCAAGCTGGGAAGGTACTGGAGTATCAACTGGATGTAACATGCAACGGAAGTATTCGTAATTAAGGATCCTGTCACACAAGTCTCACACCTACATGTGTGTCGTATCGAGCCTGAAATGACAGTACATGTATCGCTTATGGAGCCTCACATGCTTACAAGAGTATTCCGGTCATAGTCACATGGGACGAGGAATGGGAACGGGGCCGAGGAACAGGGAACGGGGACGGGGACGGGGACGGCATATGGAATATGCAATTTATTGATTACAAAGCACACTAAATAAAATAACATTTATGTTTTTACACTTTGAACTTTCAAGGCATCACTTTAAATGTACAATACGTGGCGTAAACACCGAACAAGTGCTAATAAGTACACCGACAAAGTTCAAACCAATATATAAGCATGGGATGATGATCACTATCAAATAACAAAAGACTAGTGTCTACAATGCACATAAAGTGCTGAGTCAAGACTCAAAAGTAAAAACAATGAAACATAGCTAAATGATAAATCATAGAGCCTGCAATGCTCAACTGGAGGGTGGAGCGTGAGAAGTACTGGCGTCATGATCATGGCTGCTACATGACCAATCTGAAAGGTAGTGGCATTGTCCTCTGGGCTTTGTTGTGTCTCCACCTGCTCATTTCCCCCCTCCTGCTCCATCTCCTACTGAGTAAAGGGATCTGTCTTTGCAGTCGCACCCTTGCAAAGCATTCGCAAGTTTGCGCTTACAAAGACAAGATCATTGGCCTTTTCTACATCAAGGCGGTTCCTCTTCTTTGATGCAATATGGCTGTAAGAACTCCAAAGCTGCTCCAAACAAGAGAAGCTTACAGCTTGGCTGAGAATGCGGATAGCCAAGTGTTGCAGCTCAGGCCCATCTGAACCATAGTCTTCCCACCAAAAAGCAGCCCCAACCTTCAACCTATCCTCTTGTGCATCCGCACAACCAAAAGCACCACGAAAGGACCTGTATGCAGCAAGCTGGTCTCT
Organism: Cibotium barometz; assembly: GCF_041138505.1. Lineage (NCBI taxonomy): Eukaryota > Viridiplantae > Streptophyta > Polypodiopsida > Cyatheales > Cibotiaceae > Cibotium > Cibotium barometz. Next base: position 28,815,370 of record NC_141064.1, on the reverse strand, counting down.
GATTTTGCGCCTAATGCCTCCATCTGGCACTAGACGATCCAAGATGCGCCTCCAACCATCACTGACCTCTCTGTCACTCTCCTGTCCATTACCCTGAAACTCAGGGTCCGCCATATATGCAACTGCATGCAAGGGAGAGGCATAGGAGCTCTAACTCTTGCAACTTCTCTAAATGCATGGCTGCATAGCATCTACAAGCCTCAACAAGTGGACAATAGGCCTCACCATAGCATCAATGCGTTTCACATCCTCCCAAAAGGAAGTGCTCTCTGCATGCTCCTGCATAATATGCCTATGGCTGTCGAAGCCAATGTAGAAGTGGTGAACTCATCGCTGATGAAGAGCTGCCTCAATGCACCACTGCACTCCCTCAAGCGGGCCAACATCAAGAAGTTGAAGGCAAATCGGGTGTCTGAGTATTTGAGAAGTGAGAGCCTTGATTTCTTGAAGAACTCGTGGCGAAGGAACTGGTGGTTCAAGACAGATGTTACCATTTGATTGGCCTCCTGAATGATAAGCTCAATCCATGACATCTTTCCAATATCCTTTAAAAGATTGTTCAAACAATGTGCCATACAATATGACACAGTCATGTGTGGATACATGCCCTCAATAATAGCTCCAGCTGCCCTATTTGCAGCCTCGCCATCTGCAACAAAACCCACCACACATTCCGGGCCCATGAGCTCAATGGCACTTGCCCACTCTGCTGCAAGCACGTTTGCACTCTTCCCTGTCCTTGAGGCATCATGTGAAGCAATAAAGTACATCTCGCCACGAGAATATGCAACGAGACCATGGATGAACCGCTTCCGTGTGTCACTCCATCCATCTGCAATGAGTGACACTCCTTCTTTTACCATAGCCGCTTTGTGTTCTCTGTAGCTTGCTCGACAAGGCGCTTCTCCTTGTCGAGCAATGTGGTGCGCAGAGACTCCAATGATGGGGGGGTGTAGTTTGGACCATACTCCCCAATCCTCTTCACCATAGCCTTGAAGTACTCGGATCTGATTACAAAAGGAAACAAGTGAACTTTCAAGAATGAAACTTAGAAAAATCATGTCAAGAGGGAAGAGTCAAGGCTTACCTAGCAGTACGGAAAGCAATATGGTCATGGAAGAAGAAACGAGCCACAGTTGTATCAACCTCTTCCTTCTTCTTAGGACCTCAACTTCCCTCAAGTGTACTCTATCACCGCGCGGGTGTGGGCATCGTAAAGGAACCTACACCATGTGGCCGTGGTGTAGATGTGGTAGATGCACCCCCCAACCCTAAAACAGACCCCTCGGGTGGTGTCACAAATGTTGCAGGATCCACAGCCACACGTGCCGGCCTTGCAACCCTCAAAGCCTCATGCCCGGCAATGCGCTCAAGCAGCTCCCTTCTCTTCTCCGATGTGATTCCCGTGCAAAATCGAACCTCGTGCCCGGACTCATGCATAAGGTGGCCTCTCACTTTGTCTGGCCCACTCATCCACCCATAGGGGCAAAGCTTGCAAGACCACGGGCGTGAACCTCCTCCACTTCCAAGGCGGTTGGCATTAACCTCTTCCCACCATGACCAACCGTCAATTCTTCTAGCACCACCACGACGTGCGGAGCCGAAGGTTGCTTGTGAAGAAGATGCCATGAGAAAGAAAGAAAGAAAGAAAGAAAGATATATTAAGCGTCTACTAAAGACCCAGCCTATGAGACCAAAGTGGTACAATAATGTCCATGACATATCTCATCATGGAATGGAAAATAAAACAGAACGAAAACATTGATATAGCTATCTCACTAAGGTTATACAAAACTGTCCATGGAAACTCGTCATGGAATACTAAGCACATAAAAACATGAAAGCAACATCAGCTCCGAGTAGATGGTATACCACTCTCCAAAATGTCAAGCATGGGGTTGACGAGTATGGCCGAGAGGTCTCCCTCAGTTATGTCACGTGGAAAGGTAGCTCAATGGCGGTGGAGAATGTCCTGGATCTGGAGCTGATGAGGTGATCGTGGCCGAGGGGGGAGTCGAGGGCGTCGGCACGCTGGAGTGCAGAGGCTCGGTCTGAGGTAACTCCTCTCGGGCGAGGTAGGTCCAGAGCAGCTCATGGAGGGTCCACAAGATCCACTATGTCGGTGTCCTCCACCTCCTGGGTCCAAAAGAAACTGGTGATGGTTGGCTGCCGAGGGAGGGGGCCGGGTAGCTAGGGCCTGTGTCTCAAGAAGGTGTCCCTATGTCTGTGGAGCTCAAGTAGGAAGAGGCCCAGGCAACGCTGGTCCTGGAAGTCAATGATCTTGGAGAGTGGACCGAATCCCTCACGAAATAGACAGTGAAACCTCCCGCGGATCTCATAGTATACTGGGCAGCGGCATATGTAATGCTCCTCCGTCTCAACCTCTGTGTGGCATAATCAGCAGATCCTCTCCTCTCTGGGTGTCCGTACGAGCTTCCCGGCTCTGAAGATGCGCTCAGCTCTACCTGTCTCCACTCTGAGGCGGTGGGAAGAAACCCGTATCTGGCCAATCGCAATCCGCATGGCATGGGACATGTGAACACTCAAGTAGCCCGGCTGCTTGATGAATCCATCCTCAGTGAGTGTGAGGAAGTGGTCTCTGTAAAAGTGCATCTTCGTGGGGAGCTCCGGGGTGTGATCCATGTGCGATGTGTGTAGAGGCTAAGAAGATCTGACCGGATAACCCGGTTGGTATCCTTGTGAGACAACCGGAAAAAAGGGGAGTCCAAACTATACTGAAGGGGGGGTAGGCGGTCCATGCAAAGCCCATATACTGAGAACCAAGTGGAAACTAGTGCATACCATACTCCAGAGTGTCCCTCGAGTGCTAGCTGTCTGGAGGACTCCAGGGCAAGCCCCTAACTTCTGGTGTGGGACTGATGGTTTACTGCAGATCATACGAGAGAACATCATGACCTGGGGCCTCTCAACTCGCTACCAATCCTCATCGGATAAATCTGGCCCCCAGAAAGCTACTCCATACATCAAGGCTGGTGTGACAAGGGTGTCAAAAAGCCAGCCCTTCGTCCTGAGCTCCTGGAAATGTGCCTGGAAGCACTGCCGCTCAAGTAAGCTCAAGGCTGCATATCCCCGCGTCACTCTAGCATGTGTTGTGGGAAGCATGGTAAAGCGTGGGCCACTGAAAGTGACACCAAGGTAGACATAGGATGAGACAATCTCCACAGGATCCCCTCTATATGTGAAGCTCAATCTGGATGTGACGGGGCGAGAGGTATTGAAGACCATTACCTTGGTTTTACCAAGGTAAACAGAGAGGTCCCGCTGAGTGCAAAAGTCATGTAAGGCATCCAACTATCTCTGAAGCCCTTCGGCTGAGTCTGAGAGGAGGACGATGTCATCTGCATAAAGTAGTATGGGGATCAATATGCCTGCCAATGTGGGACCAGCCCCACCTAATCCATCAATGAAGCTCGAGATCTCATCAATGTAGAGGCCGAAAAGAGTAGGTAATAGAGGGCAGCCCTGTTTCACCCCAATGGTGCTGGAAATCTCCTGTGATGTACCTCCTGGGGCTCAGTCGTCGGCGGGCTCGGGGTACAGTATCAAAAGCTTTGCGGAAATCCACAAAGCAGCAGTAAATCCTTTGGTGTCTACCCTCCTCGATGATGGCACGGAGGGTGAAGATGTGGTCAAGGGTAGAGTAGCTCCTCCGAAAGCCAGCCTGTCCTGAGGCCCTGCATCCCTGCCTCTCTGCAAATGAACTGAGCTCCGCCTCTAGATCTGATCCATAGAGTTTGGCCAATGTGTGGCCAATCATGATCGTCTTGTAGTTATTAGGATCAAGTGGATCTCCGGCTTTGAGGATGGGGGTGATGGTGTTGGTGGACCAAGAGGGTGGACACTGGAAATCCTTCACAAAGGGCTCTATTGAACATGTGGGCTAGTAGGGGCGCTAGGGTATCATGGGCATGCGAGATGTACTCCGCAGTGAGTCCCTCATGATCTTGGGCTCGCCCGTTGCATAGTCTACGAATGACCTTGAGGACCATGCCCTTTGTGAAGAAGGTGGAGGTGGTGGGGCGGGGGTCTGGTGGTGGGGGTAGGGGTGGCTGATGGGGGATATGATAAGAGGGAGCGTGCATAGGAGTGCCATGTGTCTGGGCAGGTGATAGGTGTGGGAGGGCGATGTTCTCGGAGTTTCCTCCATGCCTCTTTGCAGTTCGGCCCTAAGAAAAGTCGGTATAACTCATCCTCTTTCTGAGCATAGAACTCCTGTTTCTTGCGTCGGGTGAGCTGTTGAGAAATCCGTTGCGCTTGGCGCTTCGTGATTTGCCCAATTCGTACCTCATGCTTAAGACGGGAGCGTGTGGCCCGACATTCGTCATCATACCAACAGTTCTGGGGCATGGAACCGCAAGGTGGCTTGGCGGTAGACCGCCACGTGCAGATGAAAGAAGCTGTGGTGGTGAGTTGTGTTGTGAGGGTGTATAGGGGGACGGTAGGTTCCACACCCTGGAGTTGGCGGTAGATGTGGTTGGAGTAAACAAGGTCAAGCTCGTGATCAAAGAGGACCTGAGTGTAATGTGAGATGGGGGGAGGTGGTGGAGGGATGGGTGGTGTGTGGGTGAGAGTGAAAGAGAGGTAGGCATGGTCAGCTTTAGAAGGGGGTGGCGGAATGGAGAAGTCTAGGATAAGGTGTGCCAAAGCCGGAGATCCCATAAGGTAGTCCATAGTGCTAGTACCTCCTGAGCGAGGGAAGGAGGTGAGGGCGCCGGAGGAGGGCCATCGGGACATCCCATTATAGATAACGAGACCATGTGCAGCTCCCAACTCTAAGAAATATCTCCCGGACATTGTGACCTCCTCACGGTCCTGTGATGATCGCTGTAGCCCTGTGTCAGTGATGTCCAGTGATTTGCTCCATTTCGTCTAGTGAGGGTTTTCCCCTCAGAATGATGAGGCCTTGAGCAAGACCTTCATAGCCTACCTTCAGCCCATGGATGATGATTGTAGCAAGCTTGTTGTTGGACATCTTGTCTCCCACATCCATCAGTTGTTGATGCAAATCCTTCACTCGCTTGATGAAGTCTCATTGGGCTTCCTTGTCTCATTTGTGTGAGTTCAGCTCTCAAGGAAATCTGCCTTGAAGTGCTTTTAGATTCATACACCTTCTTCAAATTTCACAAGCCTTTTAGGGAGTCAGCACCTCCCTCAAATGGCTGAGGATGTCATCCTTCACGTCGTCTAGATCGAGTCATGGTTGATGTGTACGTACTCTACGTTGTGTATATGTACGTACTGTACGGTGTTCCGTACAGTAAAAATTTTTATGCACGTAAAAATACGTACCATTGGCAAACAATAGGACATTCAACACCTTTCTACATTTAAGGTACATAAAACATTCAAGAATCAAAATAAACCACTTTGCATGTACTAATTTCAAAACACACATCATATACTTGACACAATGGCACATTGTATATCTGTCAAGACAAAATAGACGTAGAAAGGCTCATACTAGAGCATACAAATAACAAATGTCTGATGTCAACCTAAAAGGCTCATACTAGAGCATACAAATAACAAATCATAAATGTCTGATGTCAAGACTCAAAAGTAAAAAACACTAAGCAATAACAAAGAGTCTCGACTCGACTCTCGAGACTCTACTCTCTGAATCTCAAAACTCCTCATCGGATGAGGATGATGACACTCCTGAAGAGAGCAAGTCCCCATCTGTCAAGACGTTGCCCTCTTCATCATACTCTGGCTCTGCCATCATACTCTGCTGTCCTGGATCATCATCCTCCGTAGGCTGAATGAGAGGAACAGCCTCATTTGCCCGTCTCCGAGGAGTACAGACAGGAAGCTTTCCTCGCCGAATGGTCTCTCATCGTGAAACTTCTGGATCTGCATCTCGCCCGACTAACGGGAGACTGAGAACTCGCGCACGTGACCTCGTCACACGTCGATCCACACTCTCCAGCTCTCTGTGCAACATGCGAATAATCTCCTCCTGCTCGTTTCTCACAAGCTGCTGCTGCTGCTGCTGCTGCTGCTCAGTCTCCTCTGCACTCCCCTCCGAGACCAACTTCAATTTTGATGGATCTGTCTGTTAAAAAACAAAATGCAATTCAGTGTTCACATTATTAACAGCGTAGAAAGTAGTAATTAGTAATTACAAATATTCGCTTGTAATATGTATAAACGCTAGCCCAAAGTTTCAACTTTCAAACCTGCTTGGGTGTCCCCAAAGCGTGGTAATCTCGCACAAGCTTCATATTTGCTCGGCAGTAGACTAATCTCTCTGGTTGTGCAGTGCTGAGTCGATTACGGATCTTCGTGTGAATTAGCGAATAAGCGCTCCAATTGCGCTCGCATCCACCAGCAGAGCAATCCTGCATGTCACATGTGACGTGTCAATGGTGACAAATTACAATGGACATTGAACATGGTCATAGACAATAGACATTGGACAATGAACCATGGTCCCAGGTCCATAACACATGTATGGAAAATGTAAAGATAGAAAACTTTACCTGTGAGAGGACACGTAAAGCGATACGAGTGAGCTTTGGAAGACCTTGTCTTCCATAACTCTGCCACCACATAAGAGAGAACTTCGTTGCCTCCGGCCTCAACGCCACAGCTCTAGTAAAGGATGACCCTAAATTATTTTCATAGCTAGCGATCTCTGCATCAATGTCCAACTGCTCATCCTCCTTGCAAATCAAGCCAATGTACGCATCCTTGCCCTTTAGTAGACTTCTTTCATTAAAAAGAGTTGGCTTCTTGTAGAAAGGATGAAGCAATGCAGCCATCGCATGAATGGGCCGACTCATAAATGTCCATCTCTTGTCTACAATAGCCAAGATCTCTTCCCGACTGTAAAAGCATTGACGCAACATTAGTTAACAGGCTGAATTTTGATTATAGTATTATACATTATAGTATTATACTAAATATTTAATAGATTAATCATTACAGAAGCAAGTACATACCGATCAAGCGCCAATGATCTGCAGCCTCTGATGTGTATCTTCATCTCTGAGAAGAGATGATAGACTAGGCCCATGGTGGAGCCCTCCATGTCTGTGACACGCAACAACACATAAATTGGCTGCAATGCTGCTATCATAGCCTGCACCTCCGACCAAAAGGACTCATCAAGCACCCGCCCCGCTGTATGTATCTAGTGGACTCCTCCTGTGCGTGATGCATCTCTCTCCACTTCGGGTCCACTACTGTCTGTAGAAGTGGATTCCTCACTGCATAGAGTCGCTGCAACACAAGATACATATATGCAAATCTGGTCTTCAAGGGCCGCACCATGTCAAGTGTACTGTGACTCCTAAAGATAGCCAATGCCTGGTGCTTTTTGCGGAAAAAAGTAGTCATTTTTGTGGCATCGGAAACAATAGGCAACACCCATGTTAACTTCCCAATGTCCTCCATCAACAAGTCAAGACAGTGAGCTGCACATGGAGTCCAAACAATGTTCTTAAACTCTGCCTCAATCATCTCACCCATAGCCTTGCAATTGGAGGCGTTGTCAGTAATAACCTGCACCACATTCTCTGGGCCAACCTCAAGTATAGCCTGCCGGATGTGCTCATAGATAAACTCACCTGTAATCTCCAACCTTTCCTGCATCAACAGCACGCAAGAAGTACGTGCCAAGGCAAGACGACACAAGAATATTAATGATGTGTCACCTACGAATGTCACTCCAGCCATCTGAAATGATGGTGCACCCAAACTGCTCCCAACCTGCCTTCACTGGTACCAATGCCTTATCTATCAATGCTTTCTGCTCCTCAAGCATAGTGGTCCGCATCTTATTGTATTCCAACCCCGACCAATCCTCTGTGTGTCCAACCTGGGCTATGGCTTTGACCATCCTCTGCCACTGCTCAGTCCTCAAGACATGAAAGGAGATGTTGCACTCAATGAGAGTGCGAGCAACCTCCATCTCAGCCACTTTCTGGCGCTCCTTCACCCAAGAAAGAGAGGCCACTCGAGAAGGCAAGGTAGTCTGCCTTGGTGCATGCATCTCTCCATCATCCTCCACATAGTCCTGCTGCTCATGCATGGTACGAGCCCTCTTCCTACTGCCAGAGGGCTGCTCCTCCTGAACCTGTGAAGAACCACCCAAGTCTCCCAAGAGTGCATCATGGAGAGCATCCTGTGTCTGTTGACCACCTTTCACCTTTACCTTTTTCCCTGCACCCATTGCTGGAAAATTCTCAGCAATCAACTTATCCCTAATGTCCTTTGGTACTACCTTGCACCCTGCACAGTTATTGGTTGTGCCAATGCCTGTCAAGTGCATAACGACGCGAGAAATGGTACTGGTGAGCTGAAAGTTGCAATACTTGCATTGCCATCGTCGCGTGCCAGATCCAGCTTGCCCTGGCGTGTTGACAATGCGGATGACATTGGTGTGCTCTTGCCAATACGGGTTAGTTGGCTTAGGCATGATGGCTCTTGAGACTTTTGTCTACACCTGCCAAGTGCGCAGGACATATGCAAAGGACTCAGGAATAACTTATAAGCGGCAAGCCAAAGGTCTTGCGTGACGCGGAGAAAGAGATAAGACTCAAGAGGGAGAGAAAGAGAGAGAGAGGAAGATGCTCAGTTTACCTACAGGCACGCCAAAGCTCCAACGCTGTGCAAATGTTTTCGCCTGGTCTTTTTCGATAATTTTCTGCTCTCTGTAACGCACGCTCTCTGCAATAAGTGTATACAATACAATGTACATTAATCAAAGGCCTAGTATGTACCCAAAGGCCAGGCGGGCGCCCAATCAGGATTCAGACAACGCACGACGATTTTCAGCCCCAAAAAAACCTCACGTACGGATCCGTACAGTACGGCCGTACGGTACGGATCGGATCCGTACGTACGTATATGTCAACCATGGATCGAGTAGTGACCTACTGACTTCCCGTCTTGGCGTTGAAATCCCAACATAGGAGGACTTTCCCCAACTGTGAGAACTCCATGATATCCTCATATAATGGTAAGTACGGTGACTGGCCATGCTGTGCGGCGTAAGGGGAGTGGGGTGGTGCAAAATAACACACAGCAATGTGGATGACTCTGCCCCACTGCTAAGCTGTAGCCGCACCCAAAGATATCGTGCATCCTCGTCCTTCCGGACGATGCTGAGAATCTGTCGGAGATGGGATCTAAAAAGGACAGCTTACTCCCCAGAGCCACGTACTCCTCCTGATGTGCGGGTCTCGCCTTGAAAAGCCGACTCCCACTCATACCTGGCTATGTATGGTAAGCCCCTCTCACGGCTCTTATGAGTCTCCGTAAAAAAAAATGACATCCCTGCCTGTGAGAATCTCACTCAAGCCTCCTGGATTCGACCACAGCATGCCATTGCAGTTCCATACTGCCAACCCCAGGTGTTTGGTCTCATAGACCCCGCGTCCCTATTTGGAACGTCGCTCAGTGATAATGACTCTACCATTTCTGTAGATAGCCCACTTGCCTGCTCTGCGGGCCTCATGAACAATCACCATCGCCTCACGCCGCCGGTGTGCCACCTGTGCTAGAGTGAGCTCATCTCCCATGTACACCTGTGTGCCCTTGAGGGCAGCCCGCCTGTCTAAGAAGGCATGTCTGCTGGTAGCAGCAGGGAATCTAATGATGAGGGGTCTCTCTCGTGTCATATCCTTTCCTGCCCTCCATGTGTCTGCAAAGGGGGGGGGGGGGGGGGCGATCCCGTCCACTCCTAGCATCTGGCAAAGTGTCATGGCATCCTCCTTTGGGGAAGCCCCCGCCTGTAGCCCCTGTACTCGCACATGGAGGGCCCTATCCTTCCTACGTTTCTCCTCCTGGAGAGTCTCATGTATGATGCTCTGCAGGGGTTTGTGCTCCTCCACCCAATCTTTCTTCGTGGTCTGCAGTTCTTCCCGCAGCTTATCACTCGCAGCTTTCAACTGCTCCAAGTCAGTCCTTAAACCCTCCTAAATATTCAGTTCCCCTTCCTCCACTGTGTGGTCCTTGACCGTAGCCTTTAGGGCTTCCATTTCTGCCCGGAGTTCCCCTATCATTGGGGCAGCTTTTGGCATTCCTGTTTGTTGCAGCTAGGTCTCTTTCAACATCTGAATCACCTCTTCCTGGTGGTTCACTTGGGCTGTCAGTTCTTCAATCCTGTTGTTCTTTCCTTGTATCTCCTTGCGGAGGCCTTCCAACTGTTTTTCATGTTGTTCAGAACCCTGTCCAGCACCTTCTTTTGTTCGCCCAGTAATTTCTTGGTGTTGTCCTCCACTGTCTTGATGTATGCCTCCAGCTCTTGTAGGTTCATTGTGTTATTTCCCCTAGTTGCTGCCTTGGGGGCCTCGGCAAGGGCGGGTGGGAAAAGGGGAGGCGGACACGCAGTGTGCGGGGAAGCGTGGCTATGTGCACCTGGAAGGCGGACACGCAGTGTACGGGTGGGAAAAGGGAAGGCCTGGCGAGCAGCGGAGGCGGAGGGAAAGCGCGCCTATGTGCGCCTGTGTACAGCACGGAAGTTGAGAGAGAGAGAGAGAGAGAGAGAGAGAGAGAGAGAGAGAGAGAGCTCTTAAGGCTTAAGGCTTAAAAGTTAAGAGGCTAGAGCCTAGAGAAAGCTTGCGGGTTGAGAGAGAGAGTGAGAGAGAGTGAGGGAGTGGGAGAGAAAGAAAGAAAGAAAGAAAGTTGTATTAACGTCTTCAAAAGGCCAAAATGACCTATGAGACCAAAAGGTTACATCATGTGACATGTGAGAGCTTAAGACCGTAGTAATCACAACCTTAGTCTGACTAAACTGCACTTAATGATGTTTAAGAGATAGACAAATATGTGTCAATGCAATGCAGCTATATTATATGAGGAATGCGGTTACAATGAGATCCAAATGGATCTGTACTGCTGAATATGCTGCCTATATGCTGAATATGCGGGATGAACTGCTGTCCACTCTTTCCCTTGTCTCCTGGGAAGGAAACGCTGAAGGGAGGCTTTGGAACAGATGCTGAATGCTGACCTGATGATGAAACGCGGATGCGTTTGCAGATCTGAGGGCTGAACTGAATGCGTTTGCTGATGATGATGCTGAGGATGATGCGTTTGCTGATTATGGTGCTGATGATGATGCGTTAGCTGTAACTGCTGCTGATGATGAAGCGTTAGCTGTAACTGCTGCTGATGATGAGCCTGAAACGCTGATGATCCAGATGAGGATGCGCTTGCATGGCTGAATGGAGAGGCGCCTATATATATGTGGGTGAGAGGGCTGGTCGGCCAGCTTAGCTGTAGTCGGCCAGTACTTGGAATGCTCATAAATACCATAAATGGTATATAATGCTAGTCGGCTGCCCCAAAAATGCCTGAAAAATGCCTGTAAAAATACCTGATAAACCTGATGATGCTAATGATGCCATGTCACTGTACACCTGAATGGTGTGCACGTGACATTCCCCGCTGCTAAACTGTTGCTGGGTGATAAACCTGGCAACCTTCGACTCCTCTGTGATCCTTCTCCTCCGAACCACTCCCCCTTCTGTCTTCTGCTGGGACTGAGGCTGTCTGCAGGAGTGAAATCCTTTGAGCCAAGACTCCATGTACTGCGGGAACTGAATGGCAAATACCTGAGTCACCCCTGACCTGCCTCTGGAAACCTTTCATCTACCATCTCCGTCGTACCTGAAGCTCTGAACCTCCTGAGGCGATGTTGGAGCAAACTTCCGTCTTCTGTGGAAGAGAAACCCCCTGCTGCTGCCAGTTGAAGTGCAAACTTATGTCCTCCTTTGATGATGGATGTCATTCTTCCCTGAGAGTTCATGGGCAACATGTATGCAAGACTGACTGCTAAGATGACTGCTAAGATGTCTGCTATGCAAGCCATGTGCAACCCTATATGCTGTGCAAGAATGCAGATAGATGGGTTACTGATGCAGACCTAAGGGAAAATCCCTAAGGGTGGCTTGCAAAATTTTGAGAACTGGGTTTAACTGTGCGGAAGCGATAAAAATGATGACTGACTGAATGACTGATGAATTGAACATGCTCTAAGGCTGGTTACCCTGTAACGCTCTGATACCAATGTGACATGTGAGAGCTTAAGACCGTAGTAATCACAACCTTAGTCTGACTAAACTGCACTTAATGATGTTTAAGAGATAGACAAATATGTGTCAATGCAATGCAGCTATATTATATGAGAAATGCGGTTACAATGAGATCCAAATGGATCTGTACTGCTGAATATGCTGCCTATATGCTGAATATGCGGGATGAACTGCTGTCCACTCTTTCCCTTGTCTCCTGGGAAGGAAACACTGAAGGGAGGCTTTGGAACAGATGCTGAATGCTAACCTGATGATGAAACGCAGATGCGTTTGCAGATCTGAGGGCTGAGCTGAATGCGTTTGCTGATGATGATGCTGAGGATGATGCGTTTGCTGATTATGGTGCTGATGATGATGCGTTAGCTGTAACTGCTGCTGATGATGAAGCGTTAGCTGTAACTGCTGCTGATGATGAGCCTGAAACGCTGATGATCCAGATGAGGATGCGCTTGCATGGCTGAATGGAGAGGCGCCAATATATATGTGGGTGAGAGGGCTGGTCGGCCAGCTTAGCTGCAGTCGGCCAGTACTTGGAATGCTCATAAATACCATAAATGGTATATAATGCTAGTCAGCTGCCTGAAAAATGCCTTAAATGCCTGTAAAAATACCTGATAAACCTGATGATGCTAATGATGCCATAGAATGATGCCATGTCACTGTACACCTGAATGGTGTGCACGTGACACATCATATCCATGAGGTACATAATCCTGGGTACAAAATAGTAATAAAGAAAGATAACAAAAATCTAGAACTTTAAAATCTGATCTAGGTACATGCGCAGAGAGCTCTCATATCACCCTAATACATCCCTCATGGGCCGTTGTGACATGGTGCTCAAGGTGGTAAAACTGAGCTGGCGCGAGAAGGTCCTGCGATGATGGGAGATGATGGCCCGGATCTTCCTGTGGTGGCGTGGCCGTGGGCGAGGGCCATGGGGTCTGGGGCGTCGAGCTCTGCATAGCTCAGTGGCTCTGTCGAGTGAGAGAGTGAGGGAGTGGAGTGAGAGAGTGAGAGTGAGAGTGAGAGTGAGAGTGAGAGTGAGAGTGAGAGTGAGAGAGCGAGGGAGTGGCCCGTGGGGGGGAGAGAGAGAGAGAGAGAGAGAGAGAGAGAGAGAGAGAGAGAGAGCTTGCCGCTTAAGCTCAAAAGTGGGGAGAGGGAGTGGGGCGGCTGGCCAAGAGAGAGAGTGGGGGGGAGAGAGAGAGAGAGAGAGGAGAGCTCAAGCCTTATAGGCGGCTCCAAGGCTCCAGCATGGTGCGGGTCACGGCAGGCCACAGTGCCAATGGGAGAAAACGGGCGCAGCTGCCAGCCACCAACGGGAGAAAACGGGCAGAAGCAACGGCCATAAACGGCAGAAAAAACGGCAAAAAAAAGGCGAAAAAACCAACGAAAAAAAAAGGCGTCCCGGCTGTCCTGTTCCAGACCCGTCCCCGAGAAGGTACTCCTGTTCCGCCGCTCCCGGGACGCCGTCCCCTGGTGACGCAGATGCTCGAGGCGTCCCGCCCGTCCCCAATCTGTGTCAGAGCGCCATGTCGTTTCAGGACGGCATTTTCGCGTCCCGGCCCTCCGTCCCCTGTGACTATGATTCCAGTGGTATCAAGCTTATACAGTTGCGAACAACTGCTTTATAAAACGGAGGAAATGTCACCATTTGGTCCCTTCACCAGTCTTGATCTCTATTTTGGGGCAAGCCCATGCACATAATAGAACAAAGGTGAGAACGGGGATTTTCCACAGAAGAAAGCTGAAGCATTTACTGGCAAAGTTTGGCCTGAAAGATGGCTATACATCATGAGCACCATGGGATTTTATTCATCAAAGGGACTTATAATGTTTATAAGTCAGTGTGTTCACACATCATTAATGATGGGCTGGACATATTATTATTTTGGGCATGGACAGGTGGACAGAGGGAGGCGCCTACGGAAAACATGGGCTACAAGCTAGGAAAATCACAAAATCTGATATTTTGGGCACGTTCAACTACTTTTAGCAAAAAGGGAAAAGCACATCAAATATAGAGCTGGTCGACTTTATAAAAGCAAGGAGGGGCCTGTATTTTGATGATCTGGCACCCACATCCCCTAGCCGGCAGCAGCTCTCTTCCTCTCTCTCTCCTTCAGCGCTGGCCGTACAGCAGGAGATTCTAGCCATACAGTTCTTTCTCTCTCTCCCCCACAGAACTGGCCGTACAGTGCAGATTCTCTCCCTCCTCCTGTGTGCTGGCCGTACAGCTGACTGGAGGTGTTCCTTGTGATGGCCGTACAGCAGCAGCGCTGCCCTCTTATCTGTTGGCTGTCCTCAGCCTGTTTTCTACAGAAGAGGCCGTACACAAATCGGCCGTACAGTTGCTGGTTTTCTTCTCACTATTCTGGCCGTACAATGGGCCGTGTTTGGGGCTGATTATGTGGCTGTTTTGGGCCTGTTTTGGGACAGGTTTCGGTGCTGCTTTTATCTTGATTCTAGACTGAGATCTAGGCAAGAGTTGTGCTAATGCTTTGTGGAAAATCCGGTGCAAGATTACACCCGCACCTTGTTTCTTGTAAAAGCCTCTATTTGTATAGAGAAGTTCCTGCTAGGGGGGCGGCCATTCCAGCTATGCAGTGTCATTGTTTTATTGTGTTTTCTTTCCGCTGTGTATCATAGCTCTGTTTGGTATATTTGAAGAGTCTGTATATTGTTCCGGGTCCCCTCCCCGTAAGGTTACATTTGCTAAGTGGGCTGAACCTATATGCTTTGATACCACAATGTTGCATGCATGGAAGCCTTGCTGTCACATGCACTCTGCACTCAGTGCATGGTGACAAACTGGCTCATCATCAGCAGTGCAACATTTGTACATTATTAGAACCCAGTAGGATGATATTTGTCGTACGACATGACCCCATTGTACATCCTCAGTCCACGATAACTCAGGCACGAGCTACGTAGGTCATTCCTCAGCCTTAGCGGGTCAGTCAGTCAGTCAGTCAATCAGTCAAGTCCCTTAACCCACTTGGAGAGAATCATCCATGCATGTAGAGTTTGTAGAAGCCTTAGGAATTGCATCAGAAAGCACTCTGCATCCTGCATTCATATGCTTGTGCATCATTTAGAACATCCCAGAAGCCTTAGGGAATTTACTAGGATTTATTTGGTATGTTTTCCCATATTTTATGGTATTTATTTAGCATTTATTGTCATTTATAAATATAAACTTTATTAAATAAATGACTAGCCAAGTTAGTATAAATAGGCTTGCATAGGGCTTAGACATTCATTCAGTCTTCAGAAAGCTAGGTGCCTTCATCCTCAGCATTAGGAGCATTCCTCGCCTTCAGCCTAGACTAATCCCAACCCTTCTGGAGCTTGCATTTTGCTTCAATCAATCCCCTGCAGTTTAACGCAGCACATCAACAGGCTTATACAGCAGTTCAGCAGTTCATTCAGGCCCTTGCAGACCTAGGCGCAACATACAGTCCATAGGCGCCTGCATTCAGCCCCTTTTCAGGCCCCAGAACAGCATACATACCTGCGTTTCTGCACAGATCAAAACCGGCTGCAGTTCAGTCCAGACCAGCCTGCGTTTTCAGTCCAGCATCAGTTCTACAGCAGTACCCCGCCTTCTGTGCATCATCCATACATGCAACAATCATCTGGTGAAGGTAACATATCATTCATAAGCATTTACAGCATAGTTACATAGCTTAGAACAGTCCACCGCAGTCCTTTCTCGGCCTCAGGTGTGCAGCCCTTCCTCATGCCCTTGGGAAGAGTGCATAGGCTTGAGATCACTTCATTGAGGTATTTCTACAGCCGTGTACAGTTCAGCCAGACTTCCGATCCTCCGAGATCTTGCGTTTGGCTTATCTACAGTCCACAGTCATTCTCTCTAAAGTAATAAAGCAAATACTATCTCGTTATCGGGATAGGGGGCCCTTCAGCGGGCAATTCGGGACCCAACCTGGTGTATAGTTCTCATATATCTCTCTCATCTCTTTAAAGTTTGAAGTATTAAAGTGGATTGCTAAACTCATGAAACTCACGATACAGAAGACGGTGTGAGCATTTGTGTGACAGAATCTTCCAATACAAAGACTTCCGCTGCATATTACATTGGTATCAGAGCAGATTGTCCACACACACCGTATCCTAGCGTGGGGACATCCTTGGATGGTTAGATTGCGTTCCGGCACGACCACCGACTTCAGCATCATGTCTACAGAAGAGAGTACTCATCAACTGGAAGACGTCTCCCCCGAAGGAGACCATGTTCTTCCGCCTGTATGTCATGTGCATCATAGATGCCATGGACATTTTCAGGGCTAAATCCAGAAGAGGCAGCTAGATAAAGAGTAGAACCAGGATGATAGAGCACAAAGCACCTTTGGCAGTGTAGACTAGAGACAGGCGTGGATCGGATGGATGTCGGCAGGACAGGTGGTGCTAGCTGCACACAAGGCTGTCGGCTGCTCATGGACGTGGTCGGCTGAACCAGAGGACAGGGGCAGCAGCATGCGCATCATGAACAAGGAAAAAACCAGTCGGCTGCGTTAAAAGGAGCATTAAATGCATTTAGGACTGGCCGACCAGCAGTCGGCCAGTCTACCATTTGTCCAAGGGACATAAAAGGAATCAAGTGCTCATACATGGAGTCATTCAACTCTTTAGGAGTTGGGTCCCTAGTATAGGAATGTTTTGGTGATGTTCACCTTTTCAGGAAGGCAACCAAGGGCTGCAGATTTAGGTACCTTTTTGTACCATAACAATATACTAAATTTCCAGCACATCTCTCTCTCTCTACTCTCTCTCTATATCTGCGTTTTTGCATCAAATGGTTTTCCAAGAGTGTTTAGGGCTGAAAGAAGACCCCCAGAGCTTCCGCGTGTTACATTGGTATCAAAGCATCAGGCTTAGCAAAGCTAAACACTGAATCAGTCCCATATAATGGTGTACAGGTCCAAGGTACAGGAAAGTACACGGATTCAAAGCCCAAGGCAAGGAAACACAGATCGCGAAGAACTCCCAGGAGGTTAGTTGGTGGTGTTCCACAGTGCCAGAGGGGATGGCAGTCCTGATAGATCTTCGCCAAAGACAGAGTGGTTTGGAGAACAGGTCGGGTTTTCAGAGAAAAAGGGTTGCCAGGGATGGATGATGACAGAGGGACTTTGGGAAAAGATAGGGATGATGACAGTCATCCAAGAGCAGGTTGGATTCCCGTCATCAAGTTTAGCAGAGGGGGATGTCATGTGCATCATAGATGCCATGGACATTTTCAGGGCTAAATCCAGAAGAGGCAGCCAGATAAAGAGTAGAACCAGGATGATAGAGCACAAAGCACCTTTGGCAGTGTAGACTGGAGACAAGCGTGGATCAGATGGCTGTCGGCTGCAAGACAGGTGGTGCTAGTTGCACACAAGGCTGTCGGCTGCTCATGGACGTGGTCGGCTGAACCAGAGGACAGGGGCAGCAGCATGCGCATCATGAACAAGGAAAAAACCAGTCGGCTGCGTTAAAAGGAGCATTAAATGCATTTAGGACTGGCCGACCAGCAGTCGGCCAGTCTACCATTTGTCCAAGGGACATGAAAAAGGAATCAAGTGCTCATAGATGGAGTCATTCAACTCTTTAGGAGTTGGGTCCCTAGTATAGGAATGTTTTGGTGATGTTCCCCTTTTCAGGAAGGCAGCCAAGGGCTGCAGATTTAGGTACCTTTTTGTACCATAACAATATACTGAATTTCCAGCACATCTCTCTCTCTATATCTGCGTTTTTGCATCAGATGGTTTTCCAAGAGTGTTTAGGGCTGAAAGAAGACCCCCAGAGCTTCCGCGTGTTACACTGTAGCAGACACCATAGTTCTTCTGAGAGTTCAGAACCAGCTGCTCATGGAGTGTCTCCAACTCTTGGAGGCAACAGCAGCATGTCCTTCTCCGCCTCCAGCAGCACCCGACTACATCTCCCTCTTCTTTCAGATGGAACAACAAAGGAGAGAGGATGAGGACCGAAGGAAAGAAGAAAAAGCAAAAAGACGGGACTATGAGGAGGAAGCCCAACGCAGGATCGACGAAGACCGGCGTCAGGCTGAACTCGCCGCTTGGGAACACCAACGTGAGCTTGATCGAGAACGTATGTTACTCGAGCATCAACGCGAAAAGGAGGCCATACACTTGAGGTATCAGCAGCTCTCCTCAGTCTCCCTAGTCATAGGTGTCACTAGCCCGCAGTCCGTAGCAGCATCAACCATCGTCATTCACAGTCAACCAAACTTCAATAAGTATGATGCTAAGTGTGATCATTCATCAGTTAATCAATTTATTCATCAGTTTAATGCTCATTTTCCATTAGCTAGGATCACAGACCCACTCGAGCTTGCGTTTTACTTCAATCAGTCCCCTGCAGTTTAATGCAACACATCAACAGGCTTATACAGTAGTTCAGCAGTTCATTCAGGCCCTTGCAGACCTAGGCGCAGCATACAGTCCATAGGCGTCTGCATTCAGCCCCTTTTCATGCCCCAGAACAGCATACATACCTGCGTTTCTGCACAGATCAGAGCCGGTTGCAGTTCAATCCAGACCAGCCTACGTTTTCAATCCAGCATCAGTTCTACAGCACTACCCCGCCTTCTGTGCATCATCCATACATGCAACAGTCATCTAGTGAAGGTAATATATCATTCATAAGCATTTACAGCATAGTTACATAGCTTAGAACAGTCCACCGCAGTCCTTTCTCAGCCTCAGGTGTGCAGCCCTTCCTCATGCCCTTGGGAAGAGTGCATGGGCTCGAGATCAGTTCATTGAGGTGTTTCTACAGTCGTGTACAATTCAACCAGACTTCCGATCCTCTGAGATCTTGCGTTTGGCTTATCTACAGTCCACAGTCATTCTCTCTAAAGTAATAAAGCAAATACGATCTCGTTATCGGGATAGGGGGCCCTTCAGTGGGTAATTCAAGACCCAATCTGGTGTACAGTTCTCATATATCTCTCTCTCATCTCTTTAAAGTTTGAAGTATTAAAGTGGATTGCTAAACTCACGAAACTCAAGATACACAAGACGGTGTGAGCATTTGTGTGACAAGATCTTCCAATACAAAGACTTCCGCTGCATATTACACTTGCGATACCAATCCACAGCCCTAATCCTGATTAAGAACAAGATGCTGATTAACATGATTAAGACAAAGGAGAGAGAAAGAGAGAGAGAGAGAGAGAGAGAGAGAGAGATTGGTGTCAATGTTTTCTTGTATTTAATATGGTACAAAAACATTGCTGAAAAGCTTGTACATGATTGAGCCCTTGGTCAACCCCAACATGATGTCTACTAACTTCTACAATGATAAAATGATGAATGGCTAACTTGCTATCACTCATTTATGATTGAATGCTTATATATGATGCTAAGCTACAAGTTGGCCAATATCAACAACTGTCGGCTTGTTGTCTAGACAAATATTCATGCTAAAATTCTTATAACTGCTGCGCTTTACTTAGTGTTAGCCCCCTCAATGCTGGCCTTCAATTGGATGCTACTGACTAGCTACTAGGTTCACCCATGGGTTGCCGACTGCTGGCTGAGAGCCCTAGATGGTTGTTGACAGGGTCCCTAGACCGTCCATCGTGCTCATTTGATGTTGATGGTAATGCTACAGATGATGAACTAAATGATGTCTTAACTACTTGTCCTAATCAGGGATTATATTGTTCATGCCAAGGATTATGCCATGGCACGGGCGTGCACGTGATAGGGGGTGGTGAGCTGCGCACAAGGCACTGGTGGGAGGTGGCGTAGCATGAACGCAACAGCAGTCACAACCGTTTCAGAGGCAACTATTGAAGGCGACGCAACAGTGCTAGACGGTGGAGCAACCTATCGTGAAGTTGCGTAGGTCGATAGGCGGTGAATGGACAGTGAGCAAAGACAATGGCAAAAGGCAGATGTCGCAGTAGGCAGCAAGGAGCTACAGGCAACAGCTGGCGAGCAACTGTTGATGGTTGGCACAAAAACCCTAGAGTGAGCTAACTCTAGGCAGCTAACCCTAACTCTGATACCATTTAATGGTTTTAGGGTTACACAGAAGTACCTGGTTGGAGTTTATTAACTAATGCCTATTGTGCGACCACAGACTAGTGGGGAGAAGAGAGAGAGAGATGATGATCAACAAGATAATCAACACAAGATTAGAGGGATTGAGGAAGTACAAGATGTAGTGGAAAGCATGAATTCATTATAGAAGTAGGTCCTTTTTATAGGAGAGACCTCCTTACACATTCTAAAGCATATGCTAGATGTGATGCCACCACATATGCCAAATATGATTCCACAGTATGTGCCACCACATATTCCAAATATGATGCCACCACATATGCCTTTTAAGAGGCTGTTCCTACACAAGAGACTAATACAGTTCACACATTGGAAGCACTTTATTAAAGGCTGGCTACTGCTTCTTGACGTCAGAGGTAGAAAAAAAGGAGTTTACTACAGAGTCTTCATTACTCGTGCTTCGTTGCGAAACTAGAACATGGTATCGAAGACCACCCAGGCAACCCTGCAGAGCTGTAGGATCGGATGTGAGGAACAATTGAGTGCTTGACTGAAAGAGGAATCATAGCCATTGCTTGCGCATCAGGGGCATCCCACCGTCTTTGATCTTCAGTGGGTCCAGGAGACGGTGCTATAATGCCTAACACAACTTGTGCCACAATTTGAGTCGCCCTTGGTGCCGAGGAGGTGCCAAGAGTTAGTACTGCAAGACGAGGCTCTTGCCATATGACAACCTCCCATAGCCACTTGGCAATTAACACTCTTCAACATGAAACTCCATAATGAGTAGTTGGGACCATCAAGCCGATCTTCAGTTGTCGTGAATGCACCAAACCCAAAAAGTTCAATGGACGCAGCTCTTTGCGACATCCTCACAGTAGTACAAAGTTTCCCGAAGCTGGAGAGAGAATCCAGAACAGGAAAGACTCCCCTTGATGTGAGCTCTTGGGAAAGTACGAGAAAAAAAAGTTAGGGGAGTGTGCACACAAGGCACCGAGATACAACGAGATTGTAGGTGCGATCACCAAAGTATACAAAACATACAGTGTATACTTGAATGAGCTAACACAAGACTCCATGAGTATTGCACAAGAACAGGAGTGCCTATGGATGCTTCCACTTTACAAAATTTTCCCTTATGAACAAGAATCCCCAAATATGCAGCTCAGATGCTTTGACCTTGATAAAAAGCATATGAAAAAGAAAGCCCCAAAAATTTGTGTACCTCTGTGAACAAGATGCTGCTGGATCTGATCCTCTTCTTCCCTCTCTCCCTTAAACACACAAGGGACAACGAAGCTAAGCCAGCTAAGAACAGAGCCAAGCCAGAGGAGAAGCCACGAACAAGACAGAGACCCGAGACAGCGGACTGAGTGAGCTGAGCCGGCGCACGTGGGCAAGGCTGAGCAGTGTGGGCGGCAATGGGCACATGTGCCAAACAAAGAGGTGGAGGTGGTGCTGGCTGCAATAGCTCCGGTTCGCTGGGCACTAGCTCTGCCCGACTGGGCGGCCGCGGTGGCAGGCGAGCTTTGAGACGGCGACGATGGGCAACGGGGACAGCTCTAAACAGTGGCGCTGGCGGTGAGTGACTGGCTCTAGGTAGCTACGCATGGAGAACATTGGAGCTCGTCTAGCTACAGCAGCACAAGCTCTGATACCAAATGTTAACTAATGTCTATTGTGTGACCATACACTAGTGGGGAGAAGAGAGAGAGAGAAATGATGATCAACAAGATACTCAGCACAAGATTAGAGGGATTGAGGAAGTACAAGATGTAGTGGAAAGCATGAATTCATTATAGAAGTAGATCCTTTTTATAGGAGAGATCTCATTACATATTCTAAAGCATATGCTAGATGTGATGCCACCACATATGCTAAATACGATTCCACAGTATGATGCCACCACATATTCCAAATATGTTGCCACCACATATGCCTTTTAAGAGGTTGTTCCTACACAAGAGACTTATACATACTAGCGGTTGTTCACATACATTGGAACCGCTTTATTTAAGGCTTACATTCAGTGCTAGTTTACTCAACAACCTAGCACTTGTTTATTCCCACATTAATCACTATTAATACTTAACAAAGCTAAGGAGGATGAGAGACGTCCATGGTATTGAGTTGATAAAAGATAAAACAAACTTAATAGAGAGAAAACATATGCACAACTAAATGATTTTGATTAATGTGATGATAACTTCAACAATTATAGTGCTTTTATAGGCTCATAGCCTTATCTTTTAACACATCACACACACTGTGGCAATGACACATGGCTAGACCTATAACATCACTGCTTATCACATTCACACATAATATCTAGCTATATGTGGTTGTTCACTCACGTTAAGACATACTAAGAGCTAGTTCACACACACGAAGCTCCATATACCCAAGATTTTTGTTGTCTATAGTTCGGAGAGTAAAGGGTACCATCTCCAGCATCCTGCTTCACAGCGGATTATGGTTGGTTAAGACGTGGTCTTTGTGGAGAATTCATCTTAGCCCTTGCTTGAATGTAAAAAACAGTCAATTGTTGGCTCAGAGGACTTGTTTGATAATCTTCTTCCCTTGTATGGTACACACATTCCAGGTGTTGGGCATTAGGACACTTAGCCTATGGCTGGAAATCATCCCGCACTTGCTAAGAATCAACATACATAAGCTGAAAATCAGCCTGATGTTGAACCCATTGGTGTTTTAGTTGTGATGGATATGTTGTTTTGATTGAAATTGTTGAGAAAAATCAATTGTGAGGGAAGTCTGTATTAGTGCTCAGTCAAGGCTGAGTGGGATCAGCCGGGTGTCAGGAGAAGTCAACTGAGTGTGTAGAAGGGTAGAATTAATCTTTTTGGGTTGAGAGAAAGCTAGTTTGGGTCAAGCCTGACAGTCAGAGGTCTGTCAAAGTCAATCAGACAGTTTTGTGGGATGAAGGATATCTCATAGAGTCAACTAGGGGTCAACTGATGTCAGATTAGGGGTTGTAAGGCTAAATCATTATGGAGTCTAAAGTGTTTGAGCTAAATCAATGCCTCATTGGTTGTGGCAAACTTTGCAGGATAGCAAAGTGACTCCTTTGGCAAGTCGCACACATGCTCATTCTCACCATGCATTTGGGCATTATGTTGATTGTGCTCTTATTACCGAGAGTCGCTTTCCGACAAAGAGATTGGTCTTTGTCTCCTATTGTTCCAAGCATGAGCCAGTTGTCACATCATAAAATCAGCACCGGGTAGAAAGTGCTTTCAATTCCAGAGCATGAATTGATACCAGCATGTCCTTGTTGTAATTGCAACAGTTCAGCCCGTAACCCTTCAACATCTTGATTTGAAAAGCCACAAGATGTCCAATTTGTTGCATGTACTTTTGTGCAAGAAGAGATATACCGTCATAAGGCCAAATGAATCTAAACTTACGAATAATTTTAAAAGAAAGAAGAGAATCACCAAAAACAAACAAAATTTTAAAAAATAATAATAATAAATTAAATTAAAATAGAGACACCCGAGAAAAAAATATATATATATACTTTTGTGCAAGAAGAGAGTTGAAATGTAAAGTTCATCAGCAACAAAGAAAAGCCACTCTGCCCTTGCCTTTCAAGTCTGCTTCTGTGTGCTTTTACTACAAGAGTTTGAGGGGACAAGTATTGCCAAGTTTTTGCATAGCATTATACCAAAGTTTTGATCCTAATGAATGCCTAATGATCCTATTTATAGGGACAAGGTATGAATTCGTAATCAAGCCGGTTTTCCCTATTTTTCTCACAAAACATTGTCCAAAAAGTCATATTTTGTGTCCAAACTATGCCCAAAAGGTGTCCCAACCATTGGGCTATGTCTTGGGCACTTCCGAGAGCCTGTAGAGCTGCAAAATCTGCTCTAAATCTGATGAAGATCTATGCATCTGTTCCATCCAGTCCCCTAGCCCTTCATGCCCTATCAGTGAACACTTTCTCTGGTCTTCTATTCCTGAGTATTGAGTCTGGCACTCTCACTCCACCCCTTGGAGGATCATCCTCCCTTGGAACCATTGCTTGAAAGGCTTTCCTGGTATGCCCCAAGTGGCACCCGACTCACAAGACTATCATTCCCCTTGGGTCTTGTGGAACACTACCAACCAACCTCTTGGGAACTTCTCCCATGTCTTGTGTTACTCTCCTTGGACTATGCACCTTCATCTGGGACTTAATTGTTAGAAGTCATCTCCTGTCTATACATATACACCAGGGCCTCTGTTGTGGGTGTGCCCGCCCATATTACGTGTTTTCTCATTTTTCCCCACTCTCCATATTTTTCCCCATTTTTTCCTATTTTCCATGGTGTGGGAGGCTGCCCTATGATGGCAGGATGACCCAGAAGCTGGCCGACTGCACTCCTGTGCATGTGTTCATTCCCTGGAGCAGGCCGACTAGTTCTGTTCAGGTCGTGGACCTTTTTTGGCTGGCCGACTGGAGGAGACTCAATCGTTCCACTAGCCGACTGGATTATAAAATGGCCCCATGGCCCCCACTCCATTGTATCATAGTTTTGGCATTTTTCTTGTGTATTTAGAGCAAAGTTACACGCCTCTCTCTCTCTCTCTCTCTCTCTCTCTCTCTCTCTCTCTCTGTCACAAATCCCTATATTCTAGGGACATGCGGATGCGTGTCAGGCCTAGAAACATGCGGATGCATGTATGTATTATACCTGGGCATGTGTATGGATCATATGAGTGGATGCATATGAGTCCAAGGACATGGCAGGACATTTGTGGACTTTCGGGCGGTGCCCGTGTGGATTCCGGCCATGCACACATGGTGTGTTATGATGGCAGGCGGAATATTTTCAAGTACAAGAATGATGATAGGTGGTTCTCCAAGTTTACATATGCACAATGCATAAATGATGCATGTCATAACTTTATTTTACTTTGTGTGACATTGTCTTGCTGCCTGGACAATGCTTGTTATTTTGGCTTGTGAAGCCCGAGGGACCGGGGACGCCCGGGCACCTTGTGGACACGTGTGTGCACTCCTGCTTGGGCCTAAAACTGTGGGCTTATGGGTTTTGGCAGGTGGTAAGTGCGTCCACACTCAATTTACAGCTTATTTCATTTACTACTAAAGTTTATTGGTTTGCAGGTCCACACTCATTAATAAGTGGCCGGACCACTTATAATGCGTTCGCATTTGGTTGGACCAAAATTAATGAAGTCCGGACAGCTTATGGCCATTTCCCATTTGGTTGGACCTAAACTTATACAAACAGGACAAATGGAGAACTATGGGCTGGACACCTACCTCGACACCTTATGGGGACACTTGTCAGCCTGTATGTGTACCCACCAAGCACCATAGGTGGCACTGGAGAAAGGCGCCTCCTTCAAGAGACCATTTTTATTCATAACTCAACACATTGGAGAGCTGGTTGAAGCTTTTGGAGTTGCTACAGGGCTGGTTGCTTGCTTCCCGGACTCACACAAGCTTGGATAATGATCCCCACACTCTTCTAAAGGGCTGGTTGGTAAATTTCAGACCTTTATTTTCTGGTTATTGCGAGTTTTGGGCTGGTTACAGGTGTCCAAAGTCAACTTGGACAATACAGGACAGCTCTAGGGACCTCCACAGGGCTGTAGGACCCTTTACAGTGGATTTCTCGCGATGGAAAGTTGCTGTTTTGGACTGGTTATTGCATAAAACAGGCCGGACAGCAATGGAATATGTGAGCATGGATGTGTCTCAAGGATTCCTGGTGTAACAGGTGTTTAGGGCAAGCATTGGGAACACTTGCTCGCGGAGAACACAAGTTTCTGGATCAGTTTCTCGCGTGGAAACAGGGCCTAAAGATCCATTTACATCTTGTGCAGGGCGGAGTAGCTGTGAGGATTGTGATACTCTTGTGCAGGGCGGATGTACCTGTGAAGAGGCTTGTGCAGGGCGGATGTACCTGTGTGTAGGGCGGATGTACCTACAGATTCTTTTGCTTGAAATGTATTCATTCATGATGTATTTGGAAGAATCAGGTGCAGGCTGGTGGTGAATCCCCAGGCACCCGTAAACTTGTACTTGCAGACTCTTTTGGTAATATAACCTAAAGGGGGGGGGTCAGCCTATCATCGGCCCCTTTATGTGGTGTACTGTCATTTTCAGCTTTGTGGTTGTAATGCTCAAGTGTTAAGTGCTCAGAATCTTGTTCACATTTATACGATTCCAATACACGCGTCCGCCTCCCGTTACATTGGTATCAGAGCTCAGTTTTTCCCCTCATTGGAAAACGGTCTGAGGCTTGGAATCATAAGTGGTGACCTGATTTGAGTGTCATGGACAGCCACATTTCTGACAGTGTGGAGAACACACAGGACCGTGAATTTCATGGTACAAGGGATGCAAGAGATGCTGCAGGCAATGATGTCTATGGAGATGCAGGTACTCATGACACTATGCATTCTGATTTGGAATCTTTGAGGCGTCAAGTGCGACGCTATAGGGCTGAAACCGAAGAGCTTAGGTCATTGAAAAATGACCCGGATGTACAAAGGGTGTTGGCTGCGAAGGCAAAGGCTTCGGTCCATGAAGTCACTTTTGAAGCAATTGCAAAGGAAATGGATGTTGAGAAGCCCCGAGAGCTTGCACTTGCATACCTAATGGTTAAGGGTGATGTATACACTGAAGCAGATGGTAGTTTGGCTTTCAAGAAGCCACCCCTCATGGCTGCCCGTGGTGATGCACATGATGCACAACAAGCAGAAAGAGCACAACAAGTGCCAAATGCTGAAAGGACAAGAGTCCCTGGTGCTAGGCTTGATGCAGGTCAAGAGAAGAGTAAGGATGAGGGATCCTCTACTCATTCCCGCTTTGCTCCAAGAAGACATGTCCATTCTCGTGTTGAGCTTTCCACTCATCTGGAGAGTGTGACTCAAGAGAGAATGAAGAGGGATCGTGAATCTTCATCGCGGCATCATCATCATGCAGATGAACAGGATGTACATAGGGATGCATATAGAAGGAAGAAGCCTCAAGAGTTCAAGTCCGGTGACAAGGATGTAAAGTTTGAAAACTTTCAGGGACGGATGGACTCTACCAAAGCACTTGCTTTCATCAGACAGTTTGAGATAGCTTTTTGCAATGAAGACTTTTCGGAAAAGTCTATGCTCAGGCATGTGGGAATGCATCTCAAGGATACGGCAAGTGATTGGTGGCTTGCAAAAATACTTGATGGAAGTGCTGCCCCAACTTGGTCTTCTTTCAAAATTCAGTTTTATGATCAATTCTTACCACCAAACTTTGCAAAGGATGTACGCAAGGAGTGGGATTGGTTGTCCCAAGATGAGGGAGAGTCCGTTGCTTCATACGTAGTAAAGTTTTGGAAAGTCCTTCTCAAGGTTACTCCCTTCATGAAGATTGGAGAGGACGAGAAGAAGAGAAAGTTTGAATCGGGGCTCCATCACATCATTCAACAAAGCTTGGGAGTGTACCCAAATAAGACCATACAAGAGCTTATACACTCAGCCATGATTGCGGAGAACTTGCACATAAAAGCACCCACAAATAAGCCATTTGCAGGTCAAAACAAGAGCAAATTCAGGGCTGGTTATAACCAGAAAAAGGGTGGACAGCCACCTAAGAATGCTCCCAAAGATGGCCGAGATGCAAAGGATGACTCCGAAAAGAAGCCGGGGGGTAAACGCCACAATTTTGGGCTCTCAAAACAGCAATTGGAAGAGTACAGGAAGGCTGGAAAATGCTTTAAGTGTGGCAGTAAAGATCATATATATCCTAAATGCCCACAGAATCCTAAGAATGCTGAGCCTAATGTGCAAAAGCCTCTTGTGAATGTTATACCCGATGTGCAGGGTAATACAGGGCATGAGCCCAAGAGTAGAGTCATATGCAAGGCTTGGGGCGAATTGAAGGATCAGCCCGCTTTGTTTCTTTTTGATGATGCTTCCACAGATAACTTTATATCCGTACAAATGGCTGCCGCCATAGGTCTCAATGTGGAAGACATGGGAATGCAAATGAATGCAGATGCCACCTTTGAGGGCAAACAGGTTGATGTAACTCCGGTCATTGGTAAGCTCCGTGTACATATACAGGACTACCTCGACTATGAGAGCTTTCTAGTGGCTCCTCTTACAGGTTGTGATGTTTTGTTGGGGATGCCCTGGCATCACCGTTTAGAGCCTGTTAAGGCTTACAAAGAGAAGAAAATCAGCTTTGTACATAGAGGCCGTGAGCACTCTATAGATGCTGGTACTACTGGAAGTACCATACCTCTTGTAAGCCATGTACAAATTAATAAGGCAATAAAGAAATCAGCTTGTTCTTACTTGGTTTTTGTACATGATACCATTGAACATTCTAGTGTTGATGTTAGTGCATTAGATCAAGACAAGCTTAACTTTTTGAATGAGTTCAAAGATTGTTTTGCAAATGCTTTGCCAGCAAGGTTGCCACCAGAGAGGCCGGAAGATCATTGCATAGATCTAATTCCCGGTAGCTCTCCACCTAATAGGCCACCATACAGGGTGAGTGCTAGTCAACAAGAAGAGATTATGGCACAGGTGAATGAACTTTTGGAAAAGGGTTTGATTCGGCCTAGTTCCTCGCCATATTGCTCGCCGGTACTTCTTGTTCAAAAGAAGGATGGTACTTACAGGATGTGTGTTGATTACCGTGCCCTTAATAAGATAACCATCAAGAATCGGTTTCCCATTCCGCGTATTGATGACATCTTGGATAAGCTTGAAGGTTCGGCATGTTTCAGCCGAATAGACCTCAAGAGTGGGTATCATCAAGTGAGAGTGGCACCTCAAGATGTACACAAGACTGCATTCAGGACAGCCTTTGGTCTTTATGAGTTTTTGGTGGTGCCTTTTGGCCTTACAAATGCACCCGCTACCTTCAACAGGATGATGGACAGGGTGTTCAGAAAGCATAGAAAGTTCACAGGTATATTCTTTGATGACATTATTGTATTCTCAAAGAATGAAGCCCAACATCGTGAGCACCTGGCTATTGTGTTTAAAGAGCTTAAGGAAAATCAGCTCTACATAAATGCAAAAAAGAGTGAATTCTTCCTCCCAGAAATTCACTATCTTGGTCACATTGTATCAAAGGATGGTGTGCGCATGGATCCCGCAAAGATACAAGCCATGCAAGAATGGCCAGAGCTGAAATCAGTCCATGAAGTCAGGAGCTTCCTTGGTTTATGTGCTTACTACAGGAGGTTCGTCAAGCATTTTGCTTTCATTGCTGCTCCGTTACATGATTTAACGAAGAAGAAAGCAATCTTTAAATGGACACAAGAAGAGAGAGATGCCTTTCAAAAGTTGAAGAGTGCAATCATCTCGGGACCGGTACTCATTATTCCGGATTTGCACAAACCTTTTGTCGTGGAATGTGATGCAAGTGAGGACTGCATAGGGGCTGTTTTGAACCAAGAAGGACATGCCATTGCCTATGAGAGCAGACGCTTGCAACATGCAGAGCTTCACTTACAGGTTTATGAGAAGGAGTTGTTGGCTGTAATTCATGCCCTTACTATTTGGAAACACTATCTTTTAGGGGCTGATTTTATGGTCAAAACTGATCATCAAAGTTTGAGATATTTTTTGACTCAAAGTAAGCTCTCAGAGAAGCATATGAGATGGGCAAATTTTCTCTCAATGTTTCATTTTCAGATTTTACACACTCCAGGGAAAAAGAATGTGGTGGCAGATGCCTTATCTAGACGACCACAGGTTCATGCTATTACAGTTGCATACCATGAGGACTTATCGGATATGCGTAATACTTATCATTTGGATGAGGATTTTGCACATGTATGGGCTGATTTGCAAGAGGGTATTGCTGTCCCATCTTATGCCATAAGAGATGGATATCTCATGATGCAAAATCGTATGTGTGTGGTAAAGAACCTTCGCCATAAGGTTATGGATGAGTGCCATGCTCCTCCATATGCAGGTCATAGAGGCATTTTGGCCACAGCACAAGCTTTGGAGAGGTATTTCTTTTGGCCACATATTCGCAAGGATATTGAAGCATATGTACGCGAATGTATGGTATGTCAAAAGGTCAAGTTTGACCGACATAAAGCACCTGGATTGCTTCAACCTTTGCCTATACCAAATGAACCATGGGAAAGCATTGCTATGGATTTCATTATGGATTTGCCAAGGACGCCACAGGGAAATGATGCTATTTGGACCATTATTGACAGGTTTAGCAAGCAGGCACATTTCATTCCCGTGCGCAAGACAATAAAGCCAGATCATATGGCTAGGATGTTTTTGGCACAGATATTCAAACACCATGGCATGCCTAAATCTATTGTGGGGGATAGAGATCCTAGAACCACAAGTTTATTTTGGCACGCATTGTTTGACAATATGGGTACAAAGCTGAACTTCTCATCAGCTTACCATCCACAGACAGATGGGCAAAGTGAAATAGCAAATTCAACCGTCCTCGACTTGCTGAAATCTTATGTATCCGACCGCAAATCGGATTGGGAGAAGTATTTACCGCTTGTGGAATTTGCCTACAACAACACGGTACATACTTCTATGGGCAAGGCGCCCTTTGAGATTATCTATGGCAAGGTGGTACTACCACCCATCCTTCGTACAAAGGGTGAGATTTTTGCAGCAGATGAGTATGTCAGAGACTTGGATACTGCATTTGCACAGGTACGGACAGCCATAGAGAGGTCTCAAACCAAGAATAAAAAGGCAGCTGATAAGCATAGAAGGGATGTACAATTCAAACAAGGTGATTGGGTCTTGCTGAAATTTGAAAAGGCACGCCTTCGGAAGAGGCCAGGAAAAGAGGGAAAGTACCCTAAACTTTCCAACAGGTATTATGGACCTTTTCAGATCTTGCAGAAGATCAATGATGTTGCATTTCGGCTTGTACTCCCAGATCATTGGAACATGCATAATGCTTTTCATGTCAGCCTATTGAGGCCTTATGTGGGACCGACACCGTTTGAGCCGGTTTTGGAAGACCCACCCGAGGTGGATGAGCTGGAAGAGATTCTTCAACCTGAACAGATTGTTTTTCACAAGGAACGAAAGCTTGCGGGAGGCAAACTTGTTCGTAGGTACCTTGTGAAGTTCAAGAATTTTTCAGCTTTGGATGCGAAATGGATGGATGAGGCCTACTTCGAGGATTACCCAGATCTTTTGAAGGCCTATCTGGAGGCTTTTCAGTTGCGGTCAACTGATTAGAAGCCGGGGGGATGTCACAAATCCCTATATTCTAGGGACATGCGGATGCGTGTCAGGCCTAGAAACATGCGGATGCATGTATGTATTATACCTGGGCATGTGTATGGATCATATGAGTGGATGCATATGAGTCCAAGGACATGGCAGGACATTTGTGGACTTTCGGGCGGTGCCCGTGTGGATTCCGGCCATGCACACATGGTGTGTTATGATGGCAGGCGGAATATTTTCAAGTACAAGAATGATGATAGGTGGTTCTCCAAGTTTACATATGCACAATGCATAAATGATGCATGTCATAACTTTATTTTACTTTGTGTGACATTGTCTTGCTGCCTGGACAATGCTTGTTATTTTGGCTTGTGAAGCCCGAGGGACCGGGGACGCCCGGGCACCTTGTGGACACGTGTGTGCACTCCTGCTTGGGCCTAAAACTGTGGGCTTATGGGTTTTGGCAGGTGGTAAGTGCGTCCACACTCAATTTACAGCTTATTTCATTTACTACTAAAGTTTATTGGTTTGCAGGTCCACACTCATTAATAAGTGGCCGGACCACTTATAATGCGTTCGCATTTGGTTGGACCAAAATTAATGAAGTCCGGACAGCTTATGGCCATTTCCCATTTGGTTGGACCTAAACTTATACAAACAGGACAAATGGAGAACTATGGGCTGGACACCTACCTAGACACCTTATGGGGACACTTGTCAGTCTGTATGTGTACCCACCAAGCACCATAGGTGGCACTGGAGAAAGGCGCCTCCTTCAAGAGACCATTTTTATTCATAACTCAACACATTGGAGAGCTGGTTGAAGCTTTTGGAGTTGCTACAGGGCTGGTTGCTTGCTTCCCGGACTCACACAAGCTTGGATAATGATCCCCACACTCTTCTAAAGGGCTGGTTGGTAAATTTCAGACCTTTATTTTCTGGTTATTGCGAGTTTTGGGCTGGTTACAGGTGTCCAAAGTCAACTTGGACAATACAGGACAGCTCTAGGGACCTCCACAGGGCTGTAGGACCCTTTACAGGTGGATTTCTCGCGATGGAAAGTTGCTGTTTTGGACTGGTTATTGCATAAAACAGGCCGGACAGCAATGGAATATGTGAGCATGGATGTGTCTCAAGGATTCCTGGTGTAACAGGTGTTTAGGGCAAGCATTGGGAACACTTGCTCGCGGAGAACACAAGTTTCTGGATCAGTTTCTCGCGTGGAAACAGGGCCTAAAGATCCATTTACATCTTGTGCAGGGCGGAGTAGCTGTGAGGATTGTGATACTCTTGTGCAGGGCGGATGTACCTGTGAAGAGGCTTGTGCAGGGCGGATGTACCTGTGTGTAGGGCGGATGTACCTACAGATTCTTTTGCTTGAAATGTATTCATTCATGATGTATTTGGAAGAATCAGGTGCAGGCTGGTGGTGAATCCCCAGGCACCCGTAAACTTGTACTTGCAGACTCTTTTGGTAATATAACCTAAAGGGGGGGGGTCAGCCTATCATCGGCCCCTTTATGTGGTGTACTGTCATTTTCAGCTTTGTGGTTGTAATGCTCAAGTGTTAAGTGCTCAGAATCTTGTTCACATTTATACGATTCCAATACACGCGTCCGCCTCCCGTTACACACTCTCTCTCTCTCTCTCCATTGCTGTATTTTTCTGCACTTGCTCTTGTGTTCTCAGATTTTGTCATCATCTCCGTTGCATATTCGGACATGGTATTAGAGCCCTAGGCTCTTGATGGATCTTGGGAATTGTGTGAGCAAGAGGGGGACTGTTGTGTTGCTGATTGGTGGACTGTTTTGGACTGTTCGGGAAGAGGAGAAGCAAGAGGAAGGCGGGCTGATTTGCTGGACAGCCACTTGCAGGTTTAAGTTCTTCTTTGTTCCCACCTACCCACCCACCCTTTTCAGTTACATCCCCGCAATGGCAGATCTGCTTGAGATGGCTAAGAGACATGTGAAGATCCCGACACTCCCCACGTTCCCAGTGGACCGTCAGTTGGACAGGAATAACTACGACATCTGGAAGGTAATGATGGAATCTGTTTTGGAGTCGTATGATGTAACACGCGGAAGCTCTGGGGGTCTTCTTTCAGCCCTACACACTACTGAGAACATGCTGATGCAAAAACGCAGATAGAAGGGAGAGAGAGAGAGAGAGAGAGAGAGAGAGAGAGAGAGAGAGAGAGAGAGAGAGATGCTGGAAATTCTGGTATATTCATATGGTACAAAAAGGTACCCTTCTACAGCCCTAGGCTGCCTTCATACAAAAGGTGATAAACACCAAAATCTAGTCCTGCTCTAAGGACCCTAAGGACCCATCCCATAAAGGAATGAATGAGTTACACAATGAGCAAACTTGCCCTTTTATAGGCATGCTGGACAAATGAAACGCTGGCTGACCAACAGTCGGCTGGCCGACTGGACAACCTCCTCAAGCACTGATGCGCCTGCAACCGACAGTTGGCAAATACTCCATAAACGTTGGTCGCTTGCTACAGCCGCCAAATCTGGTACAGCCGACTCCCTGATCATGTAGCCGACAGCACCCTCGAAGTCCTCCAAGTCCAACCTACTGCACCTTGTGCTCCAACTTCTGGTTCTTATACTCTTTTTCTGGCTGCCTCTTCTGGACTAGCATCTGAGAATGTCCATGGCATTTTATGCACATGACATATGACCTTGCTGATTTCATTGTTGTTGGGGTTCCATGGCCGGAGGTAGAGGAAGGGGAGTTACTCTCAATACGGAAGGAACACGAGGCACAAGCACACGCACAGTTGTGGAATCGTGTCAATGCCACGGTCCGTTCATTCATCTTCCTCAACTGCACACCGCAGGTAATCAATCATCATATAAAGCATATGACATTGGCCAGAGGTATATGGCAGCATTTGGGCTTCTCTTTATAAGAGGGTATCGCCCATGAAGAGGATTTCCTTGGAAGTACAAATGCAGGTTATGAACCCTGCAAAGTCATCGACGATGCGGGAGCACATTAACAAGCTCTGCAGGCTCTTCAGCACAAAGTTCTTCAAGCTGAGAAGGAGATATCATCGGAGGATATGGCCATAACGTTGCTATCGCATTTGCCCTCTCAGTACTCAGCATTCTACTCGTCTTTGAATACGAGTGGCAAGCTCAGCACCATAACGTGGGAGGAGCTTGTGCCCATAGTCTTGGACCAGGAGGAAAGATTCACGAACCCTCCACAGGGCGGAGGTTCAGAGGCCTTAACTG
The DNA here is from genome assembly GCF_041138505.1 of Cibotium barometz. Lineage (NCBI taxonomy): Eukaryota > Viridiplantae > Streptophyta > Polypodiopsida > Cyatheales > Cibotiaceae > Cibotium > Cibotium barometz. The sequence continues at coordinate 28,780,813 of NC_141064.1, read as the reverse complement.
GCCAACGGTCGAAAGGCCGGAATAACAACAAGGGCAAAGGGAAGGCTTCATCGGAGAAGTCTTCTGAGAAGATGTCCGACTCAGACCGCGAGAAACTCAAGGCAGAGAGGACCTGTAATGATTGTGGCGAGAAAGGCCACTATTGGAGGCAGTGTCTTAAGCGGAACACCGAGAAGGGTGAAGAATCCTCAGCAGCAACCGTGATGACTCCAGCATTTGTGTACCTGGAGGTGATGGACACCGATGTTTCATTTTCTTCGGGCAGGGAGGAGGTTGGAGGACTCGCCGCTACGGATACTCAGGAGTGGATTCTAGACAGTGGTGCTTCCAAGCACATGACTCCTTCCCATTCAGGTTTACAGGATCTCTGCAAGTATTCTAGTCACATTCTTACTGGGGATACATCCACTATCCCAGTTCAGAGTGAGGGCAGGTTGGAGATAGTTCCCGATGGCAGAGGGGGAAAGCATTCCTCCCAGGTGTTGTATGTTCCATCACTTGGTTTTCATATGTTATCAGTGCATCAGGTTTGCAAGACTGGCGTACGGGTGGAGTTTGATGAGCATTTTGTTGCTCTTCGGGACAAACAACAGGCCAAGTAGTTTGGGAAGGCGAAGTGGAGAATAGAGTTTACAAACTTTCAGCACTCTCTTGTAACACGCGGAAGCTCTAGGAGTCTTCTTTCAGCCCTAAACACTACTGAGAACATGCTGATGCAAAAACGCAAATAGAATGGAGAGGAGAGAGAGAGAGAGAGAGAGATGCTGGAAATTCAGTATATTTCTGATGGTACAAAAAGGTACCTACATCCACAGCCCTAGGCTGCCTTCATGAAAAGGTGGTATACACCCAAAATCTGTCCTAATCTAAGACCCATTCCCTAGAGGAATGAATGATTACAACAATGAGCATGTGCCCCCCTTTTATAGCCCTTTGGACTCCTTGAAGTGCTGGCCGACCAGCAATCGGCCAGCCGACTGCTCATACACTACATAAAATGCTGCACCGTCTGGATATACTCCCATATAATGCTGCGCTTTCAGCCGCCTTGTCCTCTGGTCCAACCGACGTCATCCTCTGATGCAACCGACAGTCCCCACTTGCAGCTCTGATAGCATCCTCTTCATGTCCTCCATGCCTTGCTCCAAGTCCACACTAGCCACTTCTGCACTCTTTGCTCCTACTTCTGGTTTTGGTACTCTTTTTCTGGCTGCCCCCTTCTGGTCTAGCTCCAGAGAATGTCCATGGCATTTCATGCACATGACATCCCCCTATGCTAAACTTGATGACAGGATTCCAACCTGTTCTTGGATGACTATCATCATCCCACTCTATTCCCGAAGTCCCTCTGTCATCCATCCAACTCTGGCAACCCTTTTCACTGAAAACCCGGCCCGATCTCCAAAACCACTCTAACTCTGAATAATATCTATGCTCTGATACCAATGTAACACGCGGAAGCTCTAGGAGTCTTCTTTCAGCCCTAAACACTACTGAGAACATGCTGATGCAAAAACGCAAACAGAATGGAGAGTAGATGCATCTGTTCCATCCAGTCCCCAATCCATTCCTGCCCTGACTCTGAACACTGTCTTGGTCTTCATTCCTGAGAAATGAGTCTGGCACTCACACATCACCCCTTGGAAGATAATCCTCCCTTGGGACCATTGCCCAAACCTATCTGGCTCACAGGACTGCCATCCCCTCTGGCTTTGTGGAACACCACCAACAAACCTCCTGGGAGCTCTTCCCAATCCTGTGTTCCTTGCCTTGGACTTCGTATCCGTGTACTTTCCTGTACCTTGGACCTTTACACCATCATATGGGACTGAATCAGTGTTTAGCTTTGCTGAGCTTGATGCTCTGATACCAATGTAACATGCGGAAGCTCTAGGAGTCTTGTTTTAGCCCTAAACACTACTGAGAACATGCTGATGCAAAAACGCAAACAGAATGGAGAGTAGAGAGAGAGAGAGAGAGAGAGAGAGAGAGAGAGAGAGAGATGCTGGAAATTCAGTATATTTCTGATGGTACAAAAAGGTACCTACATCCATAGCCCTAGGCTGCCTTCATGAAAAGGTGGTATATACCCAAAATCTGTCCTAGTCTAAGACCCATTCCCTAGAGGAATGAATGATTACAACAATGAGTATGTGCCCCCTTTGGACTCCTTGGAGTGCTGGCCGACCAGCAGTCGGCCAGCCGACTGGTCATACACTACATAAAATGCTGTGCCGTCTGGACATACTCCCATATAATGCTGCGCTTTCAGTCGCCTTGTCCTCTGGTCCAGCCGACGTCATCCTCTGATGCAGCCGACAGTCCCCACTTGCAGCTGACAGCATCCTCTTCATGTCCTCCATGCCTTGCTCCAAGTCCACACTAGCCACTTCTGCACTCTTTGCTCCTACTTCTGGTTCTAATGCTCTTTTTCTAGCTGCCCCCTTCTGGACTAGCTCCAGAGAATGTCCATGGCATTTCATGCACATGACATCTCTCTCCCAGGTCCTCAGTTTGTGATGAGTGGCAGTCTGGTAATGGCCACTTAAGTGTGGATACACTACAGGTGCAGGCTTTCCGAGACCAAATGGAGGATAGCTTGCCAGTTGATGGCAACAGTTGGCAGGAACTTTCCAGTACAGATGTTGGTAATTCTTGTGTTCGTCAGTCAGAGGAAAGTTTACAAGCTCTGATGTCTCGTAGTATTCGGGACAAAGAAACTCCTGTAAATGAGGAAGTTCTTTCCACGAGGACCTCTTGGAAAGCCAGGCAGGTAACAGTAGATTACTTGTTGCAGAAGGAGGTGGATGTTGCACATTCTCCAGGCTTTGTGGTTCCGGATTCAGAGGGGGTTGGTTACAGGTTTCCGAAGGCCTTGAGTGGTCTTCAGCACAAGCAGGTTTCCAAGACTTGGCATCCCACCGTAACAGTTGTTGATCCTTGTGAGCAGTATGGTGCCTCTCTGACTCGGAAGCAGAATGGTTCATTGATTTGGTTGATGTATACCAGATTGGACGGGAGCTTCCTGATGAGGCTGTTGAGCTCATGTTTGCAGATGACTCTTTGGGAGGCAAGATTGTGTATCTTGTGGTTTCTACAGCATGCGAAGGATCTTGGACTCTTTTACACAGGAGGGGGATTGATGGATGGAGTCCGACTCCAAGGTTAGAGTGGCTCAAATTGGGGAGGAGATCCAGACACGAGGAGATCTACTTCAGGTTACAGTTTTACCCTTGGCTCAGGAGCAATTTTATGGAGCAGTAAGAGGCAGCCATCTATTGCCTTGTCATCGACAAAGGCAAAGTATCGGGCTGCTTGTGGTGCTAATTGTGAGGTGGTGAGGTTGCAGAGGTTACTTGGCAGGATTGGGTTTCCACTGGAGGAACCCACGGTCATCCAGAGGCATTTTGTTCGTGAAAAGAATCAAGATCATTGCTGATGACATCTTGCTAGAGTTATGTTCGACGGAGGACAGTGCAGTGGACCTCTTCACAAAGTCTCTACCTCAGGCTATGCTCCGTCAGCACTCTAGCTCCCTAGGGTTGGTTCCACAGCTAGGAGCTGAGAGGGGGTGTTAGAAGTCATCTCCTGTCTATACATATACACCATGGCCTCTGTTGTGGGTGTGCCCGCCCGTATTAGGTGTTTTCTCATTTTTCCCCACTCTCCATATTTTTTCCCATTTTTTCCTATTTTCCATGGTGTGGGAGGCTGCCCTATGATGGCAGGATGACCCAGAAGCTGGCCAACTGCACTCGTGTGCATGTGTTCATTCCCTGGAGCAGGCCGACTGGTTCTGTTTAGGTCGTGGACCTTTTTTGGCTGGCCGACTGGAGGAGACTCAATCGTGAGGCTGGCGGCTGCTTTTTCCATTGGCCGACTGGATTTCTGGGGCCATATAAAATGGCCCCATGGCCCCCACTCCATTGTATCATAGTTTCGGGATTTTTCTTGTGTGGCAGAGTTACACGCCTCTCTCTCTCCATTGCTGTATTTTTCTGCACTTGCTCTTGTGTTCTCAGATTTTGTCATCATCTCCGTTGCATATTCTGACATTAATGAGTGTTTAGCCTTGCTCAACCCGATGCTCTAATACCAATGTCACATGCGGAAGCTCTGGGAGTCTTCTTTCAGCCCTAAACACCATCCTGGAACAGCCTGATGCAAAACGCAAGCAAGAGAGATGGAGAGAAGAGAGAGAGAGAGCTGAGTTTCAGTATATTCAGATAGTACAAAAAGGTGTATTAAGTCTTGGCCAGCCTTTGGCTGCCATCAAAAGGTGGTAAACACCTACTCTAAGCCTAATCTAATGACTCAGCCCATGGGGGAAATGATCTAATCCTTGAGCAAGCGTGCCCTTTTATAGGCCTTGAATCCCCTATGGACTGGCCGACCTGCTGTCGGCCAGGTCCTGGACAAAAAATCCTTCATTTGCTGCAGCCAACAGAGACATATCTCATTCATGTGCTGGCCGACAGCCCCCTGGGTCCTCCACAAGGTACTCCTGCCCATACTAGCAGCTGTACTGGTCCAAAACCTTGTCTTTAATCTGCTGCCCCTCAGGGAAAAGCCCTGGGAATGAGCATGCACATGACATCTGGCCTTGTGACTTGCATTGGACAGGTGACCACGATTCACTACGGCTCTCACTGATGGGATATGACATGGTATCCCCCTATTCGTGGCACATCAATTTTATGCTTGCAATTGCCTGTCAGACCAGGCTCTGTATTCCAATGAAGGGAGCCAGTCGATTGTTTCCAGCTTCATCATTGGTTTCAAGGCAACACAATGCGTTTACACAGTGTCCCCACCCATGGGGATATGACAGGAGGTCTATTGCATTGGCATATGTGCAAAACATCCGACATCCCCTTGCGCTTGTGGACATGAGGGGCGGGGGAAGCTCTCCATGGAGGTGCAAGGTTAACTGTTCAGAGGGTCTGCAACAGGACATAGGCACAAGAAACTAACTAAAATGCACATCTCATCAAGAAGCGCCCACTAACCTTTTTCAGTTTGATGTCATCTTCGAGCTCGTGGAATTTATTGTTCAACCGGCCGAACGTGTTGATGTTCTGCTGATCTTCCCATGTTACCTCCGTCTCGCTGCCTTCGCCCTTTTGTTGTCAGAGGAAAAGCAAAAGGCATCCACATCACAAAACAGACAGAAATCCATGCAACGGTGTTTTATCTTCAAAGGGTTCAAAAAAACCCGACAGGACAAACACGCGTAGAGCACACCATACCTGCTGCATTCTTAAAACCCAAAGTCGAGTAGCACAGCAGTAGGTGATTTGTTATTCACATAATACAATTTAATCAACTAGAAACATTTGTCATTTAAGTAGTTCAACTATTTGATTAATTTTATTATTTAATAAAAGCTTTAATAATTCAGTCATTCAAAATGGAGGAAGCTGCTACATTTTTTGACTTGGCCAAAAAAATGATGAGCATGGATCAAGGTAAAGATGTGATGATATAAATCCTTCTCCCTCTAATGGAAATAGTGATTCTAATGCTAAAGTTGATGCAATTTACTTTAGTATATCCTGTTGCATTTGTTCACTTTAAGGCTTCCTCCATTAGTGAGGGAAGAACGCTCATTCAAGGCTTGCTTCTAGAGAGTCTTTAGTTGCAACCTGACTTCGGAGCTTTGTAATCTATGATAGACAAGCATAGGCAAATGAATCTAATGGATTAGTGGGGATACCCTAAAAATCAAATAAATTCCTTAAAATATATATATACCATAAAGCTTCATATCTTAGTACAACCCATGTAGTCACGGCGGTAGATAGCATGCCATTGAAGTCCTACAAGGCATGGTTGGCTCAACATGTAAGAAACATATGCTGAATGATTCCCCGCTCTCTATTACATCTCCTACATATGCCATCAGAAATTATAAATTGGACAGCCCTATGACCAACTCACACTACATGATGAAGGATATAACTGACAAAATTTTTTCTCTAGTATAATTTCAATTCCATATTTGCTAATAGTAATAATAACACTCTCTTGGATCTAGAAGCACACCCCATCTTTTATTTAATAATAATAAGAGTAATAATAACACCCTCTTTGATCTAGAAGCACACCCCATCTTTTATTTTATAATAATAAAAGTAATAGTAACACTCTTTTGGATCTAAAAGCACAGCCTATCTTCTATTACCTTTATTATTTTATAATAATAAAAGTAATAGTAACACTCTTTTGGGATCTAGAAGCACACCCCAGGTTTTATTTGATTTAAGATGTAGTCCCCCATTTGCACAGGGAAGATGATCTTCCCATTTTTGCATTCTGCTTTCTAGAAGACCTATGTCATATTTGGTAACCCTAAATCGTGTTTCAATAACATCCCAAGTCTTCTAGTTTTGTGTTTGTGTGTCCCATAGTGTGCTCTAAGTTCTTATTCCTCTTCTATTTAAGAGGTGATCTTGTTTTAATTTGTCAAGGGAAATATCATATTTCTAGGTAATAGAGAGTGAAATGGAGTCATCAAATAAATGATTACCTTTCCTTGGAAATGATAAAGTTCGTGGTGCTTATGCTAGATCAATATGAGTGGAGGAGAGAGACTCAAAATACAAGAACATATCTTGTTTATTAAGTTGCTTTATGAATACAACTTGGCCTTTGCTCATATCAAAATGCCTTCTAGCTCCACCTTTAAATAGGTGAGCTAGTGGACCATAAGTCCATTCACACACACACACCCTTCTCCTACCCTTTTACATAACCTTAGTCTTTTAATACCCCCCCTCAATACCAACTATGAAAAAAATTGGAATAGGTGGTATTGGACATAGGTTGCCTTTATAACATTAGGCGTACAGGGTTAGGAATATAGGTGTTGTTACTTTGAGATTTAAAACAATTTCTTAGTGGAGTTAGAGGCTGATACAAAGTTAGCCTCTGACTCTTTGTTAGGACATTTAGAAGTGATATGTCCCGTTTGTTTACACTTATTACATTTCATCTTGTTGGGATATTTGATCCAACAATTATTTGCCAAATGACCCACCTTTTTGCAATGGACACACCTTACTTTGATCACTTTGATGTGACAAAGCTTGTTCGATATTCGATGAAGTTGTTGCACTTGAAGATTCAGCTCCATCCTTTGGCCTCTTCTCTTCATCAAGACAAGATTGAATGACTCCTTCAAGGGTGGAATTAGGTATGTTCTTCAGGGTGGTGACTAAGGTGGGGTACACCTTCTTGATTGCTTTTAGCAAAACAGCCACTGCATCATCTTCATCCATTCTCGCATTCACTGATGCAAGTTGAGCCATAAGGCCCTTCAAGTGAGAGATAAAGGCTCCAATGCCATCTCCCTCTTTGAGCTCCAAGCTTAAAAAATCAATTTTAAGTGAGATCTTGGAATTCTTACCACACGAGCTCCATAGAGCTTGTCAAGTTCATCCCATTTCTCCTTTGCAGTCGGAAGCTGGTCCACATGGTGAATAAGAGCCTCATCAAGATGAAGCATGATGATGGCTTGTGCCCTCTCATCATCTTCGATATCTTCAGCCTTAGTTTGATCAATAACCTTAGTGTGCCGGAGATGAATGGCCAAAAACCTTTGGACATCATCTTGTACTTGACAAGAACTTGCCAAGTGTGGAAGCCCTCTCCTGAGAACTTTTTAATTTGGGTATTTTCCTTTGACATTGGGTATTGAAGGGAGATTACAAGAGAGTAATGGGCTGATTTATGAAGAAGAAAACCAAAAAATTTGTGATGATTTGGCTTAAGTAGAAAGAGAAAGGCTTATGAGAGTGCAAGAACCCTTAATCAAGCCAAGGATGTTGCATAAAAAAGGAGATTAAGATTGTGAAGCTTATGGTTTAGCACTTAGGGTTTGTTCCCAACCACTAATTCTGATGGAGAAAGCTTCATTAGTGTCAAGGAACACTTTCTTTGGTGATTAAGATCACCATTAGTGTTTAGCAACACTATTAGTGCTTATTAAGAGCACATTTTTGGCATAAATTGACACTTGTCTTGGTGATTAGATTCACCATTAGTGTTTAAGAACACACTTAGTGTTTAGAAACACTTTGGAATGGCTCCCCTTTGCTGGATTAGTAGCATCATTAGTGTTAATCAACACTATTAGTGTTTATGAACACTATTAACAAGCTCTTGAGCAAGCTTTCATGGAGAAAACCAGTCATCGCCGCCTGGTCTTTTGCCTCTTACGCGCGCGTCGAGCAACCATTGGGGCTCATCTCTGGGCTGTAGAACCTTGAGACTATGGGCTTCAAAAGCTCTAAGTTTATGTGGCTAAACTCTTACCACAGGCTGCGAATTTGTGTACGAAACAAGCACTGCAAAGAAATCGTGCGCCGGCCTGCTCAGATGGCAATGGCGCGGCTAAGAGAGATGTAATCCATCAATTGCCTGTACGAACCTGAGCACCCGGAGGTCTTCTTCAAGTTTCTAGTTGAAATCACGCTGAGATTCGGCCTCCTCAAACTGTTGGAAGGCCTCCACTGGCTGGGGGTAGATGAGGTGCACTCTAAAAACCACTTTTTTGACCTATTCTACACCTTGCAAGTTGCCTAGCTCTAGATACCATGATAAAATTCGTGGTGCTTATGCTAGATCAATATGAGTGGAGGAGAGAGACTCAAAATACAAGAACATATCTTGTTTATTAAGTTGCTTATGAATACAACTTGGCCTTTGCTCATATCAAAATGCCTTCTAGCTCCACCTTTAAATAGGTGAGCTAGTGGACCATAAGTCCATTCACACACACACCCTTCTCCTACCCTTTTACATAACCTTAGTCTTTTAATAGGAAAGAATCCTCTCCATAGTGTGAGGCACCTTTGATGGAGAATCACATTTCCTTATGAAATTTATGAGACGGCTACTAGCAGGTATTAAGGAGATCAAATGAAACAAAACTCAGGATAATGGCATATTCTTTCAAGTAGGGTATGGTTGCAATTTAAATGCATTGACATTTCTAGTTAGTAGAACACTCTAGACTTCATTGGGGTATGGTTCCAATTTGAGTGCATTGGCATTCGTAGTTAGGAGAATCGTCTAGTGTTCATTGGGGTATGGTTGCAATTTGAGTGCACTGACGTTTCTAGTTAGGAGAATACTCTAGTCTTCATTTCTAGTTAGGAGAATACTCCAGTCTTCATCTGGGTATGGATCCAATTTGAGTGGATTGACATTTCTAGTTAGGAGAATACTCTAGCCTCCATTAGGGTATGGTTCCAATTCGAGTGCATTGACATTTCTAGTTAGGAGAATACTCTAGCCTTCATTGGGGTATGGTTCTAATTCAAGTGCGTTGACATTTCCAACTAGGATAATACTTCATTCTTTAGTTTTAGTTAGGAGAATACTTCAAACTTCATTGGGGTATGATTCCAGTTTGAGTAAGGTTCTACTTACCCTGCACCTATGGTTTCCACTCTCATTCTCATTCCTACCTACACTAACTTGAAACACAATTCAATGACGAGGGAAATCCAAGATCCAAATTCCATAGACTTGCTAGCCTCTTGCTTCAACTAGGATGAATTAAGAACATAAAACCTATGGATGCAAGGTATAAGGTGATAGTTTGAGACACAAGGTGTAAGGTGCATGTGGAAGGTGTAAGGTACGAGTTGTTAGTGCATGTACATGTGTGCGAGAATGGTGAATCCACCCAAGTTTGTGGAGATGCAAGGCAAGCCACTCCACTCTCTTCCCTCCTTCTCCCTTAAAGGCAATACTCCCAAGTCTTGAAATTTTATATTTCTTGAATAATATAATTTATTAGAATATACTTGATCAATTGGCAATTTGAGTCGTCAAATCATTGTTACAATTTTGAAAATATACATCATGTTTTTTGTTCTATATCCCAAATTTTGGGCCATTTTATAGATTATTGATATTCTCAAATTTTAAATATATATTTGAAACATTCTGAAAAAACTTTTAATCAAGAGTAAAGGGTTTTTTATATTCTCTTAAGGAAATATTTTGAAGATGCCAAGTGTTTCTCATAAACAAGAATTAATGAAAATTTAATTTATAGTCTATTAAAAACAAATGAGTTAGGATTTTACTAAATCAATGATTAGTACATTTTAGACGAGGGCACTTGTCTAAATTTATTTGTCATCTTACTAAGTTTGCACCACCAAACTATGTACAATCATATATTGCGTGACTTGTTCTTTTCATGTGAAATTTTCTTAATAATGACACATGTTGTTATCTTAAATTGGTGTGACCCATACTTTAAAATATTGACACGGTATCTTGAAATACTTTTTGAAGAATAATACAAAACTCACAAATACAATAAAGACTAAACCATATAATTGAATTTAAATTGACAAGATGAGCATAAATTGAAACAAAAACAAGAAATAGAGTAAACATCACCTTGAACATAGTATTGGGTCCAATCCCCCCCCCCCAAGAAGTGTTGGCATCCTTCCACTTCTTGGGTATTTATGCTTTATTCATAAAAATATCCCACATGCCAAAAATAGTTAAACGTTTATGCATGGGCTTGCCCTTTACGAAAATAGGAGTTGCTTTAACCCAAAGTTAAGATAAATTCTTCATATCTAAACCACTAAAAGAAAAATACACAAAGAATCCCAAGGGCTAATTCATGTGCAAAAAAAAAGTAATAACTCCATGTCCAAGGATAACAGAAGTGGGCGGCTTAATAGGTCCATGCCCAAGTACATCAAAAGTGAGTGACTAACAACGATACAAAATCTTGCAGTAGATATTACAGCCAAAATACCAAAATGAGAACCATCCCAGTAATAGCTCGCGCCATATCACCACCATAATGTTTCAGCCATATGGCTTACGAGCACAAAGCCCGTCAATCTCACCAACCTACACAAGCTGTCCATTTAAACACATTCACATTAGCAACACATGCTAAAGTTACACAGTAACACATAAGCATTAAATCGAACACTTAGTTCCAGCCATCCCTGATTTCATGTCTTACACATGGAATATTTGGAATCACCCACGTGCCATGGTACGAACAGTGGTAATTAGGCATCCCTAATTTACCACAGAGGGAGGGACGAACAAACCGTAAGATCCCTCCTGTGCCCAAAATAGCAATTGTCCTCAATTGCGTCATATCAACTAGCTCATGTTTGAAAGTAAGATAGGGTGAGGTTGGGATAGCCAGTTGATATGATGCAACTGTCCTCAATTACATCATACCAACTGCCTGTGTTTGAAAGTAAGATTAGGTGAGGTTGGGATAGCCCACGAAAAAACCGCTCAGGCATCCATTTAAGAACTGGCAAATAGAGTCATGAAAAGAATGCTTATCTTATTGTAAAAGTAAAGGGAAATTTAAATGATTTTGTTGAAAATGTGAAATGAAGTAAACACATACCTCCATCGTTATAGTGTGATTGAAATTATCTGTCAAAAACAATTTTAACACTCCAAAGAGATACAAATCATTATGCTTTCTATGGATAGGAAATATAAAGTTCTTGAACATAATACGTGAGAAACTTGATATCATAAGAATAAAATATAAATTGATTATGGATATAAAGATATGAGAAACTTACCTTGAGTTGAGAATTGACTTTCAATACATTCAAAATTTAAGCATAATGTAAACATGAACATAGTGAATGACTAGTAATAATTCTAACAATGTTGATTAATAAAAAATGGAAACATGAGTTTAACTATTTCATGATAACTCTCTCGTATGAATCAAAATAACAAAGTTCAAGTCATAAACGAGTTAATGTCAAAAGACATTACTAGGGATAGGTCATAGGTGATATCTTAAGTTCATAAAGAAGGTCTCTAAACTAAAGAGGACGTAAGGTTTGTACAATATTTTAAAGAAAGAGTTGTGATCATGCATTTGTGTTATGCGGAGTTTCATGCGAACTCACATGTTCATAAAGGGAACATGATAAAATTTATAACACATCTGCTAGTGTCTCTAATTCAAACTAGGACAAACAAAATAAACTTGTACATGTTTTTCTTTCTAGCAATGGACAAAATCTATGGTATAAATTTCATTGAATCTTGTATAAGTACCTTTATAAGGTATTTATAGCAAGTGTCTCTCAAATTTGAGGAAAGCAACCTTTGGTTATATTTCCCTAATTATCATATAAATTTAAAAAGAAGGCTCTAATAAGATTTGCTTTTAATGTCTCATGATGCAAAATTTTGCTAATGGTTCCACCATCTCTTGATTTTAGAAGGTCATGGCTCATGCTTTAGCAAAGGAAATATATTTAAAACCCTCGTATAAAAGATTATGCTTAAGGTCTTGGGCCACTTAAATGTTACTCCACAAGCATAAAGTCCGAACAAGACTATTAGGTTTTGAAACGGTTTAAATACACAAGTCTAAATCTATATAGTTAGCTTAATGTCAAATGAGGTGATGATGAAAAGATTAATTTGCATTTGAATTTATGATAAAAAAAATAAACTCAAAGAATAAATATAAACTTGGTAATCATAAGATTGAGTCGAGTAAGAAAGTCACACCTTATATTGATTCGATTGCAATGATGTTCTATATTGAGAATTAAATACTTCATTAGGAATTAAAGAGAAAAATGAGAGCAACGTGAATTCATTGAAAAAAATATATAATTTTCCTAAACTATAAATATCCAAAAGAAGGTTACAAAATTAATTGAAGTAAAGATTTGATAAAACATAATGTTACTAAGAAATCTTGCTTAGGGCCAAGGGTGCCAAGAGCCTTGTTCATAGAGTCTGAAGAGATGATGAGGACAACTATTCATAAAGACAACTATTCATGATGATGAGGATAACTATTCATAAAGATAGGTAATGGCTGTTATCAAAAAGACAACTATTCATAAAGACAACTATTCATGATGATGAGGATAACTATTCATAAAGATAGGTAATGGCTGTTATCAAAAATTCTTCTTTTGTTTTAGGGATGTGGATGCGTATTTCCAACACCATATTAAAGAAGAATAAAATATGTAATTTAGATAAAGCATCTGGGTGAACGCTATGGGTCAAGGATGTGATGTCAAAATCCACCAGTTTTGTTGCCTGATCCCAAACAATTCTAGGTGTCCATAAAATGAGAGGTCCCCATCCATCAAGGGAAGACTAAGGAGGAGGCTCATATTCGATGAGCTTTTCCACCGAAACATAAATGTGTGGTTCCGAAGTGTTTCGAAGAGCCAAAAGGATTGACTGGATTGAAGACTGATTGGCTGGATTGAAGACTGATTGGCCATTGTTGATATAGAATCCAAGCCAAGTATATGAAATAGAAGCTTTGTCGTAAGGCCCTGTCAAATTAGCTTGTAAAACAAAAGTGTTTTTGTTGAAAATCAAGGCACTATTCTCATAAAAGTGTTTTTGTCGAAAATCAAGGCACTATTCTCATAAAAGTTTCAGTCACATAAACTAGAAACCTTTTAAAAGATTAAATATGAAACTTGACTAAATAAGCAACATAAATTTAACTTAAACTCTTTCTTTTACTGCTTAGATTTGAAAATTCTAGACATTGAAATTAAAGCTTTATTTTTTTAATGCTATCTTCTCCATGGCCTAGCGGTTTTGCTGAAAAGAGAAAAAAGGAGCTCGCCGCCCCGTTGGCCGTCTGCCGCCGCCGAATAATTATTGAGATATATATATATATATATCTAAAACTTTAAAGATTTTATTATTAAAAAAAGAAGAAGAAACGTTAGCCTTTAAGGCTGAATTTTCCAGCGGTTGATTATTTGAAGGAGGGAAATTGTTTTAAACAAATAATATTAGTAATTATGGGTCCAATTGAGAATTTCAGCTTGATTAGGCTCTAATTGAAAAGGTAAAAACTTGTGGGAAAGAAAAAAGATATGCAAAAAAAATTGATTTGAGAGAAATCATGAACCATCCATTATAGGTTTTTTTGCCTTCATGTGGTTTAGAAATGTGAGCATAGGGCTAAAATCTCCTACATCCATAAGCTTGGATCATGGTGGAGAGGATTAAAGTTCAGAAAGGCGGTTTTGGGAAGATACTATAAAAGTTGATATTAAACTTTAGCCCCTTGATCTAAAGGATCAAATTCCCATAACCTCTAGCTTTTTGTCCATGGGGTCTTCCCCTACTTTATCCTTTGGATTTTAGTCAGCTTCCCCCTATTCTTCAAATGCAAGTACTTTACCCTTTGGATTTTAGTGAGCTTTCCCTTATTCTTCAAATCCAAGTACCCCTATGCTCTGATACCACTAACAAAGACTAAACCATAGAATTGAATTTAAATTGATAAGATGAGCTTCCCCATATTCATCAAATCTAAGTACCTCATACCACTAACAAAGACTAAACCATAGAATTGAATTTAAATTGATAAGATGAGCTTCCCCCTATTCTTCAAATCTAAGTACCTCTATGCTCTGATACCACTAACACGGGATCTTGAAATACTTTTTGAAGAATAATACAACAAAGACTAAACCATAGAATTGAATATAAATTGATAAGATGAGCATAAATTGAAACAAAAACAAGAAATAGAGTAGACATCACCTTGAACATAGTATTGAGTCTAATCTGCCCCTCCAAGAAGTGTTGGCATCCTTTCACTTCTTGGGTATTTATGCTTTATTCATAAAAATAGCCCACATGCCAAAAATAGTTGCATGCTTATGTATGGCCTTGCTCTTTACAAAAATAGGAGTTGCTTTAACCCAAATCTAAGATAAATTCTTCCTATCTAAACCACTAAAGGAAAAATACATAAAGAATCCCAAGGTCTAATTCACGTGCAACAAAAATCAATAAGTCCACACCTAAGTATAACAAAAGTGGGCGACTCAATAGGTCCACGCCCAAGTACATCAAAAGTGGGCGACCAACAACGATGCAAAATCTCATAGTAGATACTACCAAAATGAGAATTATCTCGGTAATAGCTCAATGCCATATCATCGCCATCACGTCCTAGCCATACCGGCTTACGAGCACAAAGCCCGTCAATCTCACCGACCTACACAGGTTGTCCATTCAAACACTTATCCATTCAAACACATTCACATTAGCAATCCATGCTAAAGTTACACGATAACACATAAGCATTAAATCCAACACTTAGTTTTAGCCACCCTAATTTCATATGTCCTACACATGGAATATTTGAAATCACCCAAGTGCCATGCTACAAACATAGTGGTAATTAGGTGTCCCCAATTTACCACCACAGAGGGACGGATGGACAAACCATAATAAATATGCTTCTACTTCGTCTCCATTTGTATATGCATTAAACCTCATGACTACGATATATTTTGATTGTTGGTTAGTTATGGGTGGGTTGAACAATTTATGTATAAGATGGTTCCTTGTACTTACTCTTCCTTGTATGCAAGATTGTTATCTTGATTTAGTTGCAATAGTTTAATCATAAATTGTGAGTAATATCAAGTCATAAAAAATTAGCACGAATCGTGAGTTGTCATTTGTAAGGGCTCATCCAAAATTTCACAACTTAGAAAATGGCCAATTTTTTGAACATGTAAACCCATTTGTAACAAAGAGTTACAATTTTGTTTTAAAAAAGGTTATTTTTTAAAGTAAAATTTTATAGCATTACTTGACGGTTTCTCTGTCTTGATAAACCAGCTATTTTTTCTAACAAAAAGACAACATAGACACCACCTACAAAGCTCTGTTTTCAAAACTTAGCAAAAATATGAGGCTCAATCAAATTTGCGACTCTAGCACAACAACTTTCATAGCTTTGATGCTTTTGTATAGCTAGGCATTCAATGAATACACCAAAAAACTTTAAGAGATATCAAGATACTAGGCCTACATGCATGCAATCTCCAAAGAAGCTTGATGAATTTATAACCCATGAATAAAACTTCATCACATGCCAATTAAAATTCAAAACATGCCAAACTCAAGCAAACAATGCTGCAAACAATTTGAACTACAAATCGAAACAAGTATATTCACAAACAAAATGTCAAGTTTTTTAAAACTAAAAGTATGTGTCAACGAGATCTAAAAAGTCATAACTTGAATGGGAAGCTCGTCTTCATCTGCATTCCTCACCTCCTCTCCCATTGACGTGATTGTAAGAGTAGTGTTATTAACTTGTTCCTCAACCTCTAGGCCATTTGGCTCATAATCCACAAGGTCAACTATCTTCCCAACCTGCTCACTACTAATCGGAGGATGTGGCTCTCTAGATGCATCAGGAAAACGAGGATCAGATACAATGCTTTGCATTCCCATCTCGTGGAAATCATTTGGTAACTCCTTGAGAGCTTTGCTCAATAAATTTTACTTGCAGTGGATCACATTCCATTGCAACCACATTTCTACCTTTCAATGCAGTAACATTTGTGGTACTAGTCCCCGCAAAGAGATCCACAACCACTCTCTTTTTATAGAAAGTAAATCAACTAAATCCTTCATCAAAAGTTGAGGCTTTTGATTTGGATTTATGACTTCTTGTAGACCCACACCGGTGTGCTTGAACCTTTAGCAAACTCTTGGTTGTTCAAAAATATTTGTGCAATTTGGTTTCATAGCAAAACTGTACTATCCTCTACTTTGCACGCCCAAAGATGAGTAAAAACCAATGGTAGCAAACTCACAAGCCCAAGAAAGACAATCAAGTTTATAACCATGGATGTTTGGCTATGTCATACAGAACAAAAGTTAACATCTAAGAAAAGAGCAACACATAATAACGCCTTAATGCTAGTATCAAAATTTTCAAAGGTTTTACTTACCATGTCATCAGTTGACACATCATGTTTGAGTCGGTGAAGGCTTTTTGCGCTGTAGTAATTTGATCATGGGCATGAAAAAATACTAATGCCCAAGAGTCACAAGTAGTGACCTTGCTAAAAGCCTCTATGACTTTTTTGTAGGCAGATACTCCATACTTCACATTGTCATTGATTGAGTTTGGAGCACAAAAACCATAAGGAGCATTTGTAATGGCTAAAGTGTAAGGACATGCTGTGTGACAAAAATTTTCATGTCTTCAACTCTACCTTCATGAACACACCAATGAGTTGGAGACTCGTCTACATTATCAAGAATGAAAAGTGTGAGACTAGGAGTGATTTCAATGCTTTGGGACTATTGTCTCCTCCTCTTCTCTAGACGACAACAAGGAAGAAATAACTCAAAGTCAAGAGGGATGGCATCCTGTGGATCTTTGTTCTAAAAAAAACCAAGCAATATGTGAGAGGTGAAAAAAAGGTTTGTTAAACAAAGATGAAAGCTTAAGCATAGTTAGATCTCAAAACATAAGGTATCAACGGATTCTAGAATCCAAAGCAAAAACAAAAAAGAAGTGCTAGAAACCAAGCAATATTTGGTTATTAAAACCCTAATCCTTAAAAAAGGGGGGTTGTTATAAAGATTCTATAAACTAAATCCATAAATAAAACACAAATGGAAATCCCTTGGGATTTTAGAAACCAAAGACACAACCCGAAAGACGCTAAAAGTCATTTTTCCTCAAAGACCATGGCGAATGCACTTGAATTTTACACATGCTACTAGAAAAGAGAAAGAGAAGGCAAGATGAACAACTCACCGTGTTACCAAACAACAACATGTACTTCTCCAACACTTGGGATTTGCTTGCGTCTAGATTGTAAAGCACAACCTCATCCCAATTAGAGCAATTCAACTTTTTAATCGTTATTCTCTAGATGTGAAGCATGGTTTTTTTCCTAATAGACAACCAAAGAAATTAGAGCTGATGAAACAAGTAAAACTTCAAAAAACAAAAGAGTTGATTTAACAAATAAACCTTTCAAATTCTTCTCACATTTGCTCTAGAGAGATGCTTCCACCCTTCACGCCTGAGAGAACTACAATGATCAATGATTTCTCATGAATTCCTTGCAAATGTCTCCAAACTGTTATCTTCATTTATTCGAGAATGGGCTTTGGTGCATCATCACTTGAGGGCCTTTGGAAGCTGCAGGCGACTTGCTTAACTTTTGACCTTTTAACTTTCCATGCTCATGTAGCTTAAAAATATCTTCTTGTAGATCCCAAATTTCTCCATAGGCAAGTTGAAAATAGTTATCATATTATTTCACATTGGGCTTCTGACTTGCTCCATGACCACCTTTCTTTTTAACTTCAAAACGACATTTTTTACAAAGTGAAACTTAAAACTTCTCATCAATTTTCTCACCATGCTTCAAGGAATCAATCCACTCATTATGAAAGAACCTTATCTTTTGAATGAAAGTCATTTCCATTGTCAAGGGCAAGAACCTTTGCCTTCTCATTTGTTAAACCAACGTACACCCAACACACACCCATTTTGTAAGTGTCAACATGCTCATGTTCGGTAGCAAGCTCTTGCTTTTTGGCAAGCAAAGAATGAGTGCCCCTAAGAGCCTAATATCTGTAAGACTTAGCATTGGCCTTCACCCAAGATTCCTTATTAGGACACTGTTGTCTATCCACTAAAACAAGCAAGGGTAACACAATGGCATTTGTCTTGTTTTTCATTTTGTACTTTAGATTATGAACATGATTATCAACAACAATGTGAACCTCTAAGGGACTTCTTCCTGCTAGGGGATACACTGGTGGACGCTCAATCATACCTATGGGCAAAAATATAAGCAAAGTATCCACCATGTTATTTTGCTTGACCCTCTCTCTTAAAACATTGAAAGAACTTGAATCTTTTGTGTTGGGTAAGGGGGAACTAGGACCGGATGGAACAATCTCTGCATGCCGGTAGCAACCAATGCATGCCCGTAGCTTCCTATGCATGTCGGTAGATTCCTACGCATGGCGGTAGCAACCAATCCATGCCAGTAGCTTAGAGTCCTTTGATTTACTTGACTTTTTGCTTTGTTTCTTGCCTGTGTGATAGGGGTTTGCATCAGTGGAGAGGGGCGGCGTCCTTTCTCAACCTCCTCATCACTTGAAGAAATTGACTCTTCTTCTTCCTCTCCTCCTCTTCGATGTAGTCACTTGAAGAGTTCTTATCTAAGCCAAAAAAACCCTCTAGCACCTCACTGTAGGCTCTCCCAAATGTCTACAACCAAAAACAATGAAATCAATGAAATGTCAAAAAAAAGAGACAAAAGTTGAAAAGAATATGAGAAAAGCTTAGTTCTTACCAAACCTCGGAGTTTGCATTGCATCAATGATCAAGTTTTTTGTGATTAGAGGATTTATTTCATCCATCTCAAAGTCCTTCAATAAAACAAGAATGGCAAAGTGAGTGGAGTCATCACGCATAAGAAACTATTTTTTACCTTTTTTCTCTTGGACTTTCTTAATGCGTCTTGTAAAAGAGTACTTGTTAGAATCACTTGAAGGTCCTTTGTGTTTTGTAACAATAAAAAAAGGGGTTTTTAAATTGATTAATTGCCTACGCTCCCCATGACGCCCAAAGCTGAGAGTCCAAGCATGCTTGTACTTATTTTTGGCAGGAAATTTATCCCATATGTGTTTTGCTTGAGAGCTTTGAAGGGTTTTTACCTCTCTCACAAGTGCAAGATCTTGACTTTTCACCTTGCTAACCTTTTGGCGATGCTCTTTGGTCTGCTGAGTCACTGGTTCGCGAGGGAATTGTTTAGCAACAAGAAGAACAAGATGGACTTTCAAAACGCCTCGTTACTTTAAACCTAGACTCCGTGGTGCGAGAACCAACTAAGAAGACATCAATGCACCTGAGTGTCCCCTCCTTGAGCTTGAATCGGGTTAAGGTTGCACAGAAGCTCGTCTTGAAGTTTTAGACTTCTTGCTTGCATGAAAAAGTTGAGGTTAAGAAGACATGATCTGCAAAAAGGAAACAACTATGGCTAAAACTTAATCATGGATTATAGAATTCACCAAAGAGGTCAAGAGAAGTGATTGGCAAAACTAGAATAAAAAAATTAGTAGAAAGAGGAGTAGGATTCTAGAATCTTGCAAAGCTGTGGGGTGCGGGTGGTTGACAATGCACGTAGGTTAGTGTAGGCAGAAGTCGGGGTCGATAGTGCAGGCATGTAATGTAAAGAGTCAGGGGGGTTGGAGCGGCAACACAAGGGGCCGGGGCCAGGGTGGCAGTTCGCAAGGGAGCTGAGGCAATGTATATGGATCCGTTGATGGTGTGGATGAAATGCTTATGTGCATCCCTAAAGTCCCATCAGCAGTAGTTGAGAACATCAATCAAGATGTCCTTGGCTACGTGTCACTGGGCTTCTGGTTCAACCAGAGGAAAGGCTATTGGGCTGACAAGCAAGGGGCTAGGCCGGGGCCGGGGCCGAGGCGACAGTTTGCAAGTGAGCCAGGGCAGCAATTCGCAAGCGAGCAGGGGTCAAAATTTGCAGGCGAGCTCCATTTACTCACCACCTTCATCTGAGAAAGTAAGGAGGAGATCCCACCCAAACCATCACCATGATGTGAGTGCTAGAGCAGTACAACGCGTATGAGACGGCCCCCTTCAAGCGTCAAGTGTTCAGTAAATGGTACCACAAGATGACATGCTTGGTACGACAGCTGTGGGGGCCTTGTTGGCTCTTTGAGATCGACGGATGGCACAAGCGAGGGGCGGCAAGGACGAGTCCACCAAACAAGCGCTTATGTATGATGCCGACTCCTCCTTGGTAGCGCAAGAGGCGGGTGCAAGAGGGTGGCGATAGTGGGGCGGGTGAAAGACGGTGCAGCAGTGCAAGGAAGCAAGGAAAAACACCTGGCCGACAGCAACGCATCAACGCAAGGGTGCTTTGACACAATCTCCACGCCACTGCCTCCACCCGCTTGCCTGTCAAGGAACACACCTGTTTGCTGCTTTCTCCTTTCCAAGGTTGCAAGATGTGCATGTCTTCTCTCCTTCTTCTTCATAAACCCTTGTGCTTTTGGTGATTTTTGGATTCTAGAATCCACTTCTTCAAGGAGGTTGGATTCTAGAATCCAAATTACCACGAAGTAGGATTTTGGAATCCACTTTGTCTCACAAGCTGAGTTTTGGAACCATAATTTACTCAAAGCATGGATGTTATGTACACATTATTTGTGCATATACTAGGAGGCTAACCCACATTAGGCTTGTGAGCATGGGAGCATGGGAACAAGCTCTAGTGGAGCATGGGTTAGGTCTAACCTTAAGGGTTAAGGTTAGGGTCAGGCATCCAAGGGTCACACATGGGAAATGGAGAGTCAAGAGTCACTTGAGGGCCCTCCTATATAATAGGGGCATGGGAAATGGAGAGTCAAGAGTCACTTGAGGGCCCTCCTATATAATAGGGGCATGGGGCACACTCAAGGGATGTTCTCTTGTGTAGAGGATTGTATCTACATTCTTGCCATTTCACTATAGAGCTGAGTGCTGTTGTATTGGAGTTATACGTCTTGGTGGTATGGGACACTAAGGTGAAGGTATGTGGTACTCCATTATATTTCATGTGTGCAACCCTTAGGCTCGGGGTGGTTGGGTGGTAGAGTTTATGCCTGATTTATGCATGTTTATGCATGTTAATTATCTAGAGAGATCTTAGGGTTTTAACAGTGGTATCAGAGCAATCTCTAGTTAATTGTTGTTGTTTCTACTTTCTTATTCCAATTTTTGGTATTTTTTTTAAAAGTAAATTTTTATATTTACTAAATAAAATGTTATTTTATTGGTTTATTTTGGTGATTTTGCTCGTGGATCGTCGATATGGCGATTGGAACGCGTGTTACTTCTACTCAATGGACGAATCGACGTTGCGAGGGAATTCCGTGAGTTTAATGCTATTTCTTCCCTATTTCTATGGTTAAAATAAGCATTAATGGAAATTCTTACCAAACTTCACATATTTTATTGTGAATATTGTTGGTAGAATGGATTCCCTAAATTTCTAAAATTTTTAGGAAATTTTTCCTAAATTTTTAGAGTTTTTTGAACATTTTTTTGGTAAAAAATGTAATTTTTAATGCATTTTGCCGCCCGCGGGCATGTTTTCAATTTTCTGTCAATTTTTCTTGCTAAAAAGCAATCTGGGACAGTCAATTGATGCGTGAGTTCTCTACTGTGTGCGTAAAGTTCTTCTCTTCCTCAAAATCTGAATTTTTTACCTCCATTTCTCTCGGAATGTATTTTTAATAAGATAATTTAATTAAATATTAATCATAATTAAACACTAATTATGATTAATAAGTAATTAATCATCTCTCTAATCTCTAACAGAGAAGAGTAGAGAAGAGAGGGAGATGTTGGAGTGGGTATGAAGAGGATAGAGAGAAGAGAAGAGAGAGGAGAGGATTGCTCCCTCCTCTTTGTCATTTCCACGCACAGGCGACGGGCGGGGGACTGCGCAGCAGCAAGCCGGTGAGGGCAAAAGTCGCCCCCCCCTTTAATTTTTTTAAAAAAGCTTATAAGCTTTTTTTGGGAAAAAAAACTTTTCTATAGAAAAACGTATATTTTTCAAGATATTTTCATTTGGAAAAGCTTGGAAAAAGGGAAAAAAATCCTGAAAAAATATATTATTTCTCTGAAAATTGTATTCTTTCTTCTGGAATTTTTTTTCTCTCCCTTGAAACCTTTTGGCTTTCGGCACTCTCGGGAAACCTTTTGGCTTTTCGAATTCCGAAAAAACTTTTGACCTTCCATATTCCGGAAACTTTTGACCTTTCACATTCCGAATTTTGTTTTTGTCTTTTCATTTTTCCAAAACTTTTGGTTTTCCGTATTCCGGAAAAACTATTGGAATTTCGAAATTTTTTGACTGTTCGTATTCTAATGCGTTCGGGGTTGATTAAAAATTTTAAAAAATTCTTAAAAAATTAGTGAAAATTAGACAAAGGTTATTTTAAATTTCGAGAAAATGTGGGATTGGTGTTTGGCATGTGGTGTGTCCTTTCGGGCGCCTGTGACCAATCAAATTCGTTTAAAAATATATTTTTTGACCCAAAAAATTAGAAAATCCATTAAAATTATAAATTTTCATTGGATTTGAGAATTGTCGGGTGGAATTGGAAATTTTGTGAACGATGGGATTCTCAGGAAAAATTAGGAAATTTCTAGAAATTATTTTTAGAAATCCTAGAAATTGGTATTTTTTTAAAAAAATATCAATGGTATTTTGGCAAATTTCTTTGCTAAAAATTTTCTGAAAAATTATAAGTTTGGAATGCCATAAGATGGGTTTTGGTGGTTTTCAAAATTAACATATTTTGAGGCCCTATGAAATTAGGGAAAATTAGGAAAAAATCATGGTAATTCTTTTTTCTCGAGAATTTTTATTTTCGAGGGATATTTGGTGTTATAGTACGTCTTTTTATGTACTCACACTAAACAAATGCGAGTTATTCGCATATTATTAATACGAGCATGCCTTGTATTAATATTTTATTCGTTTGGATTGATTCTAGACGATGTTTTCATGATTTTTTAGCCAATGTCTAGCCACCAAATGCTAATTAAAGCATTTTTCTTATGTGCAGTTATTTCTAGTGAATTAATTTACTAAAACTTTTGGTCAAGTGGGGTCAAGAGAAAGGTGAAGAAAAGTTTAACCCAGATTTAAAGAGAACTCGTTTACCATGGCTTATATTAACTTCTCGATCAATGACAATGTCGATGACATGAGTGATCATCCCAACCTTAGAAGGGAAGATCATAAGCTCCATGAAGAAGAAGAGGAGGCGGTAGCAAAGAGCGAATTTTTGGAGGTGACACAACGTCTTGAGGCTACTATAACAAAGTGCCATGATGAGATGGAATCACTTAAGGTGCAGATTTTAACTCTGCAGAAAGCTCTTCTAGCCACCTCATCTATAGCTACCAAAGTAGTTGCTCCGTCTTTTGCACCAAAGGTGTATGGCGGAGAGAAGAAAGAGAAGACACAAGAATGTGTGGATGCCTGGCTTAACAGGTGGAATACACACTTTGCTTTTCACCCTTTCACTGATGTGCAGAAATTGCAAATGGCACAGGGTTTATTATTAAAGGGGAAAGCTTTGACTTGGTGGAAGGATCTACAAGAAGATTCTATTCCCACTACTTGGCTAGATTTTAAAGTTGCATTCAAGAAAGAATTTGTCCAGTTGGTAAAAAATAGCACGGTTAATCAGTCTTTTGATAACTATGTGCAAAAATTTAGACAATTGGCTGCTAAAGCCAAGTCTGATGATCATACTTTGTGTGGTATTTTCATCAATGGATTATCTCGTGATTTTCAATACGAGGTGAAGAAGTGCAAAGTTAAAAGTTACATATGTCCATCCGTAAACAATCAGGTTGACTATATAAATCACCTAAAGTACGGAACTAGAGAAAGAAATGCCAACAAAGGAAGAATCCAAATTTCCTTATCCGAACACAACAAGATAAACTTGTTTGAACTCTAAAGAAAGAGATTTCAACAAGTGAAAATGCCGACGAGATTACCCTCATCAAAACATGCAGGCTATAGATAAAAGAAGTTTATCTAGAGAATGCCCACACTATAACTTCTAGTGAATTTTAGAAAATAAGATTGTCTTTGAATGTTGAGGTCAACATGCTAAGTGATGTAAGCAAAGCAACAATCTTGAGCCCAAATTATCCCATAAGATAATATATGTGAGGGATCACTAGCGTCCCATTCCACCATGATACCACCCATACATACCTTAACAATTTGAAACTCCCTAGTATGCCGTCTAGGAAAATATGAATAAAACCCTGTATAAAAGAAATAAGATGGCCTTATCCAGACTTTCACATACTAAACTTGTCTCTTGAGACTACATCAAGGAATAACTCCTTCTGAGTACATCATTAGAAAAGAAATTGAATTATTGGCGCCTTTGGGTTAGGTCTAACCTTAAGGGTTAAGGTTAGGGTCAGGCATCCAAGGGTCACACATGGGGAATGGAGAGTCAAGAGTCATTTGAGGGCCCTCCTATATAATAGGGACATGGGGCACACTCAAGGGATGTTCTCTTCTGTAGAGGATTGTATCTACATTCTTGCCATTTCACTATAGAGCTGAGTGCTATTGTATTGGAGTTATACCTCTTGGTGGTATGGGACACTAAGGTGAAGGTATGTGGTACTCCATTATATTTCATGTGTGCACCCTTGGGCTCGGGGGTGGGTGGTAGAGTTTATGCCTGATTTATGTTGAAATTTGAGCATAATGATGAGCTATGGTGGATCAAACACTAGAATCAACATCATTAACAAAGTGATTAGCAAATGATTAAGACGTAATACATCAAGCATCAAATCCCATTGATTTCTCCATGATTCACTCCCAGAATATCTCCACCTCTTGCCTGATTCTCTCCACCTCTTCTCTTTTCCCTGAATATCTCCCAGAATAACTCCACACTCCTAAATTCTCTCATGCTACCCTTTATTCTCTCCCAGTAGATTCTTCTCACCTTTTCACAGGTTCTTTCACAATTACATCTTCTCTTTTACAGCCTCTATTCGAGAGCTTGTTCCCACACACACCCTATTCACTTGTATATTTCAACACCTCCCCTCAAGTGAATAATCCTAGCACACCTGGACCCTGTACCAAGTTTCCCTCTTACTTGATAGCCTGCGACCAGTGCCTCAAGTCCCTAAACTCCATAGTCCTTGACACTCTCTCTCTATGTTTCCAAGGCTACTATAAGTGCCCGCGACCTTGACTAAAGTGCTCACACATACATCTACCACGTGGCCTACATCATCGGTGGCTCAGAGGTGGTTTTACTTTGTTGGGGCAGGTTACATTGGGTTGTGGGGTCTCTCTCTCTCTCTCTCTCTCTCTCTCTCAGAAAAGATGATCCGACTCCACTTCCCTTGGAGCCTCCATGAAGTTTGCCGATGTCGTTCCTTCTTCAATGGGTTTGCTGCTGTAGCAGTCTCTCGCCATGTGTCCTGGCTTTCCACATTTGTGGCAAGTGAAGGTCCTCCCTTCTACTCTGCCTCTTCCTCGTCCTCGTCCTCGAGAGAATCCTCCTCGGGTGAAGAATGCTTTTTCTTCTCCTGCTGTTGAGTCGAGCCCTTTCTTCTCTTTGCCTCTGCTGTCTTGCTCTAGTAGAGCTGCTTCTATCTCGTGTATCTTCAATTCAGGTACATTCTTTAGTGTTGCTACAATGTTTTCATAATCTCCTTTGTCCACACTCTTCAGAAGTACAGCTAATGCTTCATCATCTTCTACCTTTTTGCCAATAGGCTGCCAGCTGGTTGCTTAATGCTTTTATATTTGTTCAAGTGTGTGATTAAAGGTTCACTTTCCTTCATGTCCAATTTGTAGAATTGCATTAACAGATTTATCTTGGAATTTTTTGCTTGTGTACCAAATAATTTATTGAGTTCATCCCATGCATCTTTTGCCCACTGTATCCCTGTGATGTGATGAATGATTTCATCATTTAAACTGAGTGCAATAAGTCCCAATGCTTTTTCATTCCTACTCTTCCACTCATTTTCCCCTCTCTCTGGGCATTCATCTCTCCCTTCAACTAATCCCCACAGATTTTTCCTCATCAGCAAATACATGGTTTTTGTCTGCCATGTATAAAACTGTTCCCCATTAAATTTGGCTATTTCCTATGCTGAACTCATGGTGATGTGAAGGGGGTCTTACCTCTTGATCCAATTTCAAGATTCAAGGGTAGTGTCTACTCTTTTACAACTCAATCTGGTGTTTAATAGATGATTACAATAATTTTATTAGCATAAAATCACCAGAAATTACACTAAATTAAGAGTAACCAATTTGTACGGGATGGTTGGAGTATCAAACCAACTCCGATTTGCAATCTGAAGCTTTAGGGATCTGTATCAGATACCTAATGATTAATTTGAACCCTCAATTGTACCAAAATACAGTGATTAGTACTGATTAATCACTGATTAGCAAATTAATGCTCTGTTTTGTGTGCAAAAAATAGAGTATGCGGGGAGTCCAGATCTGGTGCCTTCCACTTCAAATGAGCTCAAATGCTTTCAAAGGCATCAATAGAAATGAGTCTAGTAGAGGATTAAGCCAAGAAACACAAGATTTGACCAAATATTGAAAGCTTAATCTCTGTTTTACCAAAGTCACCTGCAGATTTGATGAAGAGCTTGGATCTCACTGTAGACTTGATGAAACTGAATTCTGTCTTCACCAGCTTGTAGAGCATGCTTGATTACACCTTGGGCTAAGAGGAATTAGAAGAATTTGATTTGAGCAAGGAGAAATCTTCAATTCCCTTCAGAAAAAATGCGTCGGCCAAATCGTTGATTTCTGCTTCCTTGGCGGTTTGCTGCGCCGTCTTGCTGAGCTTGTAGCCAAGGATGTTGGCTAGCTTGTGGTAGAAGCTTGTGCTCTAATTTTATGTGTGCAAGGTGCTAGAGACCCTCCACCACTGGCTGGGGGTGAAGGGGAAAGTGAAAAACTCACTAAAAATTTGATTTTTTGCTAATTATCTACTAATCCTAATTAATTAACTAATGGACTCATAAACCTAATTGATTCTAGGCATGGCTCTAATACCATGTTGAAATTTGAGCATAATGATGAGCTATGGTGGATCAAACACTAGAATCAACATCATTAACAAAGTGATTAGCAAATGATTAAGACGTAATTAGTAAATAATTAGCAAATAGATTAATGTAGGCATGGATACTCAAAAACCAGCAAATTCTCATTAGGGCTATGCATCAATTTATAGAGTTTACATCAAGCATCAAATCCCATTGATTTCTCCATGATTCACTCCCAGAATATCTCCACCTCTTGCTTGATTCTCTCCACCTCTTCTCTTTTCCCTGAATATCTCCCAGAATAACTCCACACTCCTAAATTCTCTCATGCTACCCTTTATTCTCTCCCAGTAGATTCTTCTCACCTTTTCACAGGTTTTTTCACAATTACATCTTCTCTTTTACAGCCTCTATCCAAGAGCTTGTTCCCACACACACCCTATTCACTTGTATATTTCAACAATTTATGCATGTTTATGCATGTTAATTATCTAGAGAGATCTTAGGGTTTTAACAATGGATTTTAAAAAACAACATGCACTTTATGTTTAGTTTTTTACTAAACAATAAAGATTTTAACAATAAAACATATTTTTTTCTAAACTTTGGATTTCGTTTCACTAAATAATTTTTGCAAGTTCATATTTTTTTACAAAATCGCAAAAAGGATTCTGGAATCCAAATGTTTCTTCCACTTGAGAAGTATACTGTTTTTTTTTTCACTTCAAAATTTCAAAAGAAAAAAAGAAAAGAAAAGAGACTCATCTTTGAGTTAAAAATTGCAAACAACCAACATGATTTTTAAAATTGTCAAAAAATTCAAAATTTTTTAAGGTTGAAAAAATGTTTCCTTTCTATTTATTATTGTAGAATATTTTATACTTTTTATTTGTTTTAGGATTTTGAGGTAATGTAATAATTTTACAAAAACAAAAGATTACTCCTAAAATTTCAAATTTCAAAAAGAGATGCGTAAGTTGCCATGAAGTAGAGTTTGCTAAAAAAATGACATGCTTGTAGAGAAGTTACTTGAGTGCTCTAGAGCTCCAAACACAACTTACGCATGTGAAAAATGAACCCCTCCCTCCCCTTTTAAAGCCTCATGGTTTCTAATTTTGGAATTATTTATTTAATTAAATATTAAAATTATGTTCAATTGAAAAAATAATAACCCTACTTAGAAGTCACCCCTTCAGAGGTCCAAGTTAGTTCATTTTGATTGTCACACTCTAACAAATGGAGCTCCTAAGTAGTCCTAGCAATTTGTAACCCTTTTGCCCTTCTATCTTGCTAACACCTTCTGTAAACACAAATTTGAATGCTAATGAAGAAACTCCCATCAATAACTAGGCCTAAATACCAAATACCAAACTGAGAACTTGCTCTACAAACTGCAACATCTGAGACCGCATATTTAGTTGACAAGGTGGAGCGTCGCACACCTTAAGAACACATTTTGTGGACCTCTCCCTAAACTGAAAAAATTGCTACGCTCTATTTGGATTTTTTGAAATCCTAAGCTCCTCAAACAATTTCTCGCACAACAAAAATCTCTACATGTCTCTCAAATCACTAGCCTTGAAAGAAGCTGCTACTTTCTCTCACCTCTTGCCATTCGAGGTCATCGCTGCTTGCAATCTCTCTCATTCAGCGCTACATTGCCATTAAGCTGTTGTGGTTCTTGTTTGACCACATCAAAAGAAACTCTTCTTGAGCACCGTTTAGAATGGCATGGATCAAAATAAAACCATGTTGTCTCATTTTATGTGTCTTCCTAAGAATCTCAAGGAGGAAAATTTTATCCAACTCCATGCTGTAGGAGTCTTAGTTTCAATGGTGTCATGTCATGAAGGATCTTTGTTAATTTTCCTAACATTCATAATGATCCTAGTTTGACAATCACCATCATTCAAAACATCATCGGAGAATGGCAAGGTGAAGTTCTACCACCTGTTCTCTACTTACAATTGGATAACACTAGTAGAGAAAACAAAAGCCTGCTTGTACAGAGAAGAAGATATTCAAGAAAGTCGAGCTTGGGTTTTTGTTGGTGGGACACACACATGACCAGAATGACCAGATGTTTAGTAGTTTCTCGATTAAATTGGCAAAGAAAAGTTCATTTGACCTTCCACAAATCTGCATCTTGTTAGAGGATGCATATGTTCCCAAGCCCTTCATCAAAATCATGGAAGAAACATATGATTTTAGATGCTTTGCAACCAGCCATGCCACTAACATGCCATCTTTTGCACATCTCAATGATCATAGTTTTTAGCATCAATTTAGAATCAAGCAAGGGGAGGAACATACTCTCATGTGGTCCAAAAAATACTCAAACTTTGAAGATTGGTTGCCAGCGGAGGGTTTGAAGTTCTTACTATTTGTTACGTGTCATGAAATTAAACGAGCAAAGCACATGCTGCTCTCTACAATGAGCGAGACACAAAAAGTTGAGAAACAAATTGCTCTATTGACGGAGAGTTTTTTTGCAAAGTAGGAGAAGCTGGTTAAAGAGTTTAGGGATGACACATTTCAGCTACAACATGCATTTGTGTCGCACGAGAGTGGCCTTAGTGAAAAGAGTGACAATGTTATAGCTGCTGGTGTCAGCGATGTGCCAATTTCAGCGGAGCTATTATCTCTTACTCATAGAGACAAAGGAGTAGTATCTTTAGACACAGAGTTCCAACCTTAGATGAAGCACAACCTCTCTTTCTCTAAAGCTCCACATGAGAGACTACATAATAATATCTTTAGAAATAGAGTACCAACCTTTTGAAGACATGCTTGTGGTGAATCCAATATTGCTCTTAAGTGAATAATCAAGGGAAAAAGAAGGCTCTATTTGAGATTTTATGCTCCACAAGATTCCATGTGGCCTTATGAGAGCAGAATTAGTTCTTTGATGCCCATGTAATGAAGGGTTCATTTCATACAGTTCTTTCTGGCATGATGATAAGTCATGTTATGCATATGAGTACCATTGATATTATTGCATTCATTAACTGTGGTATATTTTTTATGTTGCATCAAGAATAAACTAAATGTAACTTTGTATGCCAAAGCATACTTGGAATTATGATCTTGATGCTGGACCAAATCTTATGGGGAATTATGGTCTTGAGAATCAAGATTGTGCTCCAAAATTAAATAGATAGAAACTAGATTTTGTTAATGAGAAAAGGCTTTTCTTTTGAAGGACTACTCCATGCTTTCTAGAGGACATTGTAACTCATGAGCATTGGGGAGAATGCCTAAGTCTTTGGGGGATCAAGAATCAAAGGATCCAAGGGTGGAGATTTTTTTTTTTGCAATCTTTGTTTGTGAAACTTTCGTAGATGTGTTTGATTAGCATTTGTTGCATTTTTTTAATCTTCTTTTGAAATGATGGCCATTAGAAATGATTTTAAGTTATTTTCACGTCATTCTTGGATGTCTTACAAGACTACACTCTGTATTCACAAATTGTTTTAATGCAAATTAAGGCAAGGATTGAACCCAAGACCATCCTGTTCCTATTGTTCTCCCTTAACCGACCCACCACAATGCAATGCAACACCATATATTGGATTTTCCTCCAGTACTCCCTCTTGCAATGCAACACTTGAAGGCTAAACACATTAAATAAAATTATCTTTAAATGGTGTACATTAAGATGTTTTTCAAATGTAGTTAAGGGTAGAAAGGCTCACGAAGGGTGTTCTCAAATGCTGACGCTAAGGCGAGTTAAAAGTATAACTAGGATTGCTTAATTATAGCCGGGGGGAAAATACATAAAATGCTTTTTCGAGCACGAAGTGTTTATCAAGCACACTAACACAGTAGTTGCCTCTAGGCTCTCATATACTCTTTCGCGAAGGCTCAGTCAGAGAAGGCAATAGTGTAGTCGGTGGAGCCATAGCGGCACGCCTTGGTGCGGTCGGGGCCGCCTGGCACAAAGCCCTGGCAGTTGACCGGCACTGAGCAGGCCTGGGCGGGGCAGGCGGCGTTGGAGGGCACCACCTTCAGGCCTAGATTGAAGCCGGCCAGCATGGAGATGTCGTAATAGTCGTTGTTCCAGCCACCTCCCACCGTGATTTCAAACTGAGTCACTCCCGTCGGCGGGCCTGTGTTGCAATGCTGGCCTTGACAGCCGCCCTTCACCGCCCACAGGGTAGCCGCCCGCCAGCTAGGGGTGGCGCTCACGTCCCACGCCTGCCCGGGCGCCAGCTCCTGGCATCCCCCGCCCACCTCGTTGGGAACCCAGTATTTCGCACATAATGTCTCCCTCGCAGAATTTACAATGTGCAAATTGGTACCCTCCACCACTGCAGCACGCAAACCATCAACGATTAAAGGTCAGATTAGTGCTATATTACACGATTAATTTTGCACAATGAAGGTACGATGGCATGCATTGAGGGTACAGAGATAGCAGCGATGGAGATGATAGATATTACCCGTGGTGGAGAGGAGGAGAAAGGATTGCAGGAGGAGGCATAATGCATAGCAGAAGCTTAAGGTGTTCATGATGGGTATGGTTAAGTGGAGATTAATGCGTGCTTGGAGATGTATTTATATAGGTAGAAGAAATGCCAAGGTGCTACTTTTGCAGGCGTGAGCTGTACGCAACTTGTCTGGAAATCCATGCGAGCTCTCCCCCCCCCCTCTCTCTCTCTCTCTCTCTCTCCCTCTGTCTCTCAACACCCCCCCAACACACACACACACACACACACCCTTTAAAGAAAACCTTTAGCAAAAGCTGCCCAATTCTTTTGTTGATGAATCTGCACACCTTCGAGCTCTTGAGCGCTCGCCTCGCCAAAGTAAAGAGAAAATATAAAGCGCGCACATCTTTACATGGAATGACAATATTGCTCCTGCTTTCTTCAAGAATACACTATATACTGTCAAGGGAACAGGATCCTCTTCGCTTTACAGCTGCAAGCAAACAGCCAGTCTACAATTGAATACTCATGAGTCCACAATACAATACATGTTAAAGTTTTTGAAGCCATACACAAAAACAAAACACTAGTTTTCTCATTTTGTCCCTTAGCTACATTACTAATAACCCTTTCTCTTACACGTACTAACAACTCTCAATCCCAAATTATATAAGCTTTACTAAAGAGCATGTACTAGGTATATCTAAAGTCCTTATGATTGTTGCTTGATTATACCTGATGTGACAACATCTTAGAGCATCTTAGTACCTTGCACTATAACATCAATGGGGCCAGATTGCTTTACATCAATCAAAATCAAAGTGTACGGATTTGTATATAGCTAATGGTATGCTACTCCTCAGCTTATTGTATGCTTCTCATCAAGTGTGGTATTGTTAAAAAGCAACAACGAAGAACCTTAGGACTGAAGGATCTCTTTTAAAGGTACACTACGGTTTTAATAAAGCAACCTATTAATAAAGTTGTGTAGCATGAATAAGCATTCTCCAAAGTTGTGTATCTTGATGTAAAATCTTGGCCTTTCATCAACAATTCACTTCCTAGTGCCATCACTTTTTTATGAAGGGAAGGATGCCCCACAAACTTCACTAAGGTGTAGCAGCCTTAGCAATTAATCGTGCACGCCCTGTAATTAGTAGGAGAATATGAAAGAAACCATTAGTAGCCACTTATTTTGATTATTTAATACATACCGCATTGCATGAGTAAACTACATGCACGTGCATGTGTCTATACATGTGTGCGCATATGCGTGCTCATGTAAGCATGTGTGTGCATGCATACACATGCTAAGATCCTGCATTTGAAATTTAAAATTCAAAGAAATCGATGAAATTTGGCCATATAATACGCAATGTGTGCATATAATTACAAAGTAACATAAGTTACCACATCATGACCTTTGAGTACTTTATCATGGAGCTAACATTTTGTATCAAAGTGCTCTTCATGTCAAAAATATTTTAATTTGAAAATCTATTGTACAAACAGTGAAGTGAGAGTGAAGTATAATTGGATGGAAATTATTATGTTTTTTAGTTTTATGCTAGCTAAGCTGCTCTAGTTAAGGAACTAGCACTACAACATATCAGCTAGATACCGACTATAGCACCGAGGATATCATACTTAGCAATTTTTAGGATTCATAGTGGCGGAGTCGATACTAGCCTCGGTATCGGCCTCGGTGACGTACAGTCAGTTAACAGAGTCGGTAATAGGGTCGGTAGTATTGTTGGATAATAGAGTCGGTATTACAGTCGGTATTCAAACTGCATTTTTGACTCTAATACTGACTTTAATACCGAGTTTTTTATCGACTCTAATACTGACTCAAATATCGACTTTTATATCGAGTCTGTTATTGACTCTAACACCGACTCTAATACCGACTATATTACCAAGTTTTTTATAGACTAACACTGACTCTAATATCGACTTTTATACCGAGTCTGTTTACCGACTCTAACACTGATGATGATATCGAGCTAAATACCGACTCTGTTAATTGGAAATTTTTTGGGCAGTGAGGGAGGATGGCCCCAGGGGGGACCATCCTCCCCCATGCCCAGACTGTCCTAGAATGGCTGCAGCCATCTAAGGACATGTAAATATTTGGAACATATTAAAAATACAATTATTGGAGACGAACACAAAAGCATCGTATTGATCATCAATATTTGCATTGAGTTTGGGATACCAAAAAGGAAGGGTTTAAGCCCTTAGGCATACAAAATAGTGAGATAAAACATATGACTTAACTAACACTAATCTTTCTCATCCACTAGCATCCTCCTCTTGCTGATCTCCCATATCTTGCCCTTGCTCCCCCACATCTTCTTCCTGGTTGTCTTCATTTGAAGTGATTTTAGCGGCTTCCAAGGGCCCGGGAATATCCTCCTACAAAACAAAATTAAGCTAAGACTTGAGAGGAGGAACAAGAGACTACATCGACGACATTGTAAAGAGAAAGACACTACGTACCTCCTCATCATGATTGAGGAGCTTGGTGATGAGGCATTTTATGCCTTTCCTCCTACCATACCCTCCCTCACCGAGGAGTGGCCTTATGCCCAATATACTCAAACTACAAGATACACAAAGAAAGATGTTAATACATGTTATTATGCCATGTAAAAAAAACTTAGCATACAAGTTGAAAATACTTATGAAATCCTTGTTAAAGCTTTCCCAACCACCACTGCGAAGGTGAGAAGAGGAGCCTGCCTCTAAGCACGCTTTCGCCGCATCAAGTTGTTGCTTCCATTTTTGGGTTCGTGTCTAAACTCCTTCTTGATAATCTTCCGCTCTTCTTTGTCTAGCCAATCCGGCTTCCCTTTTCCCTCCCTATAAGCATCACAAGCCTTGGATCGACGATGGCTCATGAAATCCCTCATTCTTTTTTTCATGTAGGATGTGGAGAAACGATCATCCATGGAGGGTACAGGAAACTCTCGGTGAAGCATGGAGATCACATAATCCTTTCTCCCCTTATCTTGCTTCCTCTTCCAGGGGAGCATGACACTATGGCGAAAGGTCGAGGTTGTCAAATCATGCATCCGGCGCCCAAAACCTTCTTCCTGTCCTCATTTTGGATGATGGCCCCCTCATCATCCACAATATATGAGTAACCATGTGGGAGCTCTCTACACGGGGTACGAGAAGGGGTGCAGGTGGGTGTAACCTCAATAGATGGCTGTAGATGGGCCTACAGAATTGTGACGAGAAGGTGTAGCTTGGGGACTATTTTGAATGGATGTGGAGACATGGGATCCACGAGACTCGGGAGGGGGGGTGTCGATGGCATCAGTGTCACCACAACATCCCCGTGACCTCTGCTCTCGATCTCTCTGTCATGAGGAAGAGATAGACGTTGAAGACCTAGAGGCCGAAGCTCACGAAGTGGATGTGGAAAGAGAGACTCCGAGCTCAGAAGCTCCTCTATACTGTTGCTAGGGAGTCATGCAGGCCATAAATGCCTGATACTCCTCGTCAGTGAGAGGGACAACCATTTGATCTAGACAAAACCACACGTGATTAGTAGGCATGCTTGTGGCTTAGACACGTGATTAGGCTCTATGCATGCATGCCTATGGGCATAGAGTCTAAGAATGGATGAGAAGATATCCATGGCTCTATGCATGCATAGAGCCATGGGCATCCATACCTCCATTCTTAGGCTCTATGCATGCATAGAGCAATCATGCATTCATACATGCATGCATATGCCTCTATCCATGCATAGAGCCATGGGCATCCATGCCTCCATTCTTAGGCTCTATGGGCATGCACAGAACCATGGACATGGATGCATCTTAGGCTTTATGCATGCATAGAGCCATGGGCATGCATGCATGCCCTTGGCCATAGTCATGACTCCATCATAGAGACATGCATAGAGCCATGCCTCTATGTTTAGGCCATGGGCATCTATGGCTATGGCTATGGCTATGCCCAAAAAATAAGGAACTTGAAAAAAATAAGAGCAAGAGAGAGGGTTTGGAGCATACCTTGGAGAGTGGAGAGAGAGAGGAAGCAAAAACCTATAAAACCATAGCCATAAAAAGCTTTGCAAAACCAAATTTTAGATAACTAGAGTGGGGAGAGAGGTAGAGAAGAGTGAGATGCCAAGGAAAGTAGAAAAAGAGGGAGAGACTCTTACCTTTGGAGAGTGGAAAGAGAGGAAGTGGGAGAAAGCAAAAACCTGCAAAACCATACATAAAAAGAGATTAGCAAAACCAAAGTCTTCTTCATTGGAATGGAGAGAGAGGTAGAGAGTCTTACCTTTGGGGAGTGGAAATAGAAAAAAAACACCAAACCTGCAAAACAAAAAAAACAAGGACATATGCCCAAAA
This sequence comes from Cibotium barometz, assembly GCF_041138505.1. Lineage (NCBI taxonomy): Eukaryota > Viridiplantae > Streptophyta > Polypodiopsida > Cyatheales > Cibotiaceae > Cibotium > Cibotium barometz. The sequence continues at coordinate 28,744,538 of NC_141064.1, read as the reverse complement.
ACATCAGTACCTGCAAAGAGAAATGAAGGTAGAGAAGGTTGGAGAGAGAGAGAGAGAGAGAGAGAGAGAGAGAGAGAGAGAGAGAGAGAGAGAGAGAGAGAGAGAGAGAGAGAGAGAGAGAGAGAGAGGAAAGACAAAGAGAAAGGGAAGGGGAGAGAGAGAGAGAGGGGGAGGGGGGGGAGGGGGAGAAGGGTGGCTTACCACAAAACAATCTAAAACTCACTATACCACACGTTATATCACCGTGCGAGTTTTTTAAAATTTCCCAGAGTCGATATTTGGGTCGGTATCAGAGTCAGAATTAGCCTCGGGTAATGTCTGTGAGCAGAGTCGGTACAGGCATCGGTATTATTGACCCTAATACCGACTCAGATACCGACGTAAATACCAACCCTAATACCGATGTCCGACAATTTCACATAATGTAACCGACTCGGTACAAGTCATGGTACATATTGACACGACATTTCAAGTGAAAATGCACACTTTGAACATCAAATCTCTCTCTCTCTCTCTCTCTCTCTCTCTCTCTCTCTCCCTTTGGCCCTTTCACACTCACTCTTCAAATTAATCATGGCCACATCCTCATCATCTAGCAAGCATCGGGTTGGGCGTGATGCCTATCTTTCTCAAAGAATCCTTTGCCCTTGTAATGAATGCAAGTGGACTGTGAGAAGGGACCGACGAATGACACTATGACATGTTCGAGATCATGGACGATTTGATCCAGTGCTCATAGATCAAATAGTGGAGCAACATAACTCATTTGTGAGTTTTTCATAAATATGTGTGTTTTAATGCGTGTTTATGTGTGTTTATGCATGCACGTGTGTGTATGTACATGTGTGTGTGTGTGTTTACGTGTGTATGTACGTGTGTGTGTTTATGTGTATGTACGTGTGTTTGTGTGTTTGTGTGCGTGTGTGTTCGTGTTTATGCATGTGTGTATGTTCATGCTATACTGTGCGTGTGTGTGTGTGCTTAAGACTCAATTTTACTTTTATAGGACTCTGATAATGATATGGAGTACAACACCTTACGGCCTACAACTCTTTGATAGAACTCTTTGATGATATTCTACATATTTGATGATAGGAATCTTTTATGCGTGTGTGTATGTTCATTTTTTAATGTGCGTGTGTGTGTGCTTAAGACTCAATTTTACTTTTATAGGACTAGTAATGATATGGAGTACAACATCTTATGGCCTATAACTCGAAGGCGCACTAGAAAAACACCATCTACAAATATACCCCATCCTGCTGAATATGTTAACATATTAGATCAACAAGATAACGAGGGAAGTGACGTAGATGCTAACAATAAGAAGAACCGTAATATGCACATAATGCACCAGAAATGGACGAAATGATCGACGCTCTATTTCAAGACCATGGTGGACAACTTGACCCAATTGAAGAAGCATTGAAAGCAGAGGCTGGCACTCCATTGTATGATGGATCCCGAATATCAAAGCTTAAAACCTACCTTGCATTATTGAATCTACAATCCATTTATGGGTGGAGTGATAAAAGTGTTACTGAATTGTTCAATTATGTATTTCGTACTCCTATCTAAGTAATTTGAAACAATGGTGTGTTCTTACTATGATGTTCAATGTCTTTGTAGGCTATTAAAGGAGACTATTTTACCAGAGACAAATAAGATGCCATCTTCAAGAGACGAGGCTAAAAAAATCTTACGGAGCTTAGGAATGGACTACAATTGCATCCATGCATGTCCCAATGATTCCCAATGAAAACACTAAGACACTTTCCAATAATCTCTCTCATTCAACACATGTTCAAGTGCAAGTCTATTTCTGAGCTAATGACATGGCATTCAAATAACCGTTCCATGGATGGTGTATTTCGCATCCCTACTGATTGTGATGCTTGGAATCATATAGAGAATCAATGGCGAGAATTTAAGAGAGAACCACGTAATTTGCATTTGGGTCTTGCTATGGATGGAGTGAATCCATTTGGGTTGCGCTCTACATCTTGGAGTACATGGCCAGTAGTTTTGGTAAATTATAATATTCCTCCTTCGTTGGCCTTGTTGGTCCCTGGCAAGTACAAGGCTAAGAATATGGATGTGTTCTTACTACCACTTGTGGATGAGCTTCAAGTTTTATGGGATGGAATCCCCATTTATGATATGAGCAAGCCTCGAAATACACGTCAGGCACACATTAAGGGAATTTTAATGTGGACAATGCATGACTTTCTTGGCTATGGAGAGTGCTCAGGTAATGTATGTTTTCTTAATAGAGAAATATATGTTTTCTTAATACAAATGTATGTTCTTGAAATTTTCTTAATGATTATTAGGGCTTGTGAGACTAGTGGATATCATTCTTGTCCTATTTACAGACCAATGTTGAACGCATAAGGAGATCAGAAGCCTTAAAGAAGATGATATCTTGGAAAGATTCATGAAAACTCTCAAAGTTTTTGTGTGGCAAAGAGCAAGACGACCTGAGGGGAGCATGGCTGAGGGGTGGCTAATACAAGAGTCATTAGTGTATATTTCTGAGTTCCTCGGTCGAAAGGATGAGGATATGCTTCTGTTGTGGACAAATAAGGACAATGAGAAGATAGTTTGTGAGGTCCCTCAAGGTAAAGGAAAGGACCGAAGAATGAATTCAACACTAGTAGCTCGAAGGTCAACAAGTTTTTCATGTTGAATCATCCTACCATGGAAAAGTGGCCTCAAAAGTATGAAGATGCGAAGGTGGAACAAAGAAATACATGACAAGCCTTTAGGACACAAAATAGACAACGAAACATCAGGTACCCTGAGGAATTAGAGGATTTGCCTCCTTTCATGAGCCTAAGATGGCTAGACAATGCTTTAACAAAGGCTCGAGAAGAGGGTCAAAGAGTCACTGACATCGAATGGGAGTTCTCTAGAGGATGCAGTGAAAAGGTATTAAGGATCATTACTACATTACTTGAATTTGTTGTATGACTCTTTCATGTAAATAATTACCACATTCTTTATTTACAAAAATAAAGATGATTATTATCTCACGTTGGTGTGTGTTACTTTGTAGTATTTATCATTTGGAGCATTATGGTCATACGAACGGCATTTTCGAGTGGAGCGGATACACAAAATTTGTTTAACATTTGACTGTGGAGTGATAGCAAAGTTTGAGCAACAAACCCGAATAGGTGTAAGTGACACAAACATCCATATATCAGATATAGAATATTTTGGCTTGATTCAAGATATTCTAAAAATAGATTTTTGGTCAACCTTTTACATGTTCATCTTTGATGTTGTGCAATGGTTTAAAGTGATCATGGAAGGACAAGGTGCAACTATCGGTAGAGATAGATCAGGTTTCGTGGAAGTTGACTCCACAAAATTATGGACTGATCTACATGATACATTCGTTCTTCCACAACATTGTGAACACGTATATATAAATGATGGTATATTTATAATAATTAATTATTTATTCTTGCATACATTTTATATATACATACAATTTATATGCATGGTCAAAAATTAAATATCAGGTCATTTTTCAATCAAATTCGGTTGACAAAAAGTGGTGGTACATTATTGAAGTTGCTCCTCGTTCTCCAATAAAAGTTTTGACAAAGAGCTTATACATGGCCCTATGGATACTTCGACAATAACTTGTACTTAATCACTATCAATGAAAAATGTCGAAAATGAAGAGAGCGATGACAAGATGTCAAAGTTATACGTCCTAATGATGTACTTGATCATAATGATGCAGTGCACCTTGTACAAGCTGAGAATGAACAAGGTAATGAAGAGCGGATGAAATTCCAATACATGGCACCTCAATTGAAGTTAACTATGAATCAGATAATAATCATGAATTCATTGATGAAAAAATGTCATTGAGTGGAGAGCTGATCTATATAGACATTTTTTCACATTCAGACTTGGCACAAGATGAACGAGAGGATTAAATAATGCAATTCTCAAATAATTTTGTAGTTTCAAGCTTATATTCTACTTTTTCACAAATTTCTACATGTAAAAAAATTTAAAATTTTCTCCAGATATCGCAAGGCTAATTTCGACTCTAATACCGACTCTTATACACCAAGGCTATTATTGACTTTGACACGGACCCTAATACCAAGCCCCGTAACTTTCACCAAAAAGTTAATCCCCAAAAAACTATCTACCCAAACCGTCGGGTGATTCACCTCGGTATTTGGCACGATTTTCTCTAGATGTGGCTGGCCGAGTCCCACTAAGGGAAGCAGAGCTCGTAGAAGGTGTTGAGTAGGACGACAGTCGCGTGGGGAATGAGCTTGCAGTGGTAGTGGCGGTTGAAGAAGGATTGTTGGTGATGGCTCTCTCTGCATTTAATATTAGCCTACCAACCTACCCGAACACCAGTATTTTTTGAAAGGAAGGTTTTTTTTAAAACAAATGCGTCGCATCTCTTACCCATCTCTGGCCACCCCCATTCTTTGATGACACGTGTCCTGGGAGAGTAAGCCCTTTAAGATATATATAGAAGAGCAAAGAACTAGTAGTTTTTCAAATTATTTGTGACTTTTTGATAGCATACCCAAAAAAACAAGAACCCAGTTACATGAAACATGAATGACACAAAATTATAAAATAAATGTGATTGATAAATCAATCCATGATATTAGTAGTAAGCAATTCTCTTCATCAATCCTCATCATTATTTCCATCTTGTAACAAATCCATACACACCATTTGTTCTATATCAGCATTTAAAAAATTGTTGATATATATATATCTATAAAAAGCTCTATTTCACCTCCAACGTCTCCTGAATATCTTGACCTTGAAAGATGCATTTTGATTGAGAAGCCATTTTATAACATATCTTGACCTTGAAAGCCACATTTTGAACGAAGAGCCACTTGTGTAATATATCACCATTTTGTAACGTTTTAGACGAGGTGAAATACAACCTAGTGAAACAAGAAAGAAGCCCGTAAGAGGATGTAAGAACAAGAGAAGCTAGTAAAGAACGTATGATTTAGATCTTAATTAAATTATTTGCTTTACTTAAATGGTGTTCACAACATTGGTGTCTAAGCTTAGAGAAGCTTGGCTAGTACCCTTATGATGTATTTCCATGATTTGTCCTATGTATTATTCTCTCATATTTATATATTATCCCATTTTAGTTCCATTCAAGTGTATGATTTCTCTCTCTCTTTCTCTCTCTCTCTCTCTCTCTCTCTCTCTCTCTCTCTCTCATTTTTATGTATTGTCCTATGTATTATTTTCTCATATTTATATATTATCCCATTTTAGTTCCGTTGAAGTGTATGATTTCTACACTCGCGGAACGCAAATTCTAGCTATCATTGAAGGAAGTAAGGAACATGTCCAATAAGAATGGCTAAACAATGGTAAAAAATCATGAAAACATCGTTTAGAATTAATCCAAACAAAAATAACTACTAATATGAGGTACAATTGCATTAATAATATGCGAATAACCAGCATCTATCTAATGTCAGCACGTGAAAACATACTTCAACATTAAATAACCCTTGAAAATATTAAATTCTCGAGAAAAAAGATTTATCAAGATTTTTTTCATTTTTTTCCTAATTTTCTAGGGCATCAAAATACGCTAATTTTGAATTCCATCAAACCTATCTTATGGCATTCCAACCTATATTTTTCCAAAAAAAATAGTAATTAGATTTGCTAAAATATCATTGATATTTTAAAAAAATACCAATTTCTACGATTTCTAAAAATAATTTCTAGAATATTCCTAATTTCTCTTGAGAATCCCATTGTTCATGAAATTTCCAATTCCGCCTGAGTCTTCATAGTGGTGAGACCTTAGGGGTAATTTAAAAAAAACCAACCCAAGACTACTTTTCATGTGATGCCATTAGGTGGTTAGAAGAAAACTTATGCCACCCTCAATTGTGAGACTAGAAAAGTCTGAAGAAGCAGTAACCTCAAGAGAATGGGTAGACCTAGTCACTATTAATAAGAACATGCAAATTGTAAAAGGACCTTAGGAAAAATCAAAGGGTCTTCATAGTTAAACTCATTGAAGTCAATGATGATACTAAAAAACAGGGTTTGAGACTGACAACAAGAGTTAGAGAATCTCTTTTTAAAAGAGCTTACTCAAATGCCATCCACATAGGGAAATGACCATGAGATGGAACTTATTCAAAAGTATAACTGGTGGGGCTAATGTGCATATAAAATGTCAGTGCCTGAGTACATATAACTCAAAGAAACAAATCTGACAAATGTTGAAGCAAGGATTCATCAACGAGCGAGTGTATCCTAAGAAGAAGAAGGATGGAACCTTTCTATTATGCATTACCTATAGAGGTCTAAGATCAACTCACTGTAAAAAAACAAGTATCCTTGTTCTAGGATTGATGAAACTCTGACTGACCACAAGGAGACAAAGTTTTTACAAAAATCGATTTAAAGTCTGGTAACTATTAGATTTGAGTGAGGGAGGAAGACATCCCAAAGACAGTGTTCAACTTCAGATGTGGCCATTATGAGCACACTGTGATACCAATTGTGTTGTGACTGATGCCTTTCAACTTTCAATAGGCCCATACAAGGTATATTCAGGAAGAAGCTAGATAATCATGCCTTATATTCTTTGATGGTATTTTTATCCATTCTAAGGATTAGAAAGAGCATGAAGCCCAAGTTAGAGAAGTTTACAAAAATCAATTTAAAGTCTGGTAACTATTAGATTTGAGTCAGGGAGGAAGACATCCCAAAGACAGTGTTCAACTTCAGATGTGGGCATTATGAGCACACCATGATACCAATTGTGTTGACTGATGCCTTTCAACTTTCAATAGGCCCATACAAGGTATATTCAGGAAGAAGCTAGATAATCATGCCTTAATGTTCTTTAATGATATTTTTATCCACTCTAAGGATTAGAAAGAGCATGACGCCCAAGTTAGAGAAGTTCTAGAAATCCTAAGGGAGCACTAAAAAAGAATAAGTGTACCTTTATTACAGACAAAGTTGAATATCTGGGATTCATTTTCTCCAAAGATGGAATCTCATTAGACCTAGCAAAGGTCCAAGATATAGTGACATGGCCTCAGCCGTCTGACATCAATGAAATTTGAGGATTTCTCGGTATCATAAGAGGGTACCGTATCTTTATTTAGGATTATGAAAGGATAGCCACACCTTTAACCAAGCTATTTAAAAAGAATACAAAGGTAGTTTGAACTAAGGAGTATCAACAAAGCTTTGACAAAATCAAGGTGGCTCTCATAACTGCACCCATCCTTCAACTACTGAATTTCGATATAGATTTTGCAGTAGTCATTGACGTTAGTGGATTAGCTATCAATGGATTCCTCTCACAAGAAGGGAAATCAATAGCTTACACTTCAAGGAAACTCTAGGATTATGAGATAAACTATGCTACTCTTGACCTATAACTTTTGGTTGTAATTCATGCCCTTAAGCTATGGCAACATTTCAACATGAGGTAAAGGCACTAGATATAGGTCTTATTAGAATATGATTTTCAAAGATAATGTAGTTGTGCAAATGCATTGAGTAAGAAGTCCTTTACGGGGGGCGGCTGTAATCTCTTTGCCAGCCAGGTAACCCTTTTCTTATGGAAGTGAAGGACAAAAATAGCCTTACATGAGTATTTGAGCATATTTTATAACTCATGGCCCAGACAACTCACTCTGAGCAAGAGAGAAGGATAATCAAAGAATATACTCTTAGTGATAAATGCTTATTCTATCAACTAAGGATGTGCATACCAATAATATGAGAGATAAAAGGTCGAATCCTACATGAAGCTCATGATGCACAATCTCCAAGATAAGTGATGATGCTAAATGTTCTATGAAGGATTTTCTTTTGATGGGATTCAAGAATGATGTACTTAAGTATGTCACACAATGCCTAACTTGTTAGAGGAACAAGGTTGAAGGAGTAAAGATGCCAAGCAAGGTGATGTTGAGCAAATTGTTATGCCATCCCATAGCACTTTGAAAACTCAACCAGTTAGAATCCTTAGCTCTAAAGAAAGGACTCTCAGAAATAGAGTCATTAGGGAACATCTAGTTTAGTGGAAGGAGTTATGAACAGAAGATGCTACCTGGGAAGATAAGTCTAAGTTGTATCAAGATTTTTCCTACTTGTTTTCGAGATGAGGACATCTCGATTTCTTTAAAGGGGAAGGATGTAAAATATATATATAAACGAAGCACCCAGCACTCTGCTGACCACCCCCATGCTAATCGTCAACGGACGGCTGGACCCCCCCCCCCTCGTTGTTTTCTTCCTGCAAGTGTTGTGCTGACTTGTCTTCTCCTCCAACCATAATAGCTTCTTTATTGTTTTCTTTTCTCCATCGGCCAACTATCGTGAATGCGAGCCTTATCTTTTTCCTCCCACCGATGGGCCACGCTATCCAGCCATGTATTTTTCCTCTACATTGGCGTTGACTCCCCCTCAACTAGCGCACTGTTTCAGAGCCCCCCTTGTACTCCTATTAAGCCACCCTCCCTACGAGACATAGCTCGGCCTCACTCCCTCCATTTTGTCCCTCATAGCTCTCCCCTTTCACTAGCTAGCAACCAGCCCCCTCACTCCCTCTACTCACACCCTTTGCTTCGCTTCCACGTACCCCCCCCACTCATTCGTGCCAGTCACACCCTCACCACTCCTGTCTCTCACTCCCTTGCGAACTCTCTCTTGGTTATCGCTAGCTAGACCCTCACCACCCCCTCTCTCTCTCTCTCTCTCTCTCTCTCTCCCCCCCCTCACCCGCTCACTCTTGCTCCCTTGCCAGCTTGTTGTCTCTCTCTCTCTCTCTCTCTCTCTCTCTACAAGACAATTTCTCTCACAACCCCTCCCTCTTGTTAAGTTCTATCTTCTCATGATCATTTTCTTGTTGATTTATATAGTTAGCTCGTCATTCACAACCACAACGTCTCTCTCTCTCTCTCTCTCTCTCTCTCTCTCTCTCTCTCTGGTTTATCCCTAATTTGTAGTTCTTGCTATTTTTTAAGCTTCACGATTTGGCTTTACCTGTTTATCTATTTTACCTTCTTTGTTTCTATAGTAATCTCACTTCAAGGGACTCCATTGCTTTCAATTTCTCATTGGATTTGTTAGCACACAATGGCGAACTGTAATGAGAGAGCCACCTCAAGTGGATTAGACCACTAGTAGTGATGATACAATAGGAAGGTTACCTACTCGAAGCACTGGAGTGGCCTCTTCAAGAAGGCCTTTGTGCTCTCCGTCCCTTGTGATGCCCAAGTGTCCCTCATTATCTTCTTTGGCACCGGCAATCTGGTCGAGTTTTCTAGTTCCAAATATGGTGGAGGACTCTCCTTGAACGATCGTAGTTGATGGTGAGGGAGCATGCAGATTGAGAGGGAGAATTCAACTTGCAACCGTGAGGATACAAAATCCAATGCCTCTCACGATGAGATTAAACACGTGATGGTGAGATGTACTCAAATTATCAGCTTAGCGATTGGATCAGATTAGTCGTTTCCTCTATATATGAACTAAGCACCACAAGTAAGTCAATTAAAACTCTAAATCTTTTTCATAATTAGTTCAATGAATTGGAAGTGTAATTTAAGTCAATTCCTATTTTTGAAAAGTAAGCCAAGCAAAACTTTGGAAAAGACCCTTGTTGGTCAAACCTTGATTTAACTATGCCAAGTGAATCTTCACCCAGGTTAAACACCTTTGGTAACGGCCAGAGTTGGGAATGACTTTCTGTATTTGGTTTAACCCATAGAAAAAGTGAGATTTATAGCTTCCATGGATTAAATTATCCTTGAGCCTATGAGAAATCCCATAGTATAGAATCTTGCTCGAGGATCACTACTTTCTCACTGTCTCACACATGTCGTGAGTGCCAAGTTAAGATCTTAACTGTTAACCATTTATTAAAATTATAATTGTCTGCTACATATTATAGAGAAGTGATCGTTCTTCCTATAGAAAGGAGACTGTCTTATATGGGATTCTTTATCTTGGTTTTATAAAGATGTTGATAAAACATGGTCTCAAAATGTGAATGAGGATGATGATGAATTTGTGAACTAGGGAACTTTCTCTAGGGTAACCATTCCGACGAGATCGATTTGGGGAAACCATTCTGATGTGATCTGTTTAGTGATCAGTATGGGGCAACCGAGTACTCTCCACCTAGGGTAACCGACTCTAGACATATTTGGAATAGAGATCGGGGAAACTGCCTTCGTTGGGTAACCCCCATTGGGTGGGGCGAGGGTTCTGTAGTTACAAGCCTGATCTAGAAAGGTCTTCCATAGCAAGAAGAGGGTGAAGGAGGCATTTCTCATTCTACTATGCGAGTGATTTTTCACCCCATGATGGTTGTGAGCTCTAGACTATTTTGTGACTTGGTGAGCCAAGGGATTGGAGATGGATGAAACTCAGGACGCCGGAGGGTTTGAAATTATAAATTTTTTAATGATGAATTTCTTTCTTGTGTAGGCTAACTTGATTGGAAAAGAATGTATTCATTAAGGAATAAAGGAACCTGTGCACAAGGATAAATAAATAAATCATGTTATAACTTGCATCAGTGAAATAATGTGCCTTGTAATTTAGGTAAACCTCATAGATGAACGGTTCTAGTCATCATTGGGAAGTGGGTGGTTGGGTGGACCTGATGAGTTGGGTGTTTCCTTACAAGAGAATAGAAACCAAAAAGAGATCCTTGACATTTTGGTAGGACCCCCAACCCTGTGAAGATTGCTTATAAATCAGATCCAGGAGAGACACCGATGAGATAGCTCCCACAATGGGTTGGAATTGATCTTATCGAGTGAGAGGTACCTCCCTATCCCTAGTGACGGGATGGGTGGTATCTTACAATTCATTAACTTAGATGTTGATAGAAAGATTTGGCATAGCCAATTATTAAAGTACCGACAGTTTTGATGAGATGTATTTGGCACTCAAGATTTTGTACTATTACTTACTGATTCACATGCTACTTTCCTTTACGAGATCCTGGGATAAAAGAAAACTTTCTCATTAAAAAAAAGACTCATTTTGCTTTAGAATAAATATCTCTCAGTAGGCTTTTCCAAGATAATGAGAGATTTTTAACTTACCTACACATAACACATAGAGGGATCTTACATCACAATGTAGGCCTTTACACTGGGTGCATTACATATGTGGCCTACATACCATATTGTTGAGGTCTCTCGCTCTTTGTTGCATCATGGTTTGAAGGGATCGTACATCATCACGGTGTAGGCCTTTACATAAGGCTCCATCTAGCCCCAGTAGGTGATAATCCCATAATAATGGTGTGTCTCAAGACCTCGTATAGTTGGCCTTTCAAGTGGGTTTAGTGATCTAAACCATTGGACTACTTTATCTTCAAGGTAAAGTTCAAATGAGCAGATCTTGGTGGGATCATCAGTCCATTCTATGGCCTTGCAAATTTGATCAAACTTCTCTAGGTATTGAATAGGGTCTCCAATTTGACCAAATTTGGTCGTCATTGGCTTGTTTTTCCTCAACTCTAGCCTTTAGGTGCTATGGTAGTCACAACCCTCCTTCCTATTTCAAACATCATCCTCATTATGTCTTTTGCGTATTCACATAGTAGGGGAATGTAAGGAGGTGGTTGCATGAAACCCTTTATTTCAGGGTAGGGGATCTTTTGCCCTATGGGGTTAGACTGTGTGGTTTCCAATGGCACTTGTTCTCCATTGGACTAGCTTTGAGGTTGCAAGCTCGTAGGTTAAGGACACATTCTGTGAATGCTCGCGTGGCTCCCTTTGTGTTGAGATAGTCCCTAACATTGACTCCTTCCTCATATTCCTCATTCCCTTGTCCAAATGGAGAAGATAAAGGCATTTCTATAATGGGCTCCTATGGAGAGCGAGACTCCTATTTGGGCTATATGTGCTTGTTGTTGGGTGTATTGTGGAACACTTGTTCTTGGTGGTATAGCAAAAGAGACATGTCCCAATTGCCATAACTATGGTTGTTGGGCTCTTTCTTGGTCATGGTTTGCATAGGATAAACCCAACTCAGGATTAACACCAAATATTCAAAACATTGTGGTGTCAGACATGGTTTGACTGCTTCCTTTAGGACCGAGGAACCTTGAGGTTATTGGTCCCACTCCCGCTCCTTCACTGTAGCTGCATCTACAAATAAGACAGTTGAATGCTTTTTTCATAGAATTTAAGGCATTATTTATAGAACCAATTTGGTGAATTCGGAGATTGGTGGAGGATGTTCCTCCACTCACATCTATGTTTCATTGGCTCATTCTTCCCAAATCTCTTCACTTAATGTGGATTTGAAGGAGACTAGCCTCTTAACAAGGGAGCACTCTACTGAGTGCTAGTCATTTACTAGAATTGAAGGCTTGGTGTGTTTGAGAAAGTGTAGTTTGATGTGCTACAATCGACTATACTATTATTCTACTAACAATTAGTCCTGACTTGGTTCACATTGAAAAGGTCCTTGGTGCTTCTAAATGAGGTTAGAAAATGATGTTTTTTCTAGGCTCACATATACAGGTTCATGTCTCTAGGTTCACTCCTCTAGAATCATGTCTACAGGCTCACGCATACAAGTTTACGTCTATAGATTCATGTGTCCCAAGTTCACGTATATAGGTTCATACCTACAAGATCATGTATTGAGGTTCACACCTATAGGTTCATGTCTACAGGATCACGTATCCAAGTTTACGCCGCTAGACTCATGCCTTTTTTATATGAACTCGGCTCACGTACTTCCCTTGTATGAAATACGCCTACCTAGAGCACATAAATCTAGGAACTGGGCCTATGTGATAGGGTTAGTGTGCACTTATTGGGTGATAAGTATACTTTAGTTACCTAATAATTGTAAAGGATAGGAAATTTTCTTAGAATTTGTAGCTGCTTGGTACAAATTGTATGACAAGAAAATCTTTGAAGGACACACGTATAAGTCTTTATGGCAATAATAATTGGTCCAAAAAATGTTAGGTGCACAAACCTCTAGATTCACGTGTCTAGGCTTATGGCTCACATCTCTAAGCTCATGGCTCATGTGTCTAGGCTCATATGTCTAGACTCACGCCTTTTTGCGCAGGATTGTGGGCTCATGTCCCTATCCGAGAACTAGTGCGGCCTAGATTTTGGTGGTTTTTGTGATTTTTTGGACTTGATAGGGTGTGATTAATGTTGTTAATTCTAATATTACTAGTTGTGATGCAAGTAATTAAATATTTTTTATACTTCTAAGCTATCAATTTCAATAATGTATGAACAAATTAAAAATTCTGAAATGTATAAATATTTTTTATACTTCTAAGCTACCAATTTCAATAATGTATGAACAAATTAAAAATTCTGAAATGTATAAATAAAAATTAACAATCCCACTCTACTTCACTCTAACGGAGCCTAATGCTTATGTTTATAGAGTGGATTCCACCCCTAATAATAATTTTTAAGCTAATCGATGCAACAAAGCAATATCGTTTAAGCTTGGGCTCCAATTTCATGTAAATCACCAAAAAACCAGGGTTTTGCCTTGCCAATATGTGAAAATAGAATGCCCTAATGTAATAAACTTTAAATCAAAATCAAACACATAACAAAACACATCCAATGGCTTCAAAACCATATGTTTTTTTGAGTGTGACCTCGTAATCAACACCCGTGCAATATTGAGTAATTCCAATAACTTGGAATAGATGAAAAAATGAAACTAAGTCCTAGGCTCCTCCCTGGCATTGATGCTAAATATATTCAAGAGCTTACCTTATCCTATGTCATTGGGTCTTGCGTTAGAGCTGCAAATGCAACTTTCATATGTCGGTGTGCTAGCTCATATGTCTTGCATCCTCACTATGTTTTGTCACACTAGATGCTCCTTTGCCAATGGGGTGAAAAGGGAGAGCTCTCTATGCCTTGACGGAGGCAACAAAAGATTCGTCTTCGTCATAGTGGTTCTCTCACATAAAAGGAGCGAAGAAGCTAATGCAAGAAGAAAACCTACAATCAATCCTATCTAGCATGTATCCATTAAGCAAAAAAGATTCAATCCTATCTAGCATGTATCCATTAAGCAAGAAAGATTCAATGGCATACAAGTAAGCAAGAAGAGGGGAGATGAGAGCTCACCAGTAAACTATTGCTAGCATGTATACCACGAACAAGATGTATACACAAGATATCAAGATTTGTCAAAATTTACAAACCGATTACCAAAGTATACCACGAACAAGATTTGTACTTGAATGAGTAGAAAAAAAGCTTTGAGATACGTGTATAAGAATGGGCGTGCCTAGAGTTTGCACATGTATAAGAGTGCCTATGGATGCTTCCACGACACTGATTTATCCCTTGTAAACAAGAATCCCCAAAATTCATAGCACAAAAGCTTGGAATTTTCCAAAAAAAAAATTGATGTATGCAAAAGAAAGCCTTAAAATTTATATACCTCTGTAAACAAGTGATTTGATGCCTCTAATCCCTCACTTGAGGCTGTCACAAAGATCACAAAAAACAAGTGCCTCATGTTGGAAGGATGGCTAGGCAGAAGTTTCAGTGCGAGTGGCTAGTGGCTACAACGACAGCGGGCAGCAGGCTTAGAGCTAAGGTGGAGCAGCTGAGGTGGTCGAAATTTGTTGAGCCCCCCCGTGGAGGTGGTCTTCATCCCACTACGACCGCCCACTAGCCAGGCTGAGCTGCCTCAAAAGTCGTGGCGGTGGTTTGCTATGCACTAGCGCTGGCTTACTAGGTGGCGCGATCTGGCAGAGGTGGGCTATAAATGGTGGCGCTTTGGTGGAAGATGGCTTGGAATTAATGACGAGCAACTCTATGTGGTTTGCGAAACTTGCAGTTGGAGATGGGAGCTCTCATACCACTGTTGGTCCCTTGTTGAGAATGAGCAAGAGTACGACTGAGTGCAGAGAGAGACTAATGTTGACCATAAAGATAATCATCACATTTTTAGACGATTAACAAGGGGATTACACAAGTGAGTCGCCGAACGCATATTTGTATTTCTAGAGGGAGGCCCTCTTTACAAGGTGTTTGCATCTGTTGCCACCACCACACGTGCCCTAAGAGGTGAAACCTTCAAGGTGTTTGGATCGTTGCCACCACACATGCCTCATATCAACAAGGCATGATGCCAAGTGTCCCTCAGAGGTGAAACCTTTACACATCACTGATTACATAAGATTCTTCTAAGAGGTTTTTCCCACACACAAAGGAACCCACACACTAAGGTGGTTCACACACACTAGAACCGCTTATTTAAACCTTCACACCAAAAGGTCCACCCCTTTTCCCATTCCCACGGCCTAGTCCACCCACATACCTCATAAGGTTTTTCTAGCCTTGTTATGCTAATTCACCACACACTAAGGTTCACAACCTAAGCCCCAAACATGCCGCTGAAAACTCGAGACCGTACTATAGCCCGAGACCATCGATCTATGGTGTGACCCATGGTGCACCATGATCTCAAGACACATTAATGGGGTGAGTCGATTTCCCACACAATTGCAATGAACTAAGCTCGGCTCACAGGCAAGGAGGGCTCTCAGCTCGTACCAAGCCTCCTTACTATCTGTGCTCAGAGAAAGTTGGTAAAAACTAGTCTTGGGTAACTTTCCACTAAAAGGTGTAAGGACTATGGGTACGTAGCCCCAAGATAAAATGTACAACCCATCTTTGCAACATGCTATAGAGAAAAACAATATTGCATGAGTATAAGTAGTCATTAGCGTTAAGAGTTAAGAAAATATCACTTCCTCTCTCCTACTCTCTACACACACACACACACACACACTCTCTCTATTCCTTTCTGTTCATTAAAAGAAGATAAGCATGTTAACCTCATGAGAGATGGAAATTAATGGGTTGAAATAGTTAGAAAGAAATAAAGCTTGCCCTCTCTTTTGCACTCACACACACGTACACATACACACACATGCACGAACACAAAAACGAGCTAGAAGGAAGAGCTCACTCACACACACGTACACATACACACACATGCACGAACACAAAAACGAGCTAGAAGGAAGAGCTCACATAGGGTTGGAGGGGCTATCGGGGCCTATTAGTCAGTGAGCACTCAAATGGACACTAGAGTCTACCTACAATGTGGCTCTCTAAGTACTTACAAAGGTCAGGTAAAGCCTTTAAAGGACACATAAGTTTGCTTACAAAGATAAGGTAGAGTAGAGCCAAACTAAAAGCCAAACTAAAAGGTAATAAGCATATGGTACGTTAGTTTCACTTGAGCCCTCTTTTGATGCCAGAAAAACTAGATTTAGCTTAAAATTCCAAATGCATAAACCTGTGAAGGACAACGTTAGACACCTACTACCTTGGCAAAAAGATTCTCTAAAATAAAAAATGTTAACACTTGTTCACTTCCAAAACAAACAAAATTTTGGTTAGTGGGAAAGTGGATAACTCAATCGGCTCACAACTAACCCCCATTGGGTAGCTCACTGGCATCGACCCGGGCCCCCATAATGGGACCCAATTGTTCTACCACTAGACTACGAGAGCCCGTGGGCCGAAACAAACAAAATTTTATGGAGAGGATGAGATTTTGCGGAGGATGACACTCAGGACGGAGCTGGGGAAGCTTTTCTAAGGTTTATTGTGATTTGTCTATACAAACTGTAGATAGAGCTATAGACAGAGCCCACAACATGACTGATCTCGCAACAACAGGAGCCAGTGTTGTAGGTGGTGAGGGGTGAAGGGTGGCAAAGGCGTAGGGGTGTACTCGACATGGCTAGGGTAGAATTAGGGTTTTTGTTTTTGGGTTGAAAAGCGAGAGGCGTGGGTTTTTTATTTTTTATTTGTTATTATTTATTAAGATTTTTTAAAAAGTAAAAAAGTAAAAAAGAAAGTATTTTTTGTTTTGTTATTATTTATTATGATTTTTAATTGTGGGAAAAATAAAAAGACAGGGGTTTTTTGCGAAAAAAGTAGAACTAAAAAAGAAAAAGGAATAAAGAGAGTGGGAAAAGCAAGGGAGAAAAAAGCAAAAAGGGGAGGGGGTTTCCTTGTTTATTTTTTATTTAAATGGAAATAAATAAATAAAGACAGAAAGGAGGGGTTTATTTTTAGATACATACTTATATGTGTATATATTTATTGGTTAAGCAAGAAGGAGAGAGAGGGGGGGGGGATTTAAAAATGAGGAGGGAGAGGGAGAGGGGGGCTTTTATTTATTTTTTAATTTTTTGAGACAAGGGGGGCGATGTGCGTGCACCGTAGATGGATGGGTGGACATGGTATGCACATGTGCACATGACGGTGTGAAAAGTCAGGTGTATGCATGTGGGTGCAAGTGTGCGTAGGTGGGGTGCACGTGTGATGTGCGCATATGTGGATGAATGTGCATGCATGTGATGTTCTCGATGAAGGTAGTAACTGTACACTTGAGGGGGGGTGCAAGTGTGTGTAGGTGGGGTGCACGTGTGATGTGCGCATATGTGGATGAATGTGCATGCATGTGCAAATGTTCTCGATGAAGGTAGTAACTGTACACTTGAGGGGGGGGGGGGCTACGTTACATATGTACACATGGCCTTAGGGTTCAAGCTTATCGTGCACGTGCTTAACGGGCGCGACGACGGAGAATCGTTTGCCCATCCACAATGAAAACTTGGACGCTACCATAGTTGGCTTTGCTTGTGTGCCTGATTGAGCTTTTTTTCTAGTTCTAGCTTGCGAGTTGGTGTTGTGGCATGGTACACATGCATTGTGGGGTCATGGTGATCTTTTTGAGCCTCGAGGTTGCTTGATGGTGCCACAGATGTGTGTGCACGATTTTCTTTGGGGTTTGGCTCCTCAAGCGACTCTTCTTTAATGGGAGCAAGCATGGGTAGGGCCACTGCACATGGGCAAGGTATTGCCTTTTGCTACTTGGACTCTATGGGCTCTTTCAACTTTTTTGAAGTTGGTGTCAGCACATGAGTCGAGGTGGAGGAGTTCCTACTTATGCTTTGGAGTTTGTGTCCGAGGCATAGCTTTGGGTCTCCACACCCACTTGTATTTGACGTTTGAGGGTGCATTTATAAAGTTATGAGGTTTGTGTTTTTTTAATCTCGGTACCCAGATTTCGGGGTTCCTTTCGTAGAAGCCTTGTGCTTCTAGCAGTGTGGTTGGGACCCAATATGAAGTGTCAACTTTTAGGGTGGCACTAGGTGCTGCGATCATCGCCTAGGTCTTTTTAGCATCTGTGGTTATGCAGATGGCGAGGTTTTTGGGACCTAAATGGAGACAGATCCCCTTCGTAGAATCCAGTGGGCTCAAGATTTGGGTAAAACTTTGTTGCTTTGGCATATCTTTGCTCATGGTCAGGCTTTGGGCCAAATTGCTAGCTCCTTGCATGGGCATCATACTTTTCATGGGCTAGCAAGGTACTCTTAGGTATCCATTCTTTTTTGCTAGCCTCCTTGAAGGGTTGTTGAGGCTTAGGGGTTGGTCTTCCTCTTCAACCGACAATGTTTTGAGGGGGTGGCTGCATGATGAGGCAAGTGTTGTGTGGTGTTAGAGGTTACCTCGGGGGTTGATAAGTGAAGGGAGGATGAGGCTTGGGATGTTGATAAGTTTGGGGTACCCTCATCCACCAAGGATAAGGTAATCATTCTGAAGGGGAGCTTGAGCATTATGGTTCTCTTTTCCCAGCCTGACGAAGCTATTTGTGGTCGTGATCTATCCCCTCCCGATGAGGATGATGCTCTCTTTCATAACATACTTGTGGGGGTCACATAAGACTTGCACGATGCATGTTTAGATCTAATAAGAAACTTCGCTTCAAAACAACTGCGATAATGGTTGTTGTGGATGACACGAGGGGTGGGTGGTAGGTCCACATCTCCCAAGAAAACACATTGTGACTAGTCCCGGTGTCAAGGCGGGCCATTGAACTAGGTGGTCCTTTGGGAAAACACTAACTCAAGGCAAGTCGGAGTTCCACCGCGTTGGCTCTATCACAAATGTGTCAAGCATGAACATGGATGTGATTTCAATGTCGAATCATGAAAACCTTATTCCAAGCTTCTATGGAGGAAGAGTGTCCCTAGTTGCAAGAATCCTCGGAGTCGGCAAGCTCCAAGACGGGCTCAGATTCTTGGTCCTCATCTTCACCATCCAACATCTTGTTTACAAGCTCTACAAATATCAATTGATGTGGTGTGAGCTTCAAAATTGCATGCTCTACAAATCTAAAACAGTTCAAGACTCATTGGTAACCATGGGATGAGTCTTTCCTATTCTCAAGTTGATTTTCAAGGACTAGTTACCCTTACATATATAAATGTGATTGGTTTCCCAATCATGAATAAACCTTGCATCTCTCATGTAAGGAATTATGAGGATCATGGTGTATGACCTTCTTCTTTGAAAATCCATCACCATGAATGTGTGGTGGAAGCTTAACCCAAAGGCCTTAATCTTTCCTAAAAGATGCGTGTTCTCATTGGCAAACTTGACCACGAGGCTTGTGCCTATGTGAGCGGGCAATCCTTGGTGATTATGTTGACACCAACACGACCATCTAAGATTGTGGAGAGTGTTGTTCCTTTATAAATGATAGGTAGCACAACATTTGTCAGCCTTTTGGCCACTTAATGGGACTCTTCTCTCATGCCTCGGGGAGCCTAAACTCCAACCCGAACCCAATATGCCATGGGAATCATGTAATGCATTAGCGAGGCAACTCTCACTTACCTCTATCTTGTTTGCTTGAATCGAGGACTCCTTGTGGTAGTAGCTACGTCCATGGAAGCATGCCAAAGTAGCTAAACAAGGCCGCCACCACCACCCTCAAGTGTATCATTGCTCTCTCTCACTTCCTCCCTCACACACACACACACACATAAGCATTGAAGTCAAGACGTAAGCAAGGTTTGAGAGAAGAATAGAACACTATCTTCACTTGAGAGTAAGAATGAGGATTTAGAGTTACAATTAGACCTTTATACTTGGCTCATAGTGTTCACACTTGGCCGGACAATGTTAAAAATAAGGTCCTAGTGTATCCAAGACTGCCTACACTAGTGCAAACACCTTGTCCTAGCTAGTAACTCTAACCTTATTATCCCATGGTGTGCCTTTCATATACAAGCAGCGATTGCACATGTAAAATAATCCATTACAAGATAAATATGGATTCTCTAGTGCCTAGGACAATAAATGTGAAAAATATGTGGTGGCCACCGATTGATGTGCTATAGAAGTCTTTGACAACACTTAACATGCCCTCCTTCTTGATGCAGATTCCGTCCTCAGAAGATGTTGTTGAAGAAGATTTGAGGTCATAGGATGAAAGCAATGCAAGTCTTGGGATGACTTGTATGGCAACAATAATAACAAGTAATATGTTCTTGGAGCAACAAGAAAAAGTTAACAAGGAAATAGCTGAACAAGTAGTTATGAAATCAGGGAAAGATTGGTTAAGCTTCCCAAATATGCTACAAAGATAAAGATTGATGTGGATCTAGCTTAGAAATAGGTACAAGTCTATGATTCATAAACTGAGTTCAAAAAATAAGCCTATGGTTATGACCACAGTCTCAAAGACAATGATGCACATACAAACCATCTAAAGCTATATGTTAGCTCTAGAAGTAAAACTACATGTCATTAGATGATTACTTCGATAACAAAAGTGTGTATTTTTTGTGTTTTTTAAAGTTTGTTTTTTTTTTTGTTTGTTTTGTGAAATAAAGAGTGATAGGGTACCACCCTGTGGAGACCAAAAAAACATCACCAAGAAGGTCTTTGGAAAACTAGCAATGGTACCATAAGAGCGATGCCTTGATTTCTCATAGGGTGGAACATTGTGCCTTTGCTTCACTAGTAAACCATCGTCGTCT
Organism: Cibotium barometz; assembly: GCF_041138505.1. NCBI lineage: Eukaryota > Viridiplantae > Streptophyta > Polypodiopsida > Cyatheales > Cibotiaceae > Cibotium > Cibotium barometz. The sequence goes on along the minus strand of NC_141064.1, from coordinate 28,723,642 downwards.
CCTCAGAGGCTCTGCGGTTCTTGATATTCTTTTGCGGGAGTCACTTTGGCGATGGTTATCTTCTTGATCATGTTTTTTTGTTTTTTAATTTTATTTTTGGTGCCTTTTTGTAATGTAACAACCATCTTTTTCACTTACACACTACCTAAAGAGCTAGTATATAGCTAAAGATGGTTTAATAAATGTAAAATAGAGTACTTGGCATACTTTATCTTTAGATACAAAATCGTAAGACTAGGATGATTTAAAAGAAAAGATGTTGGCATTAATATTCATCTTGGAATCCTTGGGTCACCACCTCAAGTATTTCCTTTACTCACTTTGGTGTAAGCTTAATGAAACCATTCTTTCCAAATACTATGTTGAGAAGGCCTGCGTGATGGTACACATGTGAGTGCTTGAGAAGTTCTTACATCCAATTAAAGAGGTGTCAATGTGCTTACATAAGAGTGAATTTGGCTTAGGCACTCTTCATAATGTATTGGCATGTCTATTTCCTCTTAAAGGGGAGTGCACTGAAGAGTTGGAGTTCAACAGCATGAGTTGATGCTTTGATGGGTGAAGAAGCTTGTTGGCAAGCAGGTCTATGGATTTTTTATGTTGAAGCATGTTTGACTTCCCCCTTCCTGAGCTATGTTGTACCCTCAAAATATTTTTTAGAGGTAGCCAAGTTTGGAGAGGTAGGGATGTTGTAGACACATCCATAAGTGCCTTGCCCTTGTCTACTCTTAGTGAAGCAATTGCTGATGGTGGTGGAGTTGCCATAGTCTCTAACAGATAGGTCTCCTTTTCCAAGTGTGAATTGGACATTGGGGCACATTGGTTATGGTCATTGATGAAGAAACCTTGATATACTTGGGCTAGGGCAAGATGGTAGTTTGCTTTTTCTTAGGGACCCAAATCCAATAATTTCCTTTATAAACGCCTTGTGCTTGTAGAAGCTCCTTTTGGATCCACCGAGGAGTAGTTTGTATCCTTGACCTCCTCCGTTTGCTACTGTTGTTTCTCTTACTTCTTGTAAGCTTTGATTTTGGTGGAGAGGAGTCAACGGTTGGACAAGTTATTGGGAAGTCAGCCTTCTAGTAGATTATATATGGACTCTACAGCACGTTTTGGTTTTCATTTATGAGCTCTTTGATTCTTCTTTTTTTGGAGTAGTCGATGGAGAAGTTGAGGTCGAAGAATCTTCCATTAGCAATGGTGTAGAGGGGTTTGAGCAACTAGGTTCAAATCCATTTGATGGAAAAGCTCCCTCCGTGTGAACATCCTTGAGAGCTAGTAACTTTACTAAAGGTTGCATAAAGACCAGAGTTTTGTAGTTAGGATGTTCTACCATATGTTCAATCTCTTTTGTAGAGTCATTTTTACCTTTTGCACTTGTCACCCAATTGTAACCAAGGATGATTGGCCCTTTGAAGATACCTTTAGGCAAGACTATGAAGTCACCAACAAGGTGATCATTATCATAATGGTGTCAATTTTAACACACCAAGCACTTTTGTATTTTTCTTCTTGCTACCCCTTACTCTAGCTTCACTTGGTTCAAGCTAGAGTTTTCCTAGTTAGCACACCAAGCAACAAAAGAGATTAAGTTGTGCATGGCTTCCCCATCAATTAAATCACTAAATAGCACTTTCCCATAGGGGCTAGCTAGTTCAATGCATTTTCTTTTTGTTTCTAGAGTTGTTGTAGCAACTGAAACCACAGGTGCTTCAACACACAAAGTAGAAGCTTTTGAAATAATGTCACTTGTGTGATTAGAGTTCCAAGATGTGGCAACATTGCCAAAGATGTAGTCATGGCCTTCACTAGCTAGAGGAACATATGGGTCACTAGGTATGATTTCATTTGGGGCTCTATTCATGCTTGTGTTAGATGGCTGTTGGATATTTTCTTACTTTTGTGGAGCAGTTGATGGCTTTGTTAAAAATCCCATGAATGTCATGCTAGATGCAATTTGTGAATTGGCTAATGGCTTGTTCCCTTTCTTAGAGGCTTGAGCAACTATAGTTGCATCTGTGTTTGACAACTCTTGAGATTTTGTGGCATGAGTAACAATGTTTTTCGCTTTTCCCTCATCTCAGAGTGATCCAGTCCCAACATCATCAAATCAAGACTCGATTTGATTCCAAGGTCTTTGATGGCTACTTGCACAAGTGCTTGCCAAAACAAAGGATAACATTTCTCGGTGACAAGATCCATAAGAATGTTTGTTGCTATGTTATACTCCCAATCTTGTCCCTTTAGAACTCCTTCCATCCATGTGCTCAAGGGTCTTTGAGAAGTCTATTCAGGGTTCATCTCTATGGTACCAATGGTCTCTTTTTGAATAACCCTAGAGCTTGAAGTAGGTGATTGAGGAGACTTTGGGCTATCGTTAGGGGAAGTTGTTTTGTCCACTAAAGAGTCGAAAGAGAAAATAGAACTAGCAGTTGAGAGTACCTAGCACTAGTGTTGAGATATCGAGCTCTAGTGAGGCGGTGGACATTGATGACCCGCCTGGGGGATAGGCCCCGCACTTACACCACTGGCATGGTTGGTGAGATCTTGGGTGATATGCGGCCAGTGGGATGACAGGTTGTGTGACAGCCACTCTAGAGACTGGCATAGTTATAGCGCCAGCTCATTTAGTCGGGTTCACACTATAGAGAACCCGTGTATGTATTGGTTGAGTACCTTTCATATTGTGTGTACTCTTATTCTTGTATATGGTGTGTTGAGTGTTGAGTAGAGAAGAAGAAGATTTTCAGCCTCTCACCTTGTGTGTTCTCTATTAGGGTTTTGTGAGTGTGTGTGTGTGCTTGCAAGAGCTCAAGCTCTCTTCCCCCCTGCATCTTTTCATGGTATCAGAGCCTGGTTCGTGCTAAGGGCTGAGCTGCAAGCAAGAGAACCACAGGAAGCGGTACGAGGGTAAGAGCTTCAACTACTCTTCCCTATTGTGTTGGTGACTACACCCTTGTCGGGAGCTCTACGGGAGGCACCGGCAAACGATCTCCGATTGAGGAGCTTTCTTCGCGGGAGTGAAGCTACAGGGCAACTATAAAGTCCTACGGACTGAAATTTCCGGGCCGAAAACGCGTTTCGGGCGCGTCAGGACCTCCGTTTTTCAGAAAGCAGGCGATTTCGAGCACTGCGGGTAAGTCATCGATTCTCTGCAAAACTCTGTTTTAAGAACTGCAGGAAGACAGATTGACTGTGCAGACACTGTGGGTGCTGCAAAGAGGTCTACAGTTGCCATTGGGTGTATGTATGTGCATTGAGGTCACTGGTTGTGACATTTGAGTGGATTAGAGTACCGCTGTGCAGAAAATACAGCAGTTGTGCAGGAAAAACCAGAGTGCAGTTTCTGGTGAAATTCTGTGTTTGGCAAGATGTCTAATGATGGCATAACACAGATTGTGGCTGAGAAGCTGGATAAGAATAACTTCCATACTTGGAGGTTCAGGTTGACGAATTTCCTGATGGGAAAAGGCTATTGGGACTACATAGAAGGTGAGCATGAAGAGGCACCGGAGATACCGGATATAAATCCGACTGCTGCAGATGTGAAAGAGTTTAAAGACTGGAACCAAGGAGCCAGGAAAGTAATGTATTGGCTTTCCATTAGTATACAGGACACCATGATTGGGCATATTCAGGATGCCAAGTCCCCCAAGGAGGCGTGGGACACCTTGGTAAAGCTGTATGAAACAAATACCAAGGCACGTAAGATACAGTTGAAGAATGAACTTCATACTGTGGAGAAAAAGAGCATGTCTGTGAATGACTATGCGTTGAAGATAAAGGGTATTGTGGAATCCCTTGCATCTATTGGTGTGTCAGTAGATGATGATGATAAGGTGGAGGTCTGTCTACGTGGTCTCGGGCCACAATACAAGGCGTTTAAGACGTCTATTCAGACTCGGGAAAACATTCCCAACTTTACAGATTTGGTGTCTATGCTGATTATCGAAGAGAAGAGCTTGGGTGAAGACCAACAGTCTTCACAAAGTAAAAACAGTTCAGAGCAACAGGCCTTCTACACGAGTTCAGGAAGAGGACGAGGTAGAGGAGGCCGTGGACGTGGTCAAGGAGGTGGCCGAACAGGTAATCAGAATTATGGCCAGCAGCAGCAGCAGCAACAACAGTCCCAGAATCAACAACAACAACAACAACACACAGGTGGAAGAGGCAAATTTAGAGGCAGGGGGAGTCAAAGAGGCCGTGGAAATTGGCAAAGGCAATATAATGATGCACGTGAATGCTACTATTGTGGTAAGCCAGGACATGTGCAGTCAGAATGTTATAAGAAGCAGGCTGACATGCAAAATGGGAAAGTGCAGCAAAACAACTATGCATCCTCAAGCAGAAATAATGAGGACAATGAAAGGTTGTTTGTTATGCAGCATGTTGTAAATGCCATGTCTGAAAATGTTGATGCAGCACAAAAAGATAATGTATGGTATGTGGATTCAGGCGCTTCGTGTTGGAATTAGGGTTGCAGGAAGATGGTGGTGGCAGATGGCTGCCCAACACCCAAATCAGCCATAAGGCGTCTGAGCCACACACACTCAACCGTAGCTGTGAAAGCTGCCCTGTACTCAGCTTCACAACTAGAAGTGGCCACAGTAGGCTGCTTCTTGCTCAACCATGATATGCATGAGCTTCCAAGCATGAAGCAAAAACCACTCGTGGACACGCGTGTGTCATAACAACCAGCCCAGTCAGAATCTGAAAAAACATGTAAATCTGGCGGCAATGATCCCCCCTTGGGATAAAACAACCCAAGATGCCGAGTACCACTCAAATAGCGAAAGATACGCTTCACTGCCTGCCAATGCTTAATGCCTGGGCTATGCATAAATCTGCTCACCTGTGAGACTGCAAACTGAATGTCTGGCCTCGTAATGCATACATAAATGAGGCAACCAACAGCTGTCTGATAGAGTGTGACATCAAAGTGATCTCCAGCATCATGAAGACTCAACTTCAAACCTGTCTCCATTGGAGTAGCAATAGGCTTGCAGTCTTCAAGGCCAAATCTCCGCAACAATGTTTCAATATACTTTGTCTGACACAAAGCAATACCTCCATCACACTGCTTAAATTGTATCCCCAAATAATGATGCAAATGCCCCAAATCTGACATCTCAAAAGAGGCATTCAAATCAGCCTTAAAATCAGCAATATGACTCTCATTTGGTCCTGTGAGCAGCATGTCATCGACATAGAGAGCAATGATTAGATGTACACCATCCACACGTTTAACATACAAAGTGCTTTCTGTTGGACTATTCTGAAACCCATGTGCAGTCAAATATGCATGTATTTTTTCATACCAAGCTCGTGGAGCTTGCTTTAAACCATATAAAGCCTTTTTTAACCTGCACACTTTGTTTTCCTGCCCTCTTTGAACAAAACCACGAGGCTGCGATACATACACCTCCTCATGCAAATCTCCATTTAAGAACGCAGTCTTTATGTCCAGCTGATGTACATTCCAACCATTATGAGCTGCTAATGCACAGATGCTACGAACAGTGGTCATACGACATGTGGGAGCAAAAGTCTCATCAAAATCAATGCCCTTCTCTTGAGCATAACCTTTTGCAACAAGCCTAGCCTTATGGCGATCCACTGTGCCATCAGGCTTACGCTTCAATTTGTATACCCACTTAGTGCCAATGGCCTTCTTGCCAGGGGGCAAGTCACATAAAGACCATGTACCATTCTTCATAATAGCATCGTATTCTGCTTGCATAGCAGCCATCCAATTTTCTGAACTTTGTGCCTCATCAAATGAAACAGGCTCACTTTCATCGCACATACTAGAAACAGCCAATGCATAACAATCTGACGCATAAGAGGCACCATGAGAGCCAGAACGAGTGCGACTAGACAAAGGGGCATCCAACTTGCTGTCACGCAAAGTCTGCACCAGCCATCTAGGCATATTCCTAGAGCCCTCAATCTCTTGTCTCTCATCCTCAAGTGCATCATGCACATCTGCATCAGATATAGGCTGATCTGTGCCATCATTTAAAACCTGCATAGGCTGAAAAACTGCCTCATGAGGTATTGCACTTGACTGTGCACCACTGAAAAGAGGCAACAATGTATCATAGACATCACGTGAGCTGATATCTGTCTCCTTAGTACATGAAACCAAGGGCTGAACTGCATCTTCCACAAATACAACATCACGGCTAACCAAAATGCGCTTTGTCTGTGGATGATACAAACGATAGCCTTTGCTCTCAGCACTATATCCAACAAAAATACATTTGACAGCTTTGTCATCCAATTTTCTGCGATGTTGCACAGGCACTAATGCATATGCCAGGCAACCAAAAACACGTAAATGGCCAACAGATGGCTTGCGGCTATGCCAAGCCTCATATGGAGTGACAACCTGTAATGCTTTGGTGGGACACCTGTTTAGTACATAAGTGGCACACATGACAGCCTCAAGCCAAAAACCATGTGGTAGACTTTGACTCTTAATCATACATCTTGCCATTTCCATGAGAGACCTGTTTTTTCTCTCAGCCACACCATTTTGCTGTGGTGTATACGGCACTGTACATTGGTGTTTTATCCCACGCTCAGCCAGAAATGCATTAAATTCTGAAGACATATACTCCCCCCCTCGATCTGAACGGAGGGTGCCCATCTTACTTTCTGACACATTTTCAGCCATAACCAAAAACTGTTTGAAGCACAAAAACACTTCGGACTTTGCCTTCAAAGGATATACCCATGCATGCCTGGTAAAATCATCAATGAAAGTCACGAAGTAAAGGTAGTTTCCAAATGATGGAGTTTGCATGGGACCACAAACATCACTGTGAACAAGCTGCAATCTGCGTTCAGCTCTCACTGATCCATCTTTGGGAAAGGAAGCACGCTGCATTTTACCCAATATGCAGCCCTCACAAACATGCTTGACAGGTGCCTCAAGCTTAGGCAAAGAAGACACCATTTCAGATTTCTGCAGGCGCAGCAAACTTGCAAAATTCAGATGACCAAAACGTGCATGCCACAGTTTTGCATTTGAAATAGCCTGCGTATCCATAATAGCACATGCTGAATCCTCTACACATTTGCCATCCATATTGAGCTTATACAGCCCTCGACATAGTGAACCAGATGCTACAATGATGTCACCACAAGAGAGATCATGAACAGTACATCTGTCATCCACAAATTTTACAACCAAACCTGTTTTGGCAAATGCGGAGACTGACAGCAGATTCTTTTTGATCCCTGGCACATACAATGCATCAAAAAGTGTAAAGGTGTTGCCATTTGCAACATTCAGCACAATCTGTCCAACTCCTTCAACGGGATAAGAGGAGTTATTGGCACAAGTGACAGTATTCCCTGTGGGAGCAGACTCAAGGAAAGTGAATAAACTGCGCTGCGAGGTGATATGCTTAGTGGCACCACTGTCAAAGTACCATACATCTGAATCTACTGCAGACATACATGTGTCATGCAAAGATGGGTCATAACTGCACTGCGCATTGAATGCCCATTCTGTATCTAGCACAACATTAGCAGATTCATTGTTAGAAGGAGAGGCATCTGCAACAGCCATACCAGCCTCTTTCTTCTTAGCCTCTTTCGCAGCCAGCTTAGGACACGCTTTGATGACATGATCATTTCCCTTACAGTACTTGCAAAATGTCTTCTGTTTGTCACCCTTCTTCTCATCTTTGTCTTCCTTCTTTGGTTGCGCAGCATTTGCAGATTTCTGCTTACTAGAAGAAAAGCCAGCTTTACCTTTACCGCTTCTCTGACTAGCAACGAAAGCTTGATCTGCGACACGCATAATATTCCTGTTTTGCCTTGACTGGTCTTCTTGCAGCAAAACAGAAACTAACTCCTCAAATGATAAGGCATTGGGATTGCCTTTCATCATCAAGCGAAGAGTGGAAGCAAAACCCTGATAAGAATCTGGTAGACCATTCAAAACAGTCTGCACAAGTGAACTGTCTGACAGGATTTCATCTGCAGAAATGAGCTGCTCTTTGAAATCCTTGATCTTTGTCAAAAAGCTATCCATAGAATCACCTTCGTTCATATGCTCACTCTCCAACTGTTTTCGGAGATAAGCAACACGAGCCTCATTTCTTGCCTGATACAATGTGGCAAGTACATCCCAAGCATCCTTAGAAGTCCTGCAGGAGCGAATATGTGGGATAATGGTACGTTTGACAGACAGCGCAATCAAGGCATGAGCCTGCGCATCTCTACCATCCCAACGAATCTGCTCTGCTGAAAGTGGTGGTTCTCGAACAGCTGCTACAGCACTTGTGCCTGCACCATCATCAACAGTACCTGTTTCTGATGTGTTTGCAGCATTCCCAGCCACAATAGGACGTGCATCAATACCCTGCACAATGTTCCATAACCCCTTTGCTACCAATACATGTCGCATCATATATGCCCACAATGGATAGTTGGTGCCATCCAACTTATCCTCAGCAGCCAACATGCGGAATACATCATTGTTGTCAGCCATGGCCAATGACTGTACTACTAGATGTAAATGCTATCTGTAAGAGGTAAACCTGTATAAAATCGACCTGTGCTATGTAGCACAGCCCAAAACAGACGAATGGGCACCTGTCCTGCAGATTTTAATCTTGACAGAAAATCTGCACAGTAGGACGATTCTGCCTGCGCAGTACTTGGAATGCAAAAACGGAGGGCGAAATGACTTCAGATCAAAATTCTGAAACGAACAAGCCCGACGGGCTTTCCCACGGCATATACTAACCTGCAGAGGCTCGTGAAACCTCGTTGCAATCGGAGGAGATGAAGCGGCAGGTGCCGGTGATGCTGCCCGGGAGGAGGAAGCCTGCTCTGATACCAATTGTTGGAATTAGGGTTGCAGGAATGCACACACAACTTCAAGAAGATGAGGAAGCTTGAGCACAACACAGTAGTGTATTATGAGTGCCAAAAATGAAAGATAACCAACCCTAAAAGATAATGGGCGTATATACAATGCACGGGGGAAAAAACCTCCTAGTGAGGGAAAAAGTGCCCCGGCGGTCCTAAGTGTGTTCACACACATCACTACTATAATATGGTAACACTTCGAACCACATGACGAGTCATGGGGAGTGGTTCAAGGAGATGAAGAACCCGGAAAGACCAGGTTTTGTGGAAACAGGGGATGACACTGCTCATCCAATTGCCCACGTTGGAGATGTGCCATTATCTATGCAGGATGGCAAAGTGAAGTACCTTGCAGATGTACTTCATGTACCGAACATAACAAAGAATCTGGTTTCAGTTGGCCAGATGATTGAGCAGGGGTTGCAGGTTCGGTTTAACCCTGATGGGTGTTATGTTGAAGATTTCAAAGACAAGTGCAGGTTGGTTGCAAAAGGCAACAGAGTGGGCAGAATGTTTACGTTGGATGTAGACATGCCTGAAATGAGTGCTGCAATGTTTGCAAATGGTTCAGGAGTTGTTGCAGACACAGACATATGGCATAAAAGGATTGGTCATGTGAATGTGCAGAGATTGAAGTCTATGCAGACAAAAGGAATTGTGACAGGGCTGCCAAAATTTAAAGTGGAAGGTATGCAGAAAATATGTGAAGCATGCCAATTTGGGAAGCAAACAAAGCATGTGTTTCCACGTAACAGGTATGTGAGCAGAAATGCACTAGATGTTGTGCATTCAGATGTATGGGGTCCTACGAAGACCGTGTCTATGGGAGGCTGCAGGTACTATGTCACTTTCATTGATGACCACACAAGAAAAGTGTGGGTATATTTCATGAAGGAGAAGAGTGAGGTGTTCACTCACTTTCAGAATTTCAGAGTTTTGGTTGAAAAGCAAACAGGGAAATATGTAAAGTGCCTAAGGTCAGATGGAGGGGGAGAGTACTTCTCCAATGAGTTCTCTGAATTCTTGAAGAAGAATGGTATTCGGAGACAGTTCACATGCAGATATACTCCGCAGCAGAATGGAGTTGCTGAGCGGAAAAACAGGCACATTGCTGAGATTGCACGAGCATTGATGGAAGAGAAGAATATGCCGCATTGCTATTGGGCTGAGGCTGTTTCTACAGCAGTATACATCATGAACAGGACTCCAACTGCAGCCATACATGATGTAACTCTAGAGGAGAGGTTTACTGGCAGAAAACCAGATTTGTCTCATCTGAAAGTCTTTGGATGCATTGCATATGTGCATGTGCCAGATGAGCTGCGAACTAAGCTGGATCCAAAAGCTGAAAAATGTGTGTTTATTGGATACTCCCTTGAGCAAAAGGGATACAGGTGTTATAACCCTACTACACGTGAGTTGAGGGTAAGCAGGGATGTCGTCTTTGATGAGATGAGCAGCTGGTATGTTGCTGAAAAAGAAGCTGTTGGGGCTGATGTGAGTGGAAGTGTGGTTGCACAGAATGCAGGTCAGCAATCACAGTCTTTGAGTGGACTAGGAGAGTCCTCATCTAGTGGGTCTGTTGATAGACCATGGAGTGCCAGGCTGCGTCATAATACCAGCCCTGCAAATGTGATTAGTACATCACGAAAAGGAAAAGAGAAAGTGGTTGAGCCCCTTGGTATGCCGGACATTTCTGCAGGGCATTCTCATGTTGATGGAGAGTCTAGTGGCTCAGATATGAGCCTTGATGAGGAGCTTGGGATCCCAGCTATGAGAACACCTGGTGTAAAGAAGGCTATGGAAGCCATGAATGAAAAGCTGCGAAGATCAGGGAGAGTGAAGAACCCTGTGCAGAGATTTACATATGATGGTTATGTGGCACATCACTATGCATATATGGCAAAGGTTGTGCAGGTTGTAGAGCCCACATGCATTGATGAGGCTGTTGGAAATGTGTGTTGGGAGAAAGCTATGGATGAGGAGATGGATGCACTATATGGAAATGAAACTTGGGATTTAGTGCAATTGCCTGAAGGCAAGAAAGCCATTGGATGCAAGTGGGTGTACAAAGTTAAACATAACAGTGATGGAAGCATAAACAGGTACAAGGCTAGATTGGTAGCCAAAGGATATGCGCAGACATATGGGATTGATTATGAGGAAACTTTCAGCCCAGTTGCCAAGATGGCAACGGTGAGAGTTGTGATAGCAGTGGCTGCGTCAAAGAAATGGTCTTTACATCAGATGGATGTAAAGAATGCATTCTTGCATGGGGATTTGCAAGAAGAGGTGTATATGTTGCAGCCACCTGGTTATGAGGATGAGGGTCACCCCGAGCATGTTTGCAGGTTGAAGAAAGCCTTGTATGGCTTAAAGCAAGCACCAAGAGCATGGTCTGACAAGATTTCTGAATATCTTGTCACTATTGGCTTTCATGTAGCCAATGCAGATTTCTCATTGTATGTGAGACATGGTGATAGAGGAGTTGTGCTTGTTGTCATCTATGTAGATGACTTGATCATTACGGGGGACCATGATGCAGAGATCTTTGATGTAAAGATCTTGCTTAGATAGAAGTTCGAGATGAAGGATCTGGGGGAGCTCAGATATTTCTTGGGCATTGAGGTGATTAGGTCACCACATGGTATTGGATTACTGCAGAGACAGTATGGCTTGGACATGTTGTCCAAGTATGGTATGACAGGCTGTAAGCCTATTTCTGTGCCATTGGATCAGAATGGCAAGTTGAGTGCAGATTCAGGATAGATCTTGGAGGATCCTACTATGTACAGGAGCATAGTAGGAAGTTTGATCTACATGACGATCACCAGACCAGATTTGAGCTATGCTGTTGGGTTGGTGAGTCAGTTTATGCAGGTTCCACGGAAACCGCATTTGGATGCAGTGAGACGCATACTGAGGTATGTGAGGTCTACTTTGCATTGTGGACTATTCTATGAGACTGGGACAGAGATATGTGTACATGGGTACACAGATGCTGATTGGGCCGGTAGTATCTCAGATAGAAGATCTACCAGTGGATTCATGTTTTCTTTGGGGAGTGCTGTTGTGACTTGGAGCAGCAAGAAGCAGCCTACGGTTGCTCTATCGAGTACAGAGGCCGAGTACAGAGGAGCTGCTATGGCAGCATGTGAGGTAGCTTGGTTGAGGAAGCTACTTGCAGATTTGGGTCTATCAGTGGATAGACAAGTTGTCATTTTCTGTGACAACATTAGCAGTATACAGTTAGCCAGGAACCCAGTCTTTCATGCTCGTACGAAGCACATAGAGGTCCACTACCACTTCGTCAGAGAGAAGGTCTTGGCAGGAGACCTTGACCTTGTTTATGTCAGCACAGAGGATCAGGTAGCTGACATCTTCACCAAAGCATTGGGTACAGAGAAGCTCCGCAGATTCAGGGCTTCGCTTGGTGTACATGAGATGGAGTTGAGCTCGAGGGGGAGTGTTGAGATATCGAGCTCTAGTGAGGCGGTGGACACTGATGACCCGCCTGGGGGATAGGCCCCGCACTTACTACCCGTGTATGTATTGGTTGAGTACCTTTCATATTGTGTGTACTCTTATTCTTGTATATGGTGTGTTGAGTGTTGAGTAGAGAAGAAGAAGATTTTCAGCCTCTCACCTTGTGTGTTCTCTATTAGGGTTTTGTGAGTGTGTGTGTGTGCTTGCAAGAGCTCAAGCTCTCTTCCCCCCTGCATCTTTTCAACTAGCAATCGGTCCTCCTTGTGGGTCCATGGTGGAGTTCTCAATTGAGCTAGGCATATCATTCATTTTCATAGCTTGTGAGTTTGAGTTAGGAAACTCACTCTCCTTGGTTGCCATAGCCACATTGGTAGTGAGCATCTTGTTGCCATCCCCCTCATGTGGAGGCATATTTGGAGCTTGTTTTTCTAGAAACCCTAGTGGTGGCATGATAGAAGTAGCACAAGATGGGTTTGGCAACAATGGCATGCTCATGTGGCTGGACTTTTGAGTGGTTTCTTGTGCTATCCTAGGTGGTAGCATAGATGTAGGTGCTTGCCTAAAAAGGCTTTGCCCTTGGCTTTCATTTTGTACATTAGCCTCAATGTGATCAAAGACTTCTTTCAAGTGTTCTTCACCTTTTGTGGCCCCACTGATTGCTTGCACAATCTCTGGCCAATAAATGTAATAGCATTGGTTCAAAACCCAATCCATGAGAATTTAAGTTGCAATATCATACTCCCAATCCCTAGCAATATGTTTTCCTTTGATCCTCCAGGTGCCTAAGGATCCTTTAGATGTCATTACCACACTTTTGGATGCACTTGGACTATGTGGGCTTGGTTGTCTCAATCCCAGTAAAGATTGCATAGTGTTTGCTTGTGTCACCCGTGAAGGGTGCATCAACTGGGTAGTTTTTGATGTTGTAGTTATAAAGTCAAATAGATTTTGGCTTTCTTTAGCTACTTTGGGTGTCAAATCCACAAGGGATAGGGCAAAGTTGGTTGGTTCAGAGTCCTTAGTAGAAATAAGGCTTATCAGTCGTTGTATGCACTCAATTGCATGTGGTCATTTTTTTTGGGTTACTCTACAGAGAGAGTGGGGGGAATGGCGTTTTCTGGCTTTTGTTTTGTTTGTTTTTATATATATTTTTTAAATGCTGCCAAGCAGCCTTTTTTGGCTTTTGTTTTTGTTTTTGTTATTATTTTTTTTCTTTTTGTTTTGGTTACGCTGCAGCAACAATGAGGGGGGGGGGTCGATGTTAACAGCTGGCGGGGGCCTGGGTGGTTATGGCATAGCTGGTAGGGCCTCTAGGCAATAGTGAAGGGTGTATGTGTGAGAAGACGGTGGGGCCTAAGTGCCTTGTTACCTTGCAAAAGTGGTAGGCATGAGAAAATGGCATGCTTGATCCCTTTTTTAATTAATTCCACTGATTGAAACTCCTATTAAGCATGCTTGATCCCTTTTTTATGCAAAAAACCAAAAATTTTCAAAGTACAATCCTCTTTAATCCAAGCATCAAAATCAAGCACAAACGTTGCCAATTTGTGTGCACTCATGTACAAATAGACTAATTGGCACGCTGAGGACATAATGGTAGGGTTTGTTTCACCCAATTCTGTTGTTTGGGGACTCAAATGAGCAATTCATTTTTCTATTTTCTTGAATGCATCTCACAATCCTCGTGTGTTCTAGCAGACCAGTTATTAGCTTTCTAATTGATATGCACAAAAAATTACTGTTGTAAATACTGAAAGTTCTCTCCCTACTCTCTCTCTCTCTCTCTCTCTCTCTCTCTCTCTCTCTCTCTCTCTCTCTCTCTCTCTCTCTCTCTAACTCGTATGATATATGAATAATGATTGTGTGGACTTACTGTCTCACGGTGCCATGGAATCCTTCACTTGAATTGGCCAAGTAACAAGACTTGGATTCCATATCGTAAAGGATCAAACTCCAGTGTGTGAACTACAACATGCAATTCGGAGTATGAGAAGTAACATAAAAAATACACAGTAAATTTAGGTCACAATACTAAGACTATAAATGAGATTGCATGTCACTTACTCTTCATTGTATGCCATTAGAATTCCATGGACATACATCAACCATTGAAGTATGTTGTGCAGTAAGAACCGAGGAAAGGAGGGAATCTACAATATATACACGATTTTGAACATCAAATGGAAGATTTGATATAATCAGGCTGCACAAGAAAATTACATTATATCAGTTACTTTGGACAAGCAAATCACTTTACAATCAAGATGATGACAAGGACGTAGCAAACCTTAGAACTGCTATCATAATTCTATCGTTGACCTCCCTTAAAACATTGGATAAAACAGCAATCTCCTCCGATCGAAAGGGAAAAATTACACGGTGCCTTGCACTGGAAGTCTAACGTGAAATGAGGGGACAAAATAACTCAGAGATTTAACATTCGACTTATGCATTTTTCGAATAGCTGCTTTCTTCATCCGCAATTTTTGGAGCTCCTGCAAGAATTGGTCTCCAATTCTTTGTGCGTTGAGGCTTGCGTTGAGCCTTGTGTCATGAGAATGACTAGGCCCTGTCACTTCTGCGATCTTAACTTTTTTCGTCAAAGGAGGGATTTCCAAAATTCCTTTCATTATTTTGTCACTAAGTAGGACGGGCTCCAGTGTACTGTCATATCTAAACCTGAGCAAACGAAATGACTTCATGTCTTTCGGCATCGCAATGATTGTGTGTGCATGCGCGGCAAGGACGTAGTTATCTTGAAAAAATTCAACAAGCCAGTCTTCCGCAGCCTCTTGCAAACATCCTAGGGAGGAAGAGGCCTACCAACGTATATTAATGCCAAAATCCTCGCATATCGACCTAACTACGCGCTTGAATGGCAACTTTGGAACTACACGCAATGCATATGTTTCTCCACCCTCTTGCAAACATCCTAGGGAGGAAGAGGCCTATCAACGTATATTAATGCCAAAATCCTCGCATATCGACCTAACTACGCGCTTGAATGGCAACTTTGGAACCACACGCAATGCATATGTTTCTCCACCTTCCTTAGTTCAAGGACGCATCTATGTTGCTTGTATCTGCGTCTCCTCATTGAGCACAATGTAGACATTTTCTTTTTTGAAACAACTTTTTAACCTATTTTAGGATCATTTGTAGATGAAAGCCTTGCGGTCTTCTTCGTACGCGCCATCTGAAAATAGTCATAATGTTACATGATGAGTTTTCTCAATAAATATATAGGATAATAAAATAGCAACAAATCACTACAGTGCGATATGGGCACATCAGATACAATCACAATACAATCCTCGCGTTGTAGTGATTTATCATGCATAGCCCTTCAAAACACAAAATAAGACAAAAACTACTGAAAAAGATAACTTGGATAACAAAATAGCTTCAAATCACTACAACGTGATATGGGTACATCAGACAAAATCTACATCAACTCCTCGTGTTGTAGTGATTTCTCACATTAAAAAAAATCACTATAACGCGATATGGCTACATCAGAAAAAATCGTAATTCATTCTTCACGTCGTAGTGATTTGTCAGACATTGCCTTTCGTTTGACCCAATATCTAATGAACATAGCTAAAACATGACATATATGATTGAATATAACATTTAGGACCAGTAGTGATTGCTTGATAACTCACCAAAGAATCACACAAGGAAAATGTTGAACAGATGTACGCTTGCTTGATGAATCGCAAAGATGGCGTAGATGAAGCACGATAGAGGAATATGCACAGCTGAAGGTTGTCCCAGAGGAGGCAAAACAAAACGAGGGCAAAAGATAAGGACAATTGGGAAAAATACAAACAAGGGTGCATAAGTGAAAGACGTCGACCACATTTACCCGAGGACAAGTACGACATTTACCAGGAATGATAACAGTGATGATACGTGTCAAACACACGTGCGGAGGAGTATGATACACGTGCGAAAGAGCATGTCAACGGTGACATGTGTCAGCAATACGTGTGGAGGAGGACATGGGGCCGTACTCATTAAATAGATGATGATTACGACCAATCTATTTTTGACACCTATCATCAACACGTGCGCAGAGCACGTGGTCTGCCATCATGCATGTCTGCCACGTATACAAAAAGTTAGTTTCCATGGATAAAGCTGACCCACATTCATTATTCGTTGCTTCTTGCTCTCCTGCAATTTTTCTTGCAGTCGTGACCGGCACATTACTTCTTGCTCTCGTAAAGTCAATTTCGTTGCTTGCTTCTTGCTCTCCTAGTGAATTTTGCAATATGTTTTCAAAGATTTTTGCATTTTAATTTGGCCAAAATTGTATAATTATTTTATAAATATTCCATCAAATCACTACAATGCGAAGGTAGATCTCAGTATATCCCATATCACGTAGTAGTGATTTTGTCGACAATCACTACTTAATTTTCTTGCAAATATTTCTTCAAATCACTACAACGCGAGAAGAGGGCTCGGTGCGAACTCTCTCACGCATATCGCGTTATAGTGATTTGTCCTACTGTCATTCTTTTTTTGCTTTTTCAAAGATTTTAAAGAAATTAATTTTTTTCTTACAAATATTTCATCAAATCACTACAATGCGAAGAGGGATCTCGGTGAGAACTATCGTACCCATATTGCATTGTAGTGATTTTGTCTACAATCGTAATTTTCTTGCATATATTTCTTCAAATCACTACAACGCGAGAAGCAGTCTCGATGGCAAACTCTCTTACGCATATCGCATTATAGTGATTTGTCCTACTGTCGTTCTTTTTTTTGCTTTTCAAAGATTTCTGCATTTAGATTTTTAAGAAATTGGTTTATTTCTTATAAATATTTCATCAAATCACTACAACGCGAAGAGGGATCTCGGTGAGAACTCTCCCACCCATATCGCGTTGTAGTGATTTTGCTTACCATCGTCATTTCCTTTGAAATATTGCATTAAATCACTATAACGTGAAGAGAGGCCTTAGTGGGAATTCTCCCACACATATCGCGTTGTAGTGATTTTGGCACATTTTTCTTTGCATTTTTATTTTCTCACTAATATTTCATCAAATCAGTACAACGTGAATAGAGATCTCGATGAGAGTTCTCCCACACTTATCGCGTTATAATGATCTTGCCTAATCCTTTATTACCTTACACAAAACTTTCATTGTTGTGACATATTTTCTGGCTTGTAGATGGATCCTTTCGGGATTGAGGTCCAGTCTGATGCTGGCATTCAAGAAATCCCAGATGAAAAGTTGTTCGACTTCCTTTATAAAGTTCGACAGCATCATCACCATCCTAAAAAATCATGCATGTTTAATTTCAATTTTTCCATCGAAGACATGATCGTTTCTGCAAGTTCGTATCTTGAGGAGAAAGAGCAGCAATTTCAGTAGATCATTTTAAACAGTACAATCATGTTTTATGACGTCCAATACGTGCACATGAATGATATTGAGCCTTCAACAACCCTAAGACAAAAGTTAAATAGGGATCTTTTAAAGGTGCCATATAACAAGAAGAAGACACACAATAAGTGCCCCATTCACAATTGCAAGTGTCGTCTCATCGCCTACCACTATGGATTTATCTGCTACCTGCATTCATGTGCTGCTTGAGGATGAAAAAGTTACAAATGAAGAAATTGAGGAGAAGGCCTCCAAGAGTAGAAGATGAAGTTCAAGAGATTGCGGAGGAGATAAACTTGGCTGCGAAGAGGGACTTAAGTGAGCAGTTGTATATTGACGCGCTCAGAAGAGAAGACACCTTAGTGGTTTACAGGTGACGAGCAGCCCTCTACGATAGAGGAAGTAGGGGACATTCCAACCCCACTCCTCCCCACATTTCCTATTGGTGACAAATGAATATTTGTTAACTACAGATATTCAAGCTATGTTTGACATAAGGGAAGACCACTGTCTGACCATCATTGCACAGAATCTTGAGGAAGATGAAGATTTTGCCGATCTAGATTTGGATAAATATCTCTTATTGTATTCAAATGTCAAGGACAGTGAGTTCCATTCTGCTACACCGACACATTATCTATGATGTACAAGGATGCAATTCGCTATGAAGCCAACCTTCCCACTGAAGAGGAATTTCAGGCTATTCAGCAAAGACTTAATATTTCACACATGGAAAGGGAAGGGGTGTCCTCATCGGCGGTCTAGGACACCAACTCAACAATCGATATATGGACAGATGATTTACTTGTTAATGACGAAAATCAGAAGGTATGTTTACTTGTTAATGACTTTTTATCATGCTGAGTAGCTTATTCTATTTGTTGTTGTTGGCTCATCGACAACATTGTTTTGCAGTTGGTTGTGTTTGAGGATGAGTTTCTCAGGCGCGGAGCAGGCAAACGTGTGTGGGAGGACTCGGAATGGTGGACTCAGCATTGGGAGAGTATATAAATCGATTGAATTTTTCACAATTCATTATATTCCACAAAAAATTCTCGAAAGACAATGCAAAATTTCCTTTGTTTGCAATCAAGACATTATCTAGATACCTTGGGGCATATCCCATCAAGTGGAATACAGACAAAGTCATGCTTTTAGAGAAGCAGTTAGCGTTGCAAATCTTTGGAGGCAGGGTTGCAAATCTTTGGGGGCAGGGCCGTGGAGTCTATGTACTAAGGAGTAAATATTACTTAGCCTATACTGCTTATGGATTGGCATGTGGGGTTAAGGATCCCAATATGCTAAGTGATTATGGTAAAAGGGAGCTTCTCAGATTCACAAAACCGAGGGTTCCTCTAGTTTTACAGTTACATGATGTTGCAGAGCCATCTTCAAAAAGAGCAAGGCTTCATGCACCGGAGGATGTTAGTGAGCAGGTTAAGGAGTAGTAGTATATTCCTATCTCTTGTAATAATATTCTCTCTTATGTAATGTCATGACACTTTTACATATGATCATTTCTAAATTTGAAATATTAATCATGAATCTATGGGTATCCAAATCTTTCCATTTCTTTGTTTTGTGTTTCGCCATTCTACATGCTTAATACTTGCATTAGATCTCCTCTATATATCTTGTTTTCTTTCTCTATTCACAAGTTTCACTGCTTGATTAATTTCGGATGCTTTGAACTATTGCTTCTTTTTGGCTTTGTGTACAAGCTTCCTATATGTCCACTAATGTAATTCCTCTAAACTGTTAGCTTTTTCTATTGATAAACTACCATACTTCTTTGCAAACCAAGGGGTATGATAAACTACCATACTTCTTTGCAAACCAAGGGGTATGATAAACTACCATATTGATAAACTACCATACTTCTTTGCAAACCAAGGGGTATGATTGTATTTAATATACTGCAAGAGAATAAAAGAATACATTAATTAGTATATTTTTCAATATATAGTTTAAAAACTAGTTCAATGCATAATCAATCTAATACCATATAGTGGGTGATGTGTTGATCCGTCCATGCATCAATCATTGATCTCTTGAACTCATCTAGCACTGTTTGAAATATTTCATGGTCCTTCTTCGTCCACACTTTCTTGTCACAAAACTTAAACATAGTGTCTAGAGATTTCCACACCTTGGCTTTCTGTGTTCTTGCTTGACCATTGTCAGCATGGTCTACTACTGCATTGTGAACGCATTTCCATCTGTTGTATTCTACGATTTGCACACTGATCGTCTTCTTCTACGACCTTCTGGTGTTGGTTCAGATAGAAACCTTCTTACTTTAACACCCCCAATGGAAGGTTTCTTAGGTACATTCTTCCCATCCTTAGACCTTTTTTCATCTTGTTCAATTTTTGCATGTCCATCATGCAAACCAATGTTTGATAGAACTTTCTCTAGGCTTTGATGGATGTAACCTTTGCTATATTGGACTGTACAGTCCATGCAAAACATATGTATAAAAACAAGAGTTTTTCAATGATTCTGCAAAGAGCATGCATTGTATAAATGTGGCACTTGACAATGGAATATCGAGAATTGGCTTAAAGTTTGGGTCTTTCAAGTGCCTATCTCGATGCCTTCTTTCAATACCTCTTATCAAACACCTTTGCACTGCACATGCAATATAAGCAGGGACTTTTTGAATTGGCACCCTTTGACACATTGTGTATACATTTCAGAGTTTTAAGATCACCCGCCATATGATACTCCACCTTATATTGTCTCATGCCTTCCACATCCAAGATTTTGCCATTTCTTTGCTCGTTCGCTGATGATCTCGGGTATCGATGTCTTATGAAAGACCCAATGCAAAACATCAAAATTCTCTCATTCTACCTGCAATACATAAGAAACATAGGAATGCAAGACCCATCAGTGTTTTTTATATGTAATTCTTTTTTCACAAACATATCCGAGTCTAATAAATTTTACCTCAAAGGATCCCAAAGACAATATATTGTTTTCAAATTAAACACTAAACCATCTAAGATTATCTTTTAGAATACATGTATCGAGTGCCCTATTCATCAGTGTGATGGTAACACTTTCTAACTTTCTCTCCTTCATAATTTGACACTCATCAAGCTTTAGCACAAATTTGAGGACACCATCACATTCTTCAGAAGTAACTTCAAGCAATTGAACAACATATGATTGTAAGGCCTCCAAGTCGTAGAAAATATTATTATATGTATTGTAGATCACATCTCCTGTTGGTGCAACATAGGCGTCTTCAATATGAAATGGGATTCCCAGTGCTTGCAGTACCTCTTCATTTACTTGTTTACGCATTTTTTTTACCAAAGAAGGATTTGGCAATGATGATTCTTTCATACTATAATCCTTCATCTTTTCCTACAAAGTCTTATAAATGGCTGAGTACCCTCTGTATGATATACCATCCTCATCAAGTATTGCCTGGATGTCCTGTGGATTGAGTTGATTCTCTTTGAAAAAGTCTTCTATTTGCTTTTCTGAGACCTTCTTATATTTCTTCTCGCTCATCACAGTGCTTCTGCATATACTAGCGATCTAAAAGAAGACTTAAATGTGCGCCAGAAGGTTTTGTCATTGATTCTTTATCAGGGTGCAATAATGATCTGAATATCAGATTGAAATGTAAAAATTGATATACATGAACATATGCAATAATGATTGCAATTCATAAAATATCACAATAGAAACAATGATAAGATATCACAATAGAAACAATAAACTAGTTAATAGAAAGGAGCTTACTTGATTGCATGTATTCTCTTCTTGATGCCACCACCTCCTAGCTTCATTTGCTCAATATCCCTTAGTTTTTTTTGTTGTCTACGGAGACCTAATGAGGTCTGCTTATGTCTTAATTCAGACATTTATTTTTCAAGCCCTAAAATTCCTTATTGCTTATTAACTTCTGCATACACTGCTACATTATTTTCTTCAAATGAATGTTCTCCTTCTCAAACAAATCTCTTTCTAATTTAAGAACATTGCTTGTTGCTTCCAATTGATGTGTATATCCTAGGAGCCCATTATAGCCATCTCCAACAAAGTTAAGCAGAGATGTCATATTCCTAAATGGGAGTGTGGAGTTTGTAAAAGGGTCTTTTGGGTATAATCTCCCATCAATTTATAAATCTATGTTTTTCTTCCCTTGCATCCTCAACATTTATTTAGAAGTAGTACACAAAGTATTAGGTTTATTTCTCTTACTTAGAGGTTCATATTCACATTCAAGCTCGATGTTGTGCAGGTTGTAGATGTCTCTTTTCTCTGTATTCCTCCTTGCTCTTGATTCCTCTGCCATCCTCTTGATCCTCTTTGTGTTCCTCCTTGCTCTTGATCAGTAGCAAAATCTGAATGGAAAGAGAAAGGTGCCAAAATAGTAAAAAGAAGTAAAGAGTCGATTGTCGTGAAAAACCTTGATTTTAAAGATGCAAATACCTGCAAACTTTGATATATAAAATCTTTGAAATTTGAGGTGAAGTTTCTCGAAGATTGGGACTCAAAATTATTTTTGGATGATCCTTGGTTCAAATTTCGAGAAATATTCTATTTCGGCTTGTACGTAGAGATTTTGAGGTTATAAGCCATTAAACTTGGAGAATTGACTAATTCATTGTTCACGTAGTATATATAGTACATGAACGGATTGAAGACTTCGAGAACTAGCAATATTCTATCATTTTTATGTACATTTAAGAATATAAATATATCTTTTATATCTCAAGAAAATGCCAAGAGAAAATACACCAAAATTAATTTCACTTTATTTTTTTAAGCTTTTTGGATTATCTCTCTCTAAGCTTAGTTGGCACTTCTTAGAGGGCCCAAAGTTGAGTCCAAAATTCCCCTAATGTGCAGGTTGATTTTGCACTTGTAAAGGCTGAATTTCAGCACTTGGTTGAGCATTCAATTGCCCTACATATGGCTGCCCTCCATTAAACAAAGGTAGGAGCGAATCAAACATGTCCTGTGAGCATACATTTTGCTGTTTTTTGTATGAAAGCATGGGCTGAACTGAGTTTTTGACAAAAACAACATCTCTACGTACCAAAATCCGCTTTGAGGTCGGATGGTAGAGTCTATATCCCTTGCTTTCTCAAATGTATCCCACAAATATGTATTTAACTACCTTATCATCAAGCTTACTGCGTTGTTTCTTAGGCATAAGAGCATAAGCAAGACAACAAAAAACTCGCAAATGAGCCACATAAGGCTTCCTGCCATGCCAAGCTTCATAAGGAGTTTTAGACTGCAAGGCCTTGGTAGGGCATTTGTTCAACACATAGTTTGCGCTGCCTCTAACCAAAAACCATGAGGTAAATCTTGGGCTTTCACCATAGACAGTGCCATCTCCATGAGAGACCTGTTCTTCCTCTCAGCCACACCATTTTTTTGCTGAGGTGTGTATGGCACTATACATTGATGCCTTATGCCTTTTTCAGCCATATGCATGAAACTCCTTAGACATATACTCCCCCCCTCGATCTAAACGAAGTGTGCCAACTTTACATTCACATGCATTTTCAGCCATGGATACAAATTGCCTAAAGCATATAAAAACCTCCGACTTGTGCTTTAATGGATACACCCAGCTATATCTGGAGTAATCATCAATAAAAGTGACGAAGCACAGATATCCCCCAATAGACGGTGTTCTCATAGAACCACATACATCACTATGTATAAGCTATAATTTCTTAACAGCTCTCACAGATCCATTCTTTGGAAATGATGCCCGATGCATTTTACCAAGAATACATCCCTCACATACATGTCTAGTAGGGGTCTCAAGAGTTGGCAACTCAAACACCATATCATGCCTTTGAAGGTGTAACAAACTGCCATAATTCAAATGGCCAAATCATGCATGCCATAATTCTGCATCACTCATAGCACAAGTCATAGAGACTGAGCAAGAATCATGCTGCAACTTCTCAAATACATCCATCTTGTATAGGCCATGAAACAAGGTACCTGAGGCAATGATAGAATAGCCATCATTTCTATCCTCAACTATACATTTGTCATCCACAAATTTCATTGTCAAGCCTGACAAGGCTAAGGTTGAAACTGACAGCAAGTTCTTCTTAATGCCTGGCACATATAAAACTTTAGAAAGAGTAAATGCATCCCCATTTATAGAAGTGAGCACACCTCTACTAACTCCTTTGACAGGATATGAGGAACCATTTGCACATGTGACAATTCCTGCACTTGGGACAGATTCCAGAGATGAGAACAAATTTTTTTGTGAAGTAATATGCTTACTAGCACCACTGTCAAAGTACCAGGCATCCGATTCTGCCACTGACATGCATACATCATGAACAGAAGGGTCATAACTGCAATGTATAGTCCATTCCCAATCATCTTGAGCAAAACTTGCAGATTATTTCTTCTCTGCACTTGGTGCAGATGCATCAGTCTCACAGCCATGCTCGATTCTTTCTATTTCTCCTTCTATAGCCTTTTCTTGCACTCATTTATGTAGTACCCTGGTTTCCTGCAATAGTGACACTTGCCCTTCTTTTTAGGCTTATCACCTTCTTTCTCTGCATCCTTACCTGAGGATTCAGATTTTGGCTTACAGCCACCATACGAAAAAGCTTTACCTTTGCCTTTTTGATTGGCAACAAAAGCTTGGTCTCACCAACTCGCATAACAGATCTGTTTTACCTAGACTGCTCTTCTTCAAGAGTACTAAAACCAGCTTATCAAATGTAAGGGCATTTGGATTTCCCTTCATCATGAGTCTAAGGGTAGAGGTAAAACTCTAATATGAATCCGATAATGCATTGAGAACTGTTAGGTACCAATGTACTATTAGGATATATCTCATCCACACTAGCAAGCTGCTCCCCTTAAAATCTTTATCTTGATCAAGAAGTTGTCCATTGAGTCTCCCTCATGCTCACACTCCAACTGTTTGCGTAAATATGCAACACATGCTTCATTTCACACCTGGTATAATGCAGTAAGTGCATCCCATGCCTGTTTTGAAGTCTTACATGATCGAATATGAGGAATAATGCTTCGCTTCACAGATAGTACAAGCAATGCATGTGCATGTGCATCTCTTCCATCCCATCTCGTTTGAGCAGTAGTGGGAGGTACTGGTGGTGCATGTGGAGGAGCCACATCTGTATCAGATTTTACTTCAAATGTACCTGTAGCACCTGGTTGCACTGGTACTTGTGAAATAGGACGAGTTTCACTACCATTGACCACATTCTAAAGGCCGTTAGCAACCAATACATGCCTCATCATATAGGACCAAAATGGGTAGCTAGTCCCATCAAGTTTGTCCTCAACAGATAACATGTTAAATACATCACTACTACCAGCCATGACTTTCTACCAAATGCAAATCTTTCAATACACTACTGCAAGTACTTAGTATTCACTGCATGCAACCCTGGATGGCTGTCGACTGACTAAATCACTTACAAAGTGCATGAAAACTAACACAGAGTAGAGAATAGAGTGTTACTGCAAAAGGATGATGATCGATGTTGTTGAAGAAACTGTAGATGCTGCTGCACACCAAATCTTTGCTGCTACACAGCCCAAACACCCAAATCTGAGCAGAACCAATCCAAAATGACGCCTCTCCAAAATGTCTGTAGAAAACTTGCGGTGCCCAAAATGCACCCGAATCGCGTGCAGACCCTGAAAATGTTGTATACATTGTATACAACACACTACAATATATACCTTCTTCTCCTAAGAGGGTATCTCAATCGGAGACAAAAAAAACAAGGTCGTGTGAGGAGGGAGGCAGACTACTAGATCAAGTGTCAAGGAAGCTAGCTCTGATACCAATTGTTGGAATTAAAGTTAGGGTTGCAACAATGCACACACACAAGATAGAGAAGCTTGAGAGCACATAAACTCACTAGATCAAGTGTCAAGGAAGCTAGCTCTGATACCAATTGTTGGAATTAGGGTTAGGGTTGCAACAATGCACACACACATAAACAAGGTCGTGTGAGGAGGGAGGCAGACTACTAGATCAAGTGTCAAGGAAGCTAGCTCTGATACCAATTGTTGGAATTAGGGTTAGGGTTGCAACAATGCACACACACAAGATAGAGAAGCTTGAGAGCACATAAACTCACTAGATTAGAATGAACAAATGTGTGCCAGATACAAAAGATAAGTACAAACCCCAAATGAGTAGATAAGAGGGTGTACATATGCACGGGGAAAAACACCTCCTAGTGAGGGAAAAAGTGCCCGGTGGTCCTAAGTGTGTTCACACACATCACTACCTTATAATGCTACAAATGGAAGCATGCTGAAGTAGCTCAACAAGGTCGCTGCCACCACTCCTCAAGTGTAGCCACTGCTCTCTTTCACTTCCTCCCTCACACACACTCACACAAGCATTGAAGGCAAGAGATAGGCAAGGTTTGAGAGAAGAATAGAGCATTATCTGCACTTGAGAGCATACAAGAATGAGGATTTAAAGTTACAATTTGACCTTTATACTTGTCTCATAGTGTTCAAATTTGGCCGGCCAATGTTAAAAATGAGATCCTAGTGCATCCAAGACTGCCTACACTAGTGCAAACACCTTGTCCTAGCTAGTAACTCTAACCTTATTATCCCATGGCACGCCTTTCATATACAAGCAGCGATTGCACATGTAAAATAATCTATTACAAGAAATATGAATTATCTAGTGCCTAGGGCAATGAATGTGAAAAATATGTGGTGGCTAACCGTGGTGCCAGAGAATTCTTCGACAACACTTAACAACGTTCATTTCATCACTTTCGAAGTAGTTTCGCATCTTGTTCCTGGGTACTTTTAGCTGTCCTTTTGTCTTCAGTATGGAAGGAGAGCGCTCACTCTGGCACACGACTCATCATCCTCCTCTTCAGGTTCTAGTTTAGCTGTGAGGGCTCTCAAATTCCAGTCATCCAATCGGATAGTCTCTCCAAAGTTGAGAATTTCCTTATAAAAGAGAACTTATTAGGACTTGAACTTCTAACGATAAGAAGGATGTGAGGACTCTATGTCCCTCATACAGCATTCACACTCACTTAGCTCATAGGTGTGGACTTGCCAATGTGTAGGGAATGTGCACTAATTCTTTCCTAGGAGGTGGTGCCTTTGATGGGGTTGAAATGAAGTTGTCACCTATTACATTGGAGAAATTATTATGGTAACTATGATGACCCGTGGAAGGCCAACTTTCACCTCCCACCGAGTCATCCATCACTCTACCTAGCAAAATACAGAATCTAGTTGGATTGGTTCTAGAGGCAAAGGATCTAGAATTGGCTCTTTCGTGGCGTCTTTAGAATGGTTATGATCTTAGTCAAGGACTTTGGCTAACAATGAAGTCCCCTCATTGGTTCTAAGATTGGCTCTAGAATGGGGTCAAGGATTTTCTAAGGCAGGATCAGTGGTTCGTACTCGACCACTTGCTCCAATACTAGCTCTGGCTCATCTTGAACCTTCCTCACAAGATCTTGGGCTTGTTTCATTTTCTCTTTCTCCAACACGGGACTGGGATACTCCTTGAGTTTCTTCGAAAGGTTTTCATAGTCAATGGGTTTCTTCTCTTTGGTGGGAAGAGCGGGTTTGAATGGGAGATTGCTCGTTGTCTCCATGAGGGAGGCAACTTTGGAGCCATCACCTGAACCACTTTCAATGGTCAGGACAATTGTTCCTTGACGATTGATCACGTGTTATGTTTTTGCATGCTCTTCGAGGTCTTCTTCTTCTAGAACTCTAGTTCTATTTTGTTAGCCTTTTTATTAGGGGCTAATGCATCCCTTGGGGCTTGTGCTTCTAGCTCTTGGGTGCTAGTTTTGAGGTTGGCTTGGTTTTGCCCAACTCTAAGCCTCTAGGTGTTATGTATATGAACTCAACTCATGTATCTTCCTTGTATGAAATGAGCCTACTTAGGACACATAAACCTAAGAACTGGGCCTACCGCATGTAATTATAGGTAATAAGGTGTACTTAATTTCTCTATGATTATGAAAGACAAGAATTTTCCTTGAAATTTGTAGCTGGTACAGATTATATGACAAGAAAATCTTCCAAGAACATGGATAGGTGTATCTGTACGAGTCTTTATGGCAGTAATAAAGACTCAATAGTAATAATTGGTCCATACTATATTAGGTATGCCTACCTCCACTTCTCTAAGCTTGCATCTACAGGTTCACATGTCCAAACACATGACAGGCACATGACCTTCATGTATCTAAACTTACAACTCATGTGTCCAAGCTCATGGCTCATGTGTCTAAGCTCACGTCTTTTTGCACGGACTATGGGCTCATGTCCTGGGGCAAGAGTTGGGTTGGCCTGGCTTTTTATGGTTTTTATAGATTTTTGGACTTTAAGGGGTGTGATGAATAGTTCTAATCTTAGTTACTGGTTGTGATATAACTAATTTGGTAATTTTTAAATTATTTTTTGATGGTTTAACATGCTTCTAATCTACTAATTGTAACAATGTATGAGAAATTATGAAATGCATGAACAAAATTTGGCAATCCCACTTTAATTTGACCTAATGGAGCTCAATGCTCATGTTTTCGGAGTGGATTCCACTCCTAATCACAACCACTAAGTTAATCCTTGGATCAAAGCAATGAAATCTAAGCCTCTTAGGTTCTAACTTCATGCAAATCACCAAAAAATCAAGTCTTTACCCTACCAATAGATGAAATAGAATATCCTAATGCAAAATAAACTTCAAATCAAATTTAAACACACAAAAAAACACATTCAATGGCTTCAAAACCATGTGTTTTTCAGAGTGTGACCTCCTAATCATCAACATCAGGTAATGGGGGATCCTAATAGCTTGGAATGTATGAAAAAACGAAGTTAAGTCCTAGGCTAGTCCTCGATATAGCAGTGCAAGTATATCCAAGTCTAGATATTATCTTAGTCTTATCGAAACATGTGTTGTTGGGTCTTGCCTTACAACCACAAATGCAACTTCCCATCGTGGATGTGCTAGCTTGTCTGTTTTGCATCCTTGCTTCGTTGTCGCATCAAGACGCTCCTTGCCAAAGGAGTGAAAGGAGAGCTCTCAATGCCTAGATGGAGGCAAGAAGAGATCCATCTTCAAAGAGATTCTCTCTCATAATATGTGGGGAATGAGGGAAAGCTAATGCGAGAAGAAGTCCTACAATCAAACCTATCTAGCATGCAAGAAGAGGGGAGAAGGAGAGCTCACAAGAAAATTATTGCAAGGGAATGATTGTGTATTGTTTATTGTCAAAAATGACTTACATACAAATTACTAGTTTTTATACTAGGCCGACCAAACTTAAAAATGGTCTAATCTCTATTGCTATATGTACACAGAGTTCATAGACTTTCCTTATCTGACATGGTAAGGTTGCTTTATATGTTCCGATGTCGTCTTACAAAAGTTAAGTACTTGTTTAAGTGGGTAAGATAACAAAGTTCCTTATGGTAGGTCGAGTAGGTGAAACCATGTTAATCAATGAAGTGATAAATAGGTCTTACACTTTTGTATTATGAAATGAGAGGACAATGCCTTTGGCCTTAATTTAAATTACTTGTAGAATTAGGATTGAGATTAGAACAATGAGCGTGGAAAGGCATTAAAGTCTCAACCCTATGTATAAATACCTTGTTGTGGCTTAAAGAGGTTACGCTTGTGATGCAAACATTATATTAGGCTATCAATTTTGGTTGTTTGCATTTTATTATGCAAGGCCTAGTTTCTTGTATATTGATAAATCCTTGATTGATATATTATTAACCAAGATTAAGAACTCCTAAGGTAGGCTTTCAAGAACATGTGAACTAACCAAGAAGAAAGTTAAAAGTATCACTTTTAATAAAATGTATCTAGTTCAGTTCAAGACATGTCAAGGCTTCACTTATAGGTGATATCATAAGTTGAAACACATTTGCATAGTATAGGCAAGAATTCAAGTACATCCTCACAAGACAACACATTGACCCTAATTGGTGCAAGTCTTAAATATGTATGAAGACAAAGCAATGGTTTACACCATTCCTTGTTGCATGCCAATGAGACCTTCCTTCGTTGTTTCATCTCACTTAAATCGATGTAACGGCAAGTAGATGTTCATGAAGTTCACCCATTAAAATGGTACTTTAAGTTGAAGAAATGTGTCAATAACTATTGTGGATCATAATAGAGCAAAAGCTTACCAATTTAGTTCAAATCAAGAGAACATTGATTTCAAAAAAGTACAAAAAGAAGGTTCTAAAAAGAAAAGCTTCAACCCTTAAGCACAAAGTCTATTAAGAGAAAAGATTAAAAGCCTTGCATGCTTTCCATGTAAAGCAATGTGATGCATCCTATTACATTCATAGTAAAATAAGAAATCATGTAGCTACATGCCCATAGGTGCGTTAGAGGTACCAACAAACAAACGTGGTAATGAGTTATATGAAATATGCAAGAAATACATTTTTGGATCTTCTTCCAACTCTTTTTGTCTCCCACTTTGAGAAACACAATCTTTCTTTCTCTTTCTTCTTTTTCTTTAGAGGGATCTAGCATAGGGTTTGGGAAAGATAGGTCTGCTTTAACCTCGGGCCCATTCAAATTTAAAATAAATCCTTGTCAAAATGGTGGGAGAAGAGAGAAAAACCTCCTCAAATTTGTACTTCGAGAGTAAGAAAATACTTTTTCAAAATTATAATTTCCTCTTCTACCCATGGTGAAAAGGTGAAAAGGAATACATGTAAGGCTAAAAAAGTTTCCCGGACACACGTCCATCATACAGAATGGACACTGGAGATGGTTCGTGCTGCAATGAGAGGACGACGGTCATGGTCAAACATGTACCCCAGCTGACACAGGCAAGGCCCACCTTTTATGGAGCTGGAGGTCCGACGTGGAGAGATGACGTGTTTGCATTTCGCTGGGGCAGCCCTGGAGAAGTCCGACGTGGCGATATGACGTGCATGCATTCACGACGACGACGAAGACGAAGCAGCGGCGGCAGAGAAGCGGGCCTGCTGGATGTGCACAAGGCGGGCGTAGGGGCCGTCCGAGTTCTTGATGAGCTCGTGGTGGGGCCCCTGCTCAACGATCTTGCCCTCCTGGATCACGGCAATGAGCGACGCGTTGCGGATCGTGGAGAGGCGGTGGGCCACCACCACGGTGGTGCGACGCCGCATGAGACGGTCTAACGCCTCCTGTACGATTTTCTCCGACTCCGCGTCCAGCGCACTAGTCGCCTCGTCCAGCAGTAAAATGGCCGGGTCCTTGAGCACCGCCCGCGCTATGGCCAGCCGCTGCTTCTGCCCACCCGACAACTGCACCCCCCTTTCGCCTACCTTCGTGCCGTAGCCGTCCGGCAGCGAGCTGATGAAAGTGTGGGCGTTGGCCGCCTTAGCCGCCTCCTCCACTTCTGCATTTTTGGCCGCTTCTCGCCCGTAAAGAATGTTGTCGTAGATGGTCGTGGCGAACAGCGCCGGCTCTTGCTGGACCAGTCCTATGTGTTGCCGCATCGACTTCAGATGCAGCTTCCGGATGTCCTTTCCGTCGATCATCACCCTGCCGGCCTGCGGGTCGTAGAACCGCTCAATGAGCGCAATGACAGAGCTCTTGCCGGACCCGCTAGCGCCGACCAGCGCCAAGCTGTGCCCTGCTTTCACCTTGAGTGACAGATCCTTGAAGATGGAAACCTCTGGCCGTGCCGGATAGGCGAACTCAACGTGCCTGAATTCTATGTCGCCCTTCATTGAGGTTAGTCTCTCGCAGTTGGGCTCGTCCGGGTCGATGAGGGAGCGGCGATCTAGGATGGAGAAGACGGAGTAGAGGGCGTTACCTCCTTTGACGATGTCCGGCGTCATGCTGAGCGTCTCCGCCACTGCGTAGGCCGTAATCATGAGTACCATGAACACCTTGAGGACCGGTCCGAAGCCGCTGTCGCCATTTTTGACCAGCGAGGAACCATACCACAGTACGAGTCCGTAGCTGGAGAACATCGCCAACTGCGACACGCCGTAGAAGAAACCGGCGATGTTTCCGCGCATCAGGCTTCGCCGTTCCGGCACTCGCAGCTGCTGTGCGAACAGGTCCACCACTTTCTCTTCCGCATTAAACGCTGCCACTGTCCGTATGTTTCCGACAGCCTCACCGGACACCATGCTGGCACGCTCGTGAGCGCCGGCCACGTCGCCGGAAAACCCTTTCATGCAGAATTGCTGTAGGACGACCGACAGGAAGAAGAATTAAGTGTCGTTTCGGATGTCTTATCGATAGCTACTACGCGACGACGAAATAAAGAAAGACGACCACAGTACATTCACTTTACCTCGGCTACAGCAGCGGCAACGAGCAGCGGAAAGGTGCCGATCACCACCAAAGCCATCCGCCATTGAACGACGAACGCCACAATGCAGGCGGTGAGGAAGACGGTCACATTTTGCACAATGATAGAGAGACGGTCGCCGATGGCGGCCCGGACATTGGTGGCGTCCGTTGACAAGCGGGCAGCCAAGCGGTTGCTGTTGTTCTCGTCACAGTCGAACCAGCCCACTTCGTTTCTCAAAATGGCTGTAGTAGAAAACATTAAGAAATCGATCAGATTGCCATTCGAAGTTTTTAAAATAACAGGAGTCAAAACAAGGCGCCTGCATTGGCTCACCGCTGAGCATCATCTTGCGCACACGATTAGTGAGATTCTCGCCCATGATGCCGAAGTAGTAGTATTGCACGTAATAAATCCCAAGGGAGGCGATGCCAGCGCCCACATAGATCAGCGAGTACTTTTGGATCTCGCGGGTCATCCGGGAGAAGTCGGTTTCATAGTAGACCCGGAGCATATCGCTGAGGATGACGGCGAAGATGGGGTTGAGGAAGCCCGCCAGGACTGAGCCGGCAGTGCCCACAACAGCGTAGGGCCATTCCGGGGCGTTGAGTCGCACAAGGCGCCAGTAGGTCCCGCGCGGCACACTGTAAAGACCATCGTCAAAGCCGGCGTTGGCGCCCAGCTTCTGCAGATCGAACTCAAATCTACTCTCCGACCCGCTGCTCAACTGGTGGCTCAGCCTCCTGCCGCTGTTGGAGCGCAGACTGGGGGATCTCCGCCCAGATTTGGAAGAGCTTAGCCGCCCAAGAATTCCTACCCTGTGTGCGAGGGTAAACATCAGCAACAAAGTAACTTGATCATTTTTAGCAAATTAGGCGTCTCCATTTTACCTTGAATCCCTACTCAAGATTGTCCCATCGCTTGCCATGGCCATCTCCTGCAGCCGCACTAGAGCAAAGTATGCGCCCGTGTTGCCCTTGGCCATGAGCTCCTCGTGATTTCCCATCTCCACAATCACCCCGTCCTGCACCACCGCTATGGTGTCCACGTTCCGTATCGTAGAGAGTCTGTGCGCCACCACCACGGTCGTCCTCCCCACCATCAATCGGTCCAGCGCCTCTTGCACAACGTTCTCCGACGCCGCATCCAATGCGCTCGTCGCTTCATCCAACAACAAAATCTTGGGATTCTTCAGCATTGCCCTGGCTATGGCGACCCTCTGTTTCTGTCCTCCAGACAGTTGAACTCCCCGCTCTCCCACCTGCATTATTAACCAGATTTACCATAATTATAATAAGGATACAGACCGAAAAAATCAAAAGTAATTACAACGAAATTCAAACCATACCTGCGTGTCGTACCCATCAGGTAACTGGCTGATGAAAGCATGAGCATTGGCAGCTTTTGCTGCTTGCTCCACATCCTCTGAGGTCGCACCATCTTTGCCATACAAAATATTCTGGCCAATAGTGGTGGCAAACAAGGCGGGTTCCTGATTAACAAGACCTATCTGCTCACGCAGCCATTTCAATTGCAAGGTCCTGATGTCCACTCCATCAAGCAGAACCTCCCCTGCATCGACCCAAAAGACACGAAGAAGCCATTTCAATACTATGCTGAAGGTTGCTGGGATTAAGCCCGGATTAAGTCAAATTTGGTTTGGGTTAGATGGGATTAATAAGTGAGCGTACCGGAAATGGGGTCGTAGAAGCGCTCGATGAGTGACACAACAGTGCTTTTGCCTGAGCCGCTACTACCCACTATAGCAACAGACCTGCCAGAAGGGATCTGCAAGGAGAAGTCCCTGAAAATGATGGCATCTGGACGAGATGGGTAGCTGAATACCACGTGGCAAAGCTCAATGTTTCCTTTCACCTCAGACAGCCTTTTGCCATCATCCTTGACATGCCTGTCCATGTTGGGCTGCTTGTTCACCATCTCCAATACTCTGAAGCCTGCAGCTTTGCCTTTTCCAAAGGCGGTGATGTTGGAGGCGGCCTGGCCAAGCGACCTAATTGATAACCCCCCAATAAGATAAAATGATCAACAAGAAACTGATTACATTAATGATGAGATTAAATAAGAACATTCAATTAGATTGAGACAAGCCGGATTTGTATAATCTTACATGCCACCGATGATGACTGAGAAAATTGCCGTGATGGATTTGCCTCCATTGGTTTCTCCCCTCCGGACGAGTACACCAGCGTACCACAGAATGAGTGCCCATGAGCAGAAAAGCAGCACGTAGCTCACACCCATGCCACAGCCCTTAGCAAACCCACCTTTATAGCCCAGCTCCAACGTCTCTTCCAACGCCTCCGAGTAAGAGCTAATGGCCTTATTCTCACCAAGAAATGCGTACACAGTGCGAACTTGGGCAATTGCCTGCTTGCCAACCACAAGGTAAAAATGCTCAATATCTTCTCAAGGTGTACTTCGATTCGAATCAATGTCTACCTACTTATAAATAATCCTCAATTTTCTTATGCTGTACATGGATTTGGTCCTTGGATCGTGCATTACCTGTATTGTGATGACAATGCAACCACATTTCAAACATTACAAGCAGAGTGTGTAGTAAGTTTGTTTCTCATACAAATACTAGTAAGTTTTGTTTCCCAATACCTGTTCTGCAATTGATCCAGCCTCCCCATATGCTCTCTGGCTCTTGGAAGTCAAGCGCGTGAGAGTGTATGCGTAAAGCCCTCCAGCAAAAGCAATGACCGGGACCACAGCCAAGGTAACAAGGCACAATCTCCACACACATGAAAAGCCCACTGCAAAGCCTCCTAGGAAAGTGGCCATGTGATGTATGAAATTGCCCATCTGTGACCAAATCGGAATTAGGGTTTTCCTAATTAACAGTCAATGGAGCATAGATAGATGACAGGGCAACGTAAAAGACATTAAGTCAGCTTGTTTTACCTTCTCGCTGATGGCATCTTGCACAAGAAGAGAGTCGTTAGAAACGCTGTCTACCAGCATCCCAGTCTCTGCCTCTGTGTCGAAATAGCCTATGTCCTGCCTTAGAATAGCCTCCAAGTATCGAATTCTCATCTTGATTGCTTGCCTTTCTCCGGAATGCATCCAGCAAGCAACCTCTGCAAGGCACTTAAGATCAAATTTTTAGACCAAATTTTTTTTTTAAGAGCTCTTAATTTGCACTTACAAATAAAATTTAGCATTACCTGCCCATGATGAGATGAAGACCACGATTCCCACGTACACGAAGTAGAGGGAATACTACATACAGACAACATGGAAAAATTTGATTGGACAGAGAATCGCTAATATGGTTCTATTAAGGCAACGCCATGAAATTTACTTTTGCCATAATTAAAGATAACAAATGTCAATTTAGTACCTGACTAACAACCGCCACCATCTTGGTGGGATTGTTCTGATAAGCTCCGAATCCGTTTACAAGATTCCCAAAGTATAGGAAGAACACCGGAAGTGCAGCACCATGGGCAAGGGCCCCTAGCGTTCCCAGAAAGATAAGGATGTAGTCGAGCCCATCTGCAAAGCTAAAGAGCTTGGACATGCTCACACTTGCCACCTCTTCCTTCTGCTCCTTCTTCTTCTTCTCATTATCTATGGCTCCTTCTTCGTCTGCAGCTTGAATCTGCTTTGCAGAAGAATTACCTCCATTGAGCTCGATACAAACACTACTCTTCTTCTTCTTCTGCTGCTGCTTGGCATCATTCTCTACTGACATGTCTTGGACTTCTCGCAAGGGACTGTGTTGAGCCTGCTTCTCATCCTCGCTTGGGGACTCTGCTACATCCTCCAGCACCTTGGCCATGGCGAGAGAGAAAGGGAGAGAGAGATGGTTCTGGTCGTCTGCTGTAATGCTCTAATCGGCCCAGCCAAAAGAGATGATTAGAGAGTAAGGGGGTGAAAGGGAGTCAGTCGGCTTCATTAAGTCTTGATTAGCAAGCACACGATTTAAGGGATCCCTTTCTTAGTTGATCGAGTTCTGTGCGAGGCAGGCTTATGTTTGCTATTGCCAAGCTTCTGTGTGAGATTGAAATGGGAGGAGGCGGGGAGGGGAAGGCAGAAAAATAATAAAAATGAGATGGAAAAACAAAATGATGCGGTATGTTGTCGCGTGCTGGGTGGTGGGATTTGAGTTTTTTAGGATGGTATATTGTGTGTGTGTGTGTGTGTGTGTGAGAGAGAGAGAGAGAGAGAGAGAGAGACCTAACCACAGCTAACAACACCTGTACTGTGTGTGTGTGTGCGCGGGAGAGAGCTAACTCCTTCCTGGGTGCACGCTCTTGTCGGCCAAGGCAAGTTCCATCGATTTGAAGCTAACAATCCGATGCGGAACTGTTGTGGGTGATTGATCATTGCAAACACAACCGTAGCAAAGGGGCGAAAAGAAAGCAAAGAGGGGTTCATGAGTCATGAGACGGTGGTGGTGGTCACACCATAATCGATACATAGTTCGTATTAGAAAATCTATGGGATTTAAAAATTTTGAGATGGATGCGAGTCATGCGACTCTGCGAGAGGCGGAGAGCCGCTACATTTGGCGGTTATGCAGAGCGCACGCATCCCCAAGCAAAGGCGCAAACGATGCTTAAACTGGCTAGATGTGGAGGCGTTTCTTTTTCTCGCAAAGTTTAAAAGCGATGGGATGCGGGCTTTCTTTTCTTGTCTGAGTGACTGCTGTTGTGGAAGGCCCGGTGTGACAGCGAGGGGACAAAAGGTACGTCCGTCCACTAGCGCCCATGCTTTCATCTGTGGCTACGCCCACGGGACGCACCATCTAATTTTTGAGGAGGTATTCTTCTTTTTTTTAAAGCCTAAAACCAAAAAAAAATCTTTTTTAAAATGTCCATTGGGCAAATGAGGATTTATTGAGTGAGTTGCATTCCTTGCCCATTGGAAACCTTTGATCTTCAATGGCTCATCATGCATAAGTATGCAGTATTAGCTTTGAGCTTTTTAACGACTTTTTATAACCTTAGTCACGACTCACAATCATGTTTACGTTTAAACTACTACTACTTTTGAACGAAATAAACAAAATGGCTTTGATCTACAAAAATTTTCTGTCCGTTATGTGCTTTACCTAGAAGCCAAGGCTCAAGCTACAACATTTTCTAAGTGATTAGCTACTGCACTAAAGCTTGAAGCTTGAAAGTTAGCAGTGAAACACATGCACCGTGGTCATTAAAATTGTTATTTTTTTTGGGAATTTTGTAGCCTTCTCCTTGGGCGACTTAGTCTCTTTTTTTTCTCTCTCTCGTGAGCCTTCTCCGTTGAATCCATATAAAAAAGCGGTGAAAGTGTATCCCCGGTATTTGAACAACGAAAAAGCGTATAGATTTTTGGGCACAGATAACAATAACGAGAGCGCCTGTATAGTGGTGTTGGGGGGAGGATCACTGTGAGTGACAGTCACACAAACATGGGTGCAGTACATGTGCCAGAGATCATTTTCTATGGGCTGGTGCGCGTCGGACAGGGATGTACACCGTAATACCGTCTATTGCCTTGGAAACCTTTGAAATTTTAATAAGCCTTTGCAGATTAAGGCTTGATTGGATTGAGCCTTGGCGTAATTGCTGTTGTGAATTGACAAGAAAGTTCAACGTAAACGACAATCCTAAAGCTTGGATGGCCGGCCGGGGCGTGGCAAATTGCCAACCAATTGACTTTCACAAACC
Organism: Cibotium barometz; assembly: GCF_041138505.1. Classification (NCBI taxonomy): domain Eukaryota; kingdom Viridiplantae; phylum Streptophyta; class Polypodiopsida; order Cyatheales; family Cibotiaceae; genus Cibotium; species Cibotium barometz. The sequence continues at coordinate 28,685,866 of NC_141064.1, read as the reverse complement.
CTAGTGTAGTACTTACAAATTAGCAACTTTTTATTTATACGCAAAGGCCACGTGTCTTGTCGTCGCCCCCACCCTCCCCTCACCTTTAGCTTTGCGCACAGGATAAAGGGAAAGGGTGGGTAATGGTGCTTTTAGATGAAAAAGACACCCGTCTGATTTATATATTATTTGGGGGGGGGAGAGAGAGAGATTGATTTTGAGTGACAATTCGTGGGGGTGTGCGGGCTGCTGCTCCTTACATGATGGAAGAACATGCGTTGCCCCAGCGAAAGCAACAGTTGCAAAGCAAAAGGGGGGGTAGGCTGTGGGTAGTTTAAGTAGTGGTTGTGGGTAATGACATAAAGGCCAGTGATTCTGTGCATGGCATGTGAAAACAGCGCTCTCTCCGTCCCAAAAGCAGGACCGCATCCTATCCGCAAATATTCCACTTGTGATTAAAAGGACTCTATTGCCACCGTCTTGTTAAAGATTCTGCATTTTTGGCTCCACCCTCCTCCATGTTCTTGGCTCCTTGGCTCCTTCTTGTGAGCTTCAATACTTTTCGTTTGCAACAAGCACATGGTGCCTCAATCTCGTGATTTAGCATGGCCATTTATATCCCAATGACGTCGTAAGCAGCGTGCTCTCCTTGTTTGTCCAATTAGAGAAATGCCCATTATAGAAATACACTAGCACTAGCATTCAATAAGCCTTTTCTTCCTTCTAAGCCATTGCAAAGCTTTTGCAATTAAGCAAATGCCAATCCAAGAGTGCCAATCCAAGGGTGTAGTGCCCAAAAATATCCTCTGGTTGGGGGTGGGGAAGGTGTGTGTGTGTGTGTGTGAGAGAGAGAGAGAGAGAGAGAGAGAGAGAGATTATTATATTTTAGGTAACATAAAAGAGTCAATCCAAACCTTGCAATGCCATGTTAAGACTAGATCTTCTACCCTAAACTAAATCATACAGTGATGTAGACAAGGGATGCCTTTACAAAATTCCGTAATGGTATTCCACACTTCAATGGTTTTTCCCCAAGAGGGGAAACAAGGCCATTGCGGCCTTTAAGCATTTCCTATATTTTTCAACTCTGAAGCATGTGCTCTTTCCCAAAGTTTCATGTGGTCACAAAGTCTTGCCTCTCACTTACGAGATATAGCTTTATTTACGAAGCTCCTCCTAGTCAATAGTCACTCCCATAAAATATGCACAAAGTTTCATGAGGTCACAAAGTCTTCCCTCTCTATGAAATATAGCATTATTATGAAGCTCCTCCTAATCAATAGTCACTTCCATAAAATATGCACAAAGAAAAAAAGAAACACCTAGACAAGTTTAAGTAATAGTAAGTGAAGAGTATAGAAAACATCATTAATAACTTAATGATGGGTTCCTAGATCTACTAACAATAAGTAAAGTGCATAGAAAAAATCATCAAAGCTCAATAATGACTTTCCAGTTCCACCTCTTTCATGATCTCCACTTCCTTGTAGATCCTTGCATGTGCCTCCTCAGACTTAAATAAAACTCAAAAGAAATAGTTTTCCATTGAACTTTCGTGGACAAGCACAAAGAGAGAGTAAATAATATTGTTGTCATTTTTTAAACAATGTGCACAATAGAGAAGCTAAACAATAGCTCTAAAGATTATACTTTTTAGCCTACATACTAACTCGAAATGGGATCGGTCCACTTGTTCTAACTTTTTACATTGGTCATATTTTTAAATTAATCATCTTTTTCTATTACTTTTCAAGTGGTGTACATGTGAAATACAATCATATCAAGCACAACCTCTTTACTTTTAACAAATTCAAAGAGGTTAATAAATAGATGATTAGCTTGATGTTTGGTCCATCTATTATTTCTGTCATTTAAAATAAGATGATAAGATGTGACTTGGAAAAATTCATGTTTTACATACATTTGTTTTAATATACCCATTTATATATTAGCATTTTTAATGTTTTTCAAAACAGTGTAAAGAAACATTTAAATAATGTCACAACAAATACATTTAAGTGAATGTTTGATGTTACCAAGTATCTTAAGAAACTTCAAAGAATGAAAGCTAAAATGGTGTGTGTGTGTGGGATTTCATGAGGGCCAATATGGGCTAAAAATGGGCCACATTTTAAGCAAAGTCATTAGTACTAATCTAACCAATTGCTGAGGTGGGCAAATAGGATAATACCATTTGCACACGCTAATGTGACATTGGTGGTCCCCTCTATTCACCCCTCTCATATTTTCTTGTTGGTGGCTAGAGGTTGGGGCCACTGCTAAAGTTATCCTAAGTTACTATGCTCTTTTTAGAGTAGGGGCTACCTCAAAAAGTGGTCCGACGATCCTCCCCACTTGCAAATTTCATTGCTAGTGGGGCACCCAAAATCTGAAATTTTGCCTTCCCTCCCAAAAAGTCAAATCTCTCTCGAAAAAAGGTATCTTTTAATGTATTCATCCATTTTTTCCACTTTTTCCCTCATTTAGGCTTTCTGCATGCTCTTTGATCCTCAAACTTGTGCCTTTCTCTCTCAAAAAAGGTATCTTTTAACATATACATCTGATTTTCCCACTTGTTTCCCTCATTTAGGCTTTCTGCATGCTCTTTAATCCTCAAACATGTACCTTTCTCTTCTCCCTGATGTTGCTCACCCATTCTTGAGAGCTTCTTGCTCTTGGAGCCTGCAATATGCACATTTCTCTTCTTTTAACATTTCTTGAGGGCTTCTTGTTCTTAGAGCTTACAACCTGCATCTTTTTCCTCTCTCTCATTTTCTTCACCCTGTTTTGCACTACTTTTTCATGTCTTGTATTTTGTATAATGTTAGAGAGGAAGGTTTGTAGAGGACCTTACACTTCAAGCTGAATGATTAGATCACAATGCAACCCTCATGTAGAGGCCCTCATAGGGTGAAGAAGCAAACATGAGGCTTGGTATAATACCACTAGAAAGGACACATTTTGGAGTTCAACATAGGTCATGATGGGTGGCTAGCCAAGGTGCAACATGTGTACATGGCTAGGGACATGAACTTGGTGTTGTTTATGCCAGTATATGTACTACTGCAAGCTAGTAGTTGTACTACTCCAAGCCTTCAATAAGCTACCTTATGGATTCATTGTATTACTTTTATTTTCTAGAGTTCAATAAATAGATGATTAGCTTGATGTTTGGTCCATCTATTATTTCTGTCATTTAAAATAAGATGATAAGATGTGACTTGGGAAAATTCATGTTTTACATACATTTGTTTTTGTTACATTTGTTTTAATATACCCATTTATATATTAGCATTTTTAATGTTTTTCAAAACAGTGTAAAGAAACATTTAAATAATGTCACAACAAATACATTTAAGTGAATGTTTGATGTTACCAAGTATCTTTATGAATAGCTTGTTACCCTTGGTGATATTAATGCAAGATCCATGACCCATATAATAGTGCAAGATATCATAGAGCTCTAAGAAACTTCAAAGAATGAAAGCTAAAATGGTGTGTGTGTGTGGGATTTCATGAGGGCCAATATGGGCTAAAAATGGGCCACATTTTAAGCAAAGTCATTAGTACTAATCTAACCAATTGCTGAGGTGGGCAAATAGGAAAATACCATTTGCACACGCTAATGTGACATTGGTGGTCCCCTCTATTCACCCCTCTCTAGAGGTTGGGGCCACTGCTAAAGTTATCCTAAGTTACTATGCTCTTTTTAGAGTAGGGGCTACCTCAAAAAGTGGTCCGACGATCCTTCCCACTTGCAAATTTCATTGCTAGTGGGGCACCCAAAATCTGAAATTTTGCCTTCCCTCCCAAAAAGTCAAATCTCTCTCGAAAAAAGGTATCTTTTAATGTATTCATCCATTTTTTCCACTTTTTCCCTCATTTAGGCTTTCTGCATGCTCTTTGATCCTCAAACTTGTGCCTTTCTCTCTCAAAAAAGGTATCTTTTAACATATACATCTGATTTTCCCACTTGTTTCCCTCATTTAGGCTTTCTGCATGCTCTTTAATCCTCAAACATGTACCTTTCTCTTCTCCCTGATGTTGCTCACCCATTCTTGAGAGCTTCTTGCTCTTGGAGCCTGCAATATGCACATTTCTCTTCTTTTAACATTTCTTGAGGGCTTCTTGTTCTTAGAGCTTACAACCTGCATCTTTTTCCTCTCTCTCATTTTCTTCACCCTGCTTTGCACTACTTTTTCATGTCCTGTATTTTGTATAATGTTAGAGAGGAAGGTTTGTAGAGGACCTTACACTTCACGCTGAATGATTAGATCACAATGCAACCCTCATGTAGAGGCCCTCATAGGGTGAAGAAGCAAACATGAGGCTTGGTATAATACCACTAGAAAGGACACATTTTGGAGTTCAAAATAGGTCGTGATGGGTGGCTAGCCAAGGTGCAACATGTGTACATGGCTAGGGACATGAACTTGGTGTTGTTTATGCCAGTATATGTACTACTGCAAGCTAGTAGTTGTACTACTCCAAGCCTTCAATAAGCTACCTTATGGATTCATTGTATTACTTTTATTTTCTAGAGGTCAATAAATAGATGATTAGCTTGATGTTTGGTCCATCTATTATTTCTGTCATTTAAAATAAGATGATAAGATGTGACTTGGGAAAATTCATGTTTTACATACATTTGTTTTTGTTACATTTGTTTTAATATACCCATTTATATATTAGCATTTTTAATGTTTTTCAAAACAGTGTAAAGAAACATTTAAATAATGTCACAACAAATACATTTAAGTGAATGTTTGATGTTACCAAGTATCTTTATGAATAGCTTGTTACCCTTGGTGATATTAATGCAAGATCCATGACCCATATAATAGTGCAAGATATCATAGAGCTCTAAGAAACTTCAAAGAATGAAAGCTAAAATGGTGTGTGTGTGTGGGATTTCATGAGGGCCAATATGGGCTAAAAATGGGCCACATTTTAAGCAAAGTCATTAGTACTAATCTAACCAATTGCTGAGGTGGGCAAATAGGAAAATAGCATTTGCACACGCTAATGTGACATTGGTGGTCCCCTCTATTCACCCCTCTCATATTTTCTTGTTGGTGGCTAGAGGTTGGGGCCACTGCTAAAGTTATCCTAAGTTACTATGCTCTTTTTAGAGTAGGGGCTACCTCAAAAAGTGGTCCGACGATCCTCCCCACTTGCAAATTTCATTGCTAGTGGGGCACCCAAAATCTGAAATTTTGCCTTCCCTCCCAAAAAGTCAAATCTCTCTCGAAAAAAGGTATCTTTTAATGTATTCATCCATTTTTTCCACTTTTTCCCTCATTTAGGCTTTCTGCATGCTCTTTGATCCTCAAACTTGTGCCTTTCTCTCTCAAAAAAGGTATCTTTTAACATATACATCTGATTTTCCCACTTGTTTCCCTCATTTAGGCTTTCTGCATGCTCTTTAATCCTCAAACATGTACCTTTCTCTTCTCCCTGATCTTGCTCACCCATTCTTGAGAGCTTCTTGCTCTTGTTGGAGCCTGCAATATGCACATTTCTCTACTTTTAACATTTCTTGAGGGCTTCTTGTTCTTAGAGCTCACAACCTGCATCTTTTTCCTCTCTCTCATTTTCTTCACCCTGCTTTGCACTACTTTTTCATGTCCTGTATTTTGTATAATGTTAGAGAGGAAGGTTTGTAGAGGACCTTACACTTCAAGCTGAATGATTAGATCACAATGCAACCCTCATGTAGAGGCCCTCATAGGGTGAAGAAGCAAACATGAGGCTTGGTATAATACCACTAGAAAGGACACATTTTGGAGTTCAAAATAGGTCATGATGGGTGGCTAGCCAAGGTGCAACATGTGTACATGGCTAGGGACATGAACTTGGTGTTGTTTATGCCAGTATATGTACTACTGCAAGCTAGTAGTTGTACTACTCCAAGCCTTCAATAAGCTACCTTATGGATTCATTGTATTACTTTTATTTTCTAGAGGTCAATAAATAGATGATTAGCTTGATGTTTGGTCCATCTATTATTTCTGTCATTTAAAATAAGATGATAAGATGTGACTTGGGAAAATTCATGTTTTACATACATTTGTTTTTGTTACATTTGTTTTAATATACCCATTTATATATTAGCATTTTTAATGTTTTTCAAAATAGTGTAAAGAAACATTTAAATAATGTCACAACAAATACACTTAAGTGAATGTTTGATGTTACCAAGTATCTTTATGAATAGCTTGTTACCCTTGGTGATATTAATGCAAGATCCATGACCCATATAATAGTGCAAGATATCATAGAGCTCTAAGAAACTTCAAAGAATGAAAGCTAAAATGGTGTGTGTGTGTGGGATTTCATGAGGGCCAATATGGGCTAAAAATGGGCCACATTTTAAGCAAAGTCATTAGTACTAATCTAACCAATTGCTGAGGTGGGCAAATAGGAAAATACCATTTGCACGGTAATGTGACATTGGTGGTCCCCTCTATTCACCCCTCTCATATTTTCTTGTTGGTGGCTAGAGGTTGGGGCCACTGCTAAAGTTATCCTAAGTTACTATGCTCTTTTTAGAGTAGGGGCTACCTCAAAAAGTGGTCCGACGATCCTCCCCACTTGCAAATTTCATTGCTAGTGGGGCACCCAAAATCTGAAATTTTGCCTTCCCTCCCAAAAAGTCAAATCTCTCTCGAAAAAAGGTATCTTTTAATGTATTCATCCATTTTTTCCACTTTTTCCCTCATTTAGGCTTTCTGCATGCTCTTTGATCCTCAAACTTGTGCCTTTCTCTCTCAAAAAAGGTATCTTTTAACATATACATCTGATTTTCCCACTTGTTTCCCTCATTTAGGCTTTCTGCATGCTCTTTAATCCTCAAACATGTACCTTTCTCTTCTCCCTGATCTTGCTCACCCATTCTTGAGAGCTTCTTGCTCTTGTTGGAGCCTGCAATATGCACATTTCTCTTCTTTTAACATTTCTTGAGGGCTTCTTGTTCTTAGAGCTTACAACCTGCATCTTTTTCCTCTCTCTCATTTTCTTCACCCTGCTTTGCACTACTTTTTCATGTCCTGTATTTTGTATAATGTTAGAGAGGAAGGTTTGTAGAGGACCTTACACTTCAAGCTGAATGATTAGATCACAATGCAACCCTCATGTAGAGGCCCTCATAGGGTGAAGAAGCAAACATGAGGCTTGGTATAATACCACTAGAAAGGACACATTTTGGAGTTCAAAATAGGTCGTGATGGGTGGCTAGCCAAGGTGCAACATGTGTACATGGCTAGGGACATGAACTTGGTGTTGTTTATGCCAGTATATGTACTACTGCAAGCTAGTAGTTGTACTACTCCAAGCCTTCAATAAGCTACCTTATGGATTCATTGTATTACTTTTATTTTCTAGAGGTCAATAAATAGATGATTAGCTTGATGTTTGGTCCATCTATTATTTCTGTCATTTAAAATAAGATGATAAGATGTGACTTGGGAAAATTCATGTTTTACATACATTTGTTTTTGTTACATTTGTTTTAATATACCCATTTATATATTAGCATTTTTAATGTTTTTCAAAACAGTGTAAAGAAACATTTAAATAATGTCACAACAAATACATTTAAGTGAATGTTTGATGTTACCAAGTATCTTTATGAATAGCTTGTTACCCTTGGTGATATTAATGCAAGATCCATGACCCATATAATAGTGCAAGATATCATAGAGCTCTAAGAAACTTCAAAGAATGAAAGCTAAAATGGTGTGTGTGTGTGGGATTTCATGAGGGCCAATATGGGCTAAAAATGGGCCACATTTTAAGCAAAGTCATTAGTACTAATCTAACCAATTGCTGAGGTGGGCAAATAGGAAAATAGCATTTGCACACGCTAATGTGACATTGGTGGTCCCCTCTATTCACCCCTCTCATATTTTCTTGTTGGTGGCTAGAGGTTGGGGCCACTGCTAAAGTTATCCTAAGTTACTATGCTCTTTTTAGAGTAGGGGCTACCTCAAAAAGTGGTCCGACGATCCTCCCCACTTGCAAATTTCATTGCTAGTGGGGCACCCAAAATCTGAAATTTTGCCTTCCCTCCCAAAAAGTCAAATCTCTCTCGAAAAAAGGTATCTTTTAATGTATTCATCCATTTTTTCCACTTTTTCCCTCATTTAGGCTTTCTGCATGCTCTTTGATCCTCAAATTTGTGCCTTTTCTCTCTCAAAAAAGGTATCTTTTAACATATACATCTGATTTTCCCACTTGTTTCCCTCATTTAGGCTTTCTGCATGCTCTTTAATCCTCAAACATGTACCTTTCTCTTCTCCCTGATGTTGCTCACCCATTCTTGAGAGCTTCTTGCTCTTGGAGCCTGCAATATGCACATTTCTCTTCTTTTAACATTTCTTGAGGGCTTCTTGTTCTTAGAGCTTACAACCTGCATCTTTTTCCTCTCTCTCATTTTCTTCACCCTGCTTTGCACTACTTTTTCATGTCCTGTATTTTGTATAATGTTAGAGAGGAAGGTTTGTAGAGGACCTTACACTTCAAGCTGAATGATTAGATCACAATGCAACCCTCATGTAGAGGCCCTCATAGGGTGAAGAAGCAAACATGAGGCTTGGTATAATACCACTAGAAAGGACACATTTTGGAGTTCAAAATAGGTCGTGATGGGTGGCTAGCCAAGGTGCAACATGTGTACATGGCTAGGGACATGAACTTGGTGTTGTTTATGCCAGTATATGTACTACTGCAAGCTAGTAGTTGTACTACTCCAAGCCTTCAATAAGCTACCTTATGGATTCATTGTATTACTTTTATTTTCTAGAGGTCAATAAATAGATGATTAGCTTGATGTTTGGTCCATCTATTATTTCTGTCATTTAAAATAAGATGATAAGATGTGACTTGGGAAAATTCATGTTTTACATACATTTGTTTTTGTTACATTTGTTTTAATATACCCATTTATATATTAGCATTTTTAATGTTTTTCAAAACAGTGTAAAGAAACATTTAAATAATGTCACAACAAATACATTTAAGTGAATGTTTGATGTTACCAAGTATCTTTATGAATAGCTTGTTACCCTTGGTGATATTAATGCAAGATCCATGACCCATATAATAGTGCAAGATATCATAGAGCTCTAAGAAACTTCAAAGAATGAAAGCTAAAATGGTGTGTGTGTGTGGGATTTCATGAGGGCCAATATGGGCTAAAAATGGGCCACATTTTAAGCAAAGTCATTAGTACTAATCTAACCAATTGCTGAGGTGGGCAAATAGGAAAATAGCATTTGCACACGCTAATGTGACATTGGTGGTCCCCTCTATTCACCCCTCTCATATTTTCTTGTTGGTGGCTAGAGGTTGGGGCCACTGCTAAAGTTATCCTAAGTTACTATGCTCTTTTTAGAGTAGGGGCTACCTCAAAAAGTGGTCCGACGATCCTCCCCACTTGCAAATTTCATTGCTAGTGGGGCACCCAAAATCTGAAATTTTGCCTTCCCTCCCAAAAAGTCAAATCTCTCTCGAAAAAAGGTATCTTTTAATGTATTCATCCATTTTTTCCACTTTTTCCCTCATTTAGGCTTTCTGCATGCTCTTTGATCCTCAAACTTGTGCCTTTCTCTCTCAAAAAAGGTATCTTTTAACATATACATCTGATTTTCCCACTTGTTTCCCTCATTTAGGCTTTCTGCATGCTCTTTAATCCTCAAACATGTACCTTTCTCTTCTCCCTGATCTTGCTCACCCATTCTTGAGAGCTTCTTGCTCTTGTTGGAGCCTGCAATATGCACATTTCTCTACTTTTAACATTTCTTGAGGGCTTCTTGTTCTTAGAGCTCACAACCTGCATCTTTTTCCTCTCTCTCATTTTCTTCACCCTGCTTTGCACTACTTTTTCATGTCCTGTATTTTGTATAATGTTAGAGAGGAAGGTTTGTAGAGGACCTTACACTTCAAGCTGAATGATTAGATCACAATGCAACCCTCATGTAGAGGCCCTCATAGGGTGAAGAAGCAAACATGAGGCTTGGTATAATACCACTAGAAAGGACACATTTTGGAGTTCAAAATAGGTCATGATGGGTGGCTAGCCAAGGTGCAACATGTGTACATGGCTAGGGACATGAACTTGGTGTTGTTTATGCCAGTATATGTACTACTGCAAGCTAGTAGTTGTACTACTCCAAGCCTTCAATAAGCTACCTTATGGATTCATTGTATTACTTTTATTTTCTAGAGGTCAATAAATAGATGATTAGCTTGATGTTTGGTCCATCTATTATTTCTGTCATTTAAAATAAGATGATAAGATGTGACTTGGGAAAATTCATGTTTTACATACATTTGTTTTTGTTACATTTGTTTTAATATACCCATTTATATATTAGCATTTTTAATGTTTTTCAAAATAGTGTAAAGAAACATTTAAATAATGTCACAACAAATACACTTAAGTGAATGTTTGATGTTACCAAGTATCTTTATGAATAGCTTGTTACCCTTGGTGATATTAATGCAAGATCCATGACCCATATAATAGTGCAAGATATCATAGAGCTCTAAGAAACTTCAAAGAATGAAAGCTAAAATGGTGTGTGTGTGTGGGATTTCATGAGGGCCAATATGGGCTAAAAATGGGCCACATTTTAAGCAAAGTCATTAGTACTAATCTAACCAATTGCTGAGGTGGGCAAATAGGAAAATACCATTTGCACGGTAATGTGACATTGGTGGTCCCCTCTATTCACCCCTCTCATATTTTCTTGTTGGTGGCTAGAGGTTGGGGCCACTGCTAAAGTTATCCTAAGTTACTATGCTCTTTTTAGAGTAGGGGCTACCTCAAAAAGTGGTCCGACGATCCTCCCCACTTGCAAATTTCATTGCTAGTGGGGCACCCAAAATCTGAAATTTTGCCTTCCCTCCCAAAAAGTCAAATCTCTCTCGAAAAAAGGTATCTTTTAATGTATTCATCCATTTTTTCCACTTTTTCCCTCATTTAGGCTTTCTGCATGCTCTTTGATCCTCAAACTTGTGCCTTTCTCTCTCAAAAAAGGTATCTTTTAACATATACATCTGATTTTCCCACTTGTTTCCCTCATTTAGGCTTTCTGCATGCTCTTTAATCCTCAAACATGTACCTTTCTCTTCTCCCTGATGTTGCTCACCCATTCTTGAGAGCTTCTTGCTCTTGTTGGAGCCTGCAATATGCACATTTCTCTTCTTTTAACATTTCTTGAGGGCTTCTTGTTCTTAGAGCTTACAACCTGCATCTTTTTCCTCTCTCTCATTTTCTTCACCCTGCTTTGCACTACTTTTTCATGTCCTGTATTTTGTATAATGTTAGAGAGGAAGGTTTGTAGAGGACCTTACACTTCAAGCTGAATGATTAGATCACAATGCAACCCTCATGTAGAGGCCCTCATAGGGTGAAGAAGCAAACATGAGGCTTGGTATAATACCACTAGAAAGGACACATTTTGGAGTTCAAAATAGGTCGTGATGGGTGGCTAGCCAAGGTGCAACATGTGTACATGGCTAGGGACATGAACTTGGTGTTGTTTATGCCAGTATATGTACTACTGCAAGCTAGTAGTTGTACTACTCCAAGCCTTCAATAAGCTACCTTATGGATTCATTGTATTACTTTTATTTTCTAGAGGTCAATAAATAGATGATTAGCTTGATGTTTGGTCCATCTATTATTTCTGTCATTTAAAATAAGATGATAAGATGTGACTTGGGAAAATTCATGTTTTACATACATTTGTTTTTGTTACATTTGTTTTAATATACCCATTTATATATTAGCATTTTTAATGTTTTTCAAAACAGTGTAAAGAAACATTTAAATAATGTCACAACAAATACATTTAAGTGAATGTTTGATGTTACCAAGTATATTTATGAATAGCTTGTTACCCTTGGTGATATTAATGCAAGATCCATGACCCATATAATAGTGCAAGATATCATAGAGCTCTAAGAAACTTCAAAGAATGAAAGCTAAAATGGTGTGTGTGTGTGGGATTTCATGAGGGCCAATATGGGCTAAAAATGAGCCACATTTTAAGCAAAGTCATTAGTACTAATCTAACCAATTGCTGAGGTGGGCAAATAGGAAAATACCATTTGCACACGCTAATGTAACATTGGTGGTCCCCTCTATTCACCCCTCTCATATTTTCTTGTTGGTGGCTAGAGGTTGGGGCCACTGCTAAAGTTATCCTAAGTTACTATGCTCTTTTTAGAGTAGGGGCTACCTCAAAAAGTGGTCCGACGATCCTCCCCACTTGCAAATTTCATTGCTAGTGGGGCACCCAAAATCTGAAATTTTGCCTTCCCTCCCAAAAAGTCAAATCTCTCTCGAAAAAAGGTATCTTTTAATGTATTCATCCATTTTTTCCACTTTTTCCCTCATTTAGGCTTTCTGCATGCTCTTTGATCCTCAAACTTGTGCCTTTCTCTCTCAAAAAAGGTATCTTTTAACATATACATCTGATTTTCCCACTTGTTTCCCTCATTTAGGCTTTCTGCATGCTCTTTAATCCTCAAACATGTACCTTTCTCTTCTCCCTGATCTTGCTCACCCATTCTTGAGAGCTTCTTGCTCTTGTTGGAGCCTGCAATATGCACATTTCTCTTCTTTTAACATTTCTTGAGGGCTTCTTGTTCTTAGAGCTCACAACCTGCATCTTTTTCCTCTCTCTCATTTTCTTCACCCTGCTTTGCACTACTTTTTCATGTCCTGTATTTTGTATAATGTTAGAGAGGAAGGTTTGTAGAGGACCTTACACTTCAAGCTGAATGATTAGATCACAATGCAACCCTCATGTAGAGGCCCTCATAGGGTGAAGAAGCAAACATGAGGCTTGGTATAATACCACTAGAAAGGACACATTTTGGAGTTCAAAATAGGTCGTGATGGGTGGCTAGCCAAGGTGCAACATGTGTACATGGCTAGGGACATGAACTTGGTGTTGTTTATGCCAGTATATGTACTACTGCAAGCTAGTAGTTGTACTACTCCAAGCCTTCAATAAGCTACCTTATGGATTCATTGTATTACTTTTATTTTCTAGAGGTCAATAAATAGATGATTAGCTTGATGTTTGGTCCATCTATTATTTCTGTCATTTAAAATAAGATGATAAGATGTGACTTGGGAAAATTCATGTTTTACATACATTTGTTTTTGTTACATTTGTTTTAATATACCCATTTATATATTAGCATTTTTAATGTTTTTCAAAACAGTGTAAAGAAACATTTAAATAATGTCACAACAAATACATTTAAGTGAATGTTTGATGTTACCAAGTATCTTTATGAATAGCTTGTTACCCTTGGTGATATTAATGCAAGATCCATGACCCATATAATAGTGCAAGATATCATAGAGCTCTAAGAAACTTCAAAGAATGAAAGCTAAAATGGTGTGTGTGTGTGGGATTTCATGAGGGCCAATATGGGCTAAAAATGGGCCACATTTTAAGCAAAGTCATTAGTACTAATCTAACCAATTGCTGAGGTGGGCAAATAGGAAAATAGCATTTGCACACGCTAATGTGACATTGGTGGTCCCCTCTATTCACCCCTCTCATATTTTCTTGTTGGTGGCTAGAGGTTGGGGCCACTGCTAAAGTTATCCTAAGTTACTATGCTCTTTTTAGAGTAGGGGCTACCTCAAAAAGTGGTCCGACGATCCTCCCCACTTGCAAATTTCATTGCTAGTGGGGCACCCAAAATCTGAAATTTTGCCTTCCCTCCCAAAAAGTCAAATCTCTCTCGAAAAAAGGTATCTTTTAATGTATTCATCCATTTTTTCCACTTTTTCCCTCATTTAGGCTTTCTGCATGCTCTTTGATCCTCAAACTTGTGCCTTTCTCTCTCAAAAAAGGTATCTTTTAACATATACATCTGATTTTCCCACTTGTTTCCCTCATTTAGGCTTTCTGCATGCTCTTTAATCCTCAAACATGTACCTTTCTCTTCTCCCTGATCTTGCTCACCCATTCTTGAGAGCTTCTTGCTCTTGTTGGAGCCTGCAATATGCACATTTCTCTTCTTTTAACATTTCTTGAGGGCTTCTTGTTCTTAGAGCTTACAACCTGCATCTTTTTCCTCTCTCTCATTTTCTTCACCCTGCTTTGCACTACTTTTTCATGTCCTGTATTTTGTATAATGTTAGAGAGGAAGGTTTGTAGAGGACCTTACACTTCAAGCTGAATGATTAGATCACAATGCAACCCTCATGTAGAGGCCCTCATAGGGTGAAGAAGCAAACATGAGGCTTGGTATAATACCACTAGAAAGGACACATTTTGGAGTTCAAAATAGGTCGTGATGGGTGGCTAGCCAAGGTGCAACATGTGTACATGGCTAGGGACATGAACTTGGTGTTGTTTATGCCAGTATATGTACTACTGCAAGCTAGTAGTTGTACTACTCCAAGCCTTCAATAAGCTACCTTATGGATTCATTGTATTACTTTTATTTTCTAGAGGTCAATAAATAGATGATTAGCTTGATGTTTGGTCCATCTATTATTTCTGTCTTTTAAAATAAGATGATAAGATGTGACTTGGGAAAATTCATGTTTTACATACATTTGTTTTTGTTACATTTGTTTTAATATACCCATTTATATATTAGCATTTTTAATGTTTTTCAAAACAGTGTAAAGAAACATTTAAATAATGTCACAACAAATACATTTAAGTGAATGTTTGATGTTACCAAGTATCTTTATGAATAGCTTGTTACCCTTGGTGATATTAATGCAAGATCCATGACCCATATAATAGTGCAAGATATCATAGAGCTCTAAGAAACTTCAAAGAATGAAAGCTAAAATGGTGTGTGTGTGTGGGATTTCATGAGGGCCAATATGGGCTAAAAATGAGCCACATTTTAAGCAAAGTCATTAGTACTAATCTAACCAATTGCTGAGGTGGGCAAATAGGAAAATACCATTTGCACACGCTAATGTAACATTGGTGGTCCCCTCTATTCACCCCTCTCATATTTTCTTGTTGGTGGCTAGAGGTTGGGGCCACTGCTAAAGTTATCCTAAGTTACTATGCTCTTTTTAGAGTAGGGGCTACCTCAAAAAGTGGTCCGACGATCCTCCCCACTTGCAAATTTCATTGCTAGTGGGGCACCCAAAATCTGAAATTTTGCCTTCCCTCCCAAAAAGTCAAATCTCTCTCGAAAAAAGGTATCTTTTAATGTATTCATCCATTTTTTCCACTTTTTCCCTCATTTAGGCTTTCTGCATGCTCTTTGATCCTCAAACTTGTGCCTTTCTCTCTCAAAAAAGGTATCTTTTAACATATACATCTGATTTTCCCACTTGTTTCCCTCATTTAGGCTTTCTGCATGCTCTTTAATCCTCAAACATGTACCTTTCTCTTCTCCCTGATCTTGCTCACCCATTCTTGAGAGCTTCTTGCTCTTGTTGGAGCCTGCAATATGCACATTTCTCTTCTTTTAACATTTCTTGAGGGCTTCTTGTTCTTAGAGCTTACAACCTGCATCTTTTTCCTCTCTCTCATTTTCTTCACCCTGCTTTGCACTACTTTTTCATGTCCTGTATTTTGTATAATGTTAGAGAGGAAGGTTTGTAGAGGACCTTACACTTCAAGCTGAATGATTAGATCACAATGCAACCCTCATGTAGAGGCCCTCATAGGGTGAAGAAGCAAACATGAGGCTTGGTATAATACCACTAGAAAGGACACATTTTGGAGTTCAAAATAGGTCGTGATGGGTGGCTAGCCAAGGTGCAACATGTGTACATGGCTAGGGACATGAACTTGGTGTTGTTTATGCCAGTATATGTACTACTGCAAGCTAGTAGTTGTACTACTCCAAGCCTTCAATAAGCTACCTTATGGATTCATTGTATTACTTTTATTTTCTAGAGGTCAATAAATAGATGATTAGCTTGATGTTTGGTCCATCTATTATTTCTGTCATTTAAAATAAGATGATAAGATGTGACTTGGGAAAATTCATGTTTTACATACATTTGTTTTTGTTACATTTGTTTTAATATACCCATTTATATATTAGCATTTTTAATGTTTTTCAAAACAGTGTAAAGAAACATTTAAATAATGTCACAACAAATACATTTAAGTGAATGTTTGATGTTACCAAGTATCTTTATGAATAGCTTGTTACCCTTGGTGATATTAATGCAAGATCCATGACCCATATAATAGTGCAAGATATCATAGAGCTCTAAGAAACTTCAAAGAATGAAAGCTAAAATGGTGTGTGTGTGTGGGATTTCATGAGGGCCAATATGGGCTAAAAATGGGCCACATTTTAAGCAAAGTCATTAGTACTAATCTAACCAATTGCTGAGGTGGGCAAATAGGAAAATACCATTTGCACACGCTAATGTGACATTGGTGGTCCCCTCTATTCACCCCTCTCTAGAGGTTGGGGCCACTGCTAAAGTTATCCTAAGTTACTATGCTCTTTTTAGAGTAGGGGCTACCTCAAAAAGTGGTCCGACGATCCTCCCCACTTGCAAATTTCATTGCTAGTGGGGCACCCAAAATCTGAAATCTTGCCTTCCCTCCCAAAAAGTCAAATCTCTCTCGAAAAAAGGTATCTTTTAATGTATTCATCCATTTTTTCCACTTTTTCCCTCATTTAGGCTTTCTGCATGCTCTTTGATCCTCAAACTTGTGCCTTTCTCTCTCAAAAAAGGTATCTTTTAACATATACATCTGATTTTCCCACTTGTTTCCCTCATTTAGGCTTTCTGCATGCTCTTTAATCCTCAAACATGTACCTTTCTCTTCTCCCTGATGTTGCTCACCCATTCTTGAGAGCTTCTTGCTCTTGGAGCCTGCAATATGCACATTTCTCTTCTTTTAACATTTCTTGAGGGCTTCTTGTTCTTAGAGCTTACAACCTGCATCTTTTTCCTCTCTCTCATTTTCTTCACCCTGCTTTGCACTACTTTTTCATGTCCTGTATTTTGTATAATGTTAGAGAGGAAGGTTTGTAGAGGACCTTACACTTCAAGCTGAATGATTAGATCACAATGCAACCCTCATGTAGAGGCCCTCATAGGGTGAAGAAGCAAACATGAGGCTTGGTATAATACCACTAGAAAGGACACATTTTGGAGTTCAAAATAGGTCGTGATGGGTGGCTAGCCAAGGTGCAACATGTGTACATGGCTAGGGACATGAACTTGGTGTTGTTTATGCCAGTATATGTACTACTGCAAGCTAGTAGTTGTACTACTCCAAGCCTTCAATAAGCTACCTTATGGATTCATTGTATTACTTTTATTTTCTAGAGGTCAATAAATAGATGATTAGCTTGATGTTTGGTCCATCTATTATTTCTGTCATTTAAAATAAGATGATAAGATGTGACTTGGGAAAATTCATGTTTTACATACATTTGTTTTTGTTACATTTGTTTTAATATACCCATTTATATATTAGTATTTTTAATGTTTTTCAAAACAGTGTAAAGAAACATTTAAATAATGTCACAACAAATACATTTAAGTGAATGTTTGATGTTACCAAGTATCTTTATGAATAGCTTGTTACCCTTGGTGATATTAATGCAAGATCCATGACCCATATAATAGTGCAAGATATCATAGAGCTCTAAGAAACTTCAAAGAATGAAAGCTAAAATGGTGTGTGTGTGTGGGATTTCATGAGGGCCAATATGGGCTAAAAATGGGCCACATTTTAAGCAAAGTCATTAGTACTAATCTAACCAATTGCTGAGGTGGGCAAATAGGAAAATACCATTTGCACACGCTAATGTGACATTGGTGGTCCCCTCTATTCACCCCTCTCTAGAGGTTGGGGCCACTGCTAAAGTTATCCTAAGTTACTATGCTCTTTTTAGAGTAGGGGCTACCTCAAAAAGTGGTCCGACGATCCTCCCCACTTGCAAATTTCATTGCTAGTGGGGCACCCAAAATCTGAAATTTTGCCTTCCCTCCCAAAAAGTCAAATCTCTCTCGAAAAAAGGTATCTTTTAATGTATTCATCCATTTTTTCCACTTTTTCCCTCATTTAGGCTTTCTGCATGCTCTTTGATCCTCAAATTTGTGCCTTTCTCTCTCAAAAAAGGTATTTTTTAACATATACATCTGATTTTCCCACTTGTTTCCCTCATTTAGGCTTTCTGCATGCTCTTTAATCCTCAAACATGTACCTTTCTCTTCTCCTTGATCTTGCTCACCCATTCTTGAGAGCTTCTTGCTCTTGTTGGAGCCTGCAATATGCACATTTCTCTTCTTTTAACATTTCTTGAGGGCTTCTTGTTCTTAGAGCTTACAACCTGCATCTTTTTCCTCTCTCTCATTTTCTTCACCCTGCTTTGCACTACTTTTTCATGTCCTGTATTTTGTATAATGTTAGAGAGGAAGGTTTGTAGAGGACCTTACACTTCAAGCTGAATGATTAGATCACAATGCAACCCTCATGTAGAGGCCCTCATAGGGTGAAGAAGCAAACATGAGGCTTGGTATAATACCACTAGAAAGGACACATTTTGGAGTTCAAAATAGGTCGTGATGGGTGGCTAGCCAAGGTGCAACATGTGTACATGGCTAGGGACATGAACTTGGTGTTGTTTATGCCAGTATATGTACTACTGCAAGCTAGTAGTTGTACTACTCCAAGCCTTCAATAAGCTACCTTATGGATTCATTGTATTACTTTTATTTTCTAGAGGTCAATAAATAGATGATTAGCTTGATGTTTGGTCCATCTATTATTTCTGTCATTTAAAATAAGATGATAAGATGTGACTTGGGAAAATTCATGTTTTACATACATTTGTTTTTGTTACATTTGTTTTAATATACCCATTTATATATTAGTATTTTTAATGTTTTTCAAAACAGTGTAAAGAAACATTTAAATAATGTCACAACAAATACATTTAAGTGAATGTTTGATGTTACCAAGTATCTTTATGAATAGCTTGTTACCCTTGGTGATATTAATGCAAGATCCATGACCCATATAATAGTGCAAGATATCATAGAGCTCTAAGAAACTTCAAAGAATGAAAGCTAAAATGGTGTGTGTGTGTGGGATTTCATGAGGGCCAATATGGGCTAAAAATGGGCCACATTTTAAGCAAAGTCATTAGTACTAATCTAACCAATTGCTGAGGTGGGCAAATAGGAAAATACCATTTGCACACGCTAATGTGACATTGGTGGTCCCCTCTATTCACCCCTCTCTAGAGGTTGGGGCCACTGCTAAAGTTATCCTAAGTTACTATGCTCTTTTTAGAGTAGGGGCTACCTCAAAAAGTGGTCCGACGATCCTCCCCACTTGCAAATTTCATTGCTAGTGGGGCACCCAAAATCTGAAATCTTGCCTTCCCTCCCAAAAAGTCAAATCTCTCTCGAAAAAAGGTATCTTTTAATGTATTCATCCATTTTTTCCACTTTTTCCCTCATTTAGGCTTTCTGCATGCTCTTTGATCCTCAAACTTGTGCCTGTCTCTCTCAAAAAAGGTATCTTTTAACATATACATCTAATTTTCCCACTTGTTTCCCTCATTTAGGCTTTCTGCATGCTCTTTAATCCTCAAACATGTACCTTTCTCTTCTCCCTGATGTTGCTCACCCATTCTTGAGAGCTTCTTGCTCTTGGAGCCTGCAATATGCACATTTCTCTTCTTTTAACATTTCTTGAGGGCTTCTTGTTCTTAGAGCTTACAACCTGCATCTTTTTCCTCTCTCTCATTTTCTTCACCCTGCTTTGCACTACTTTTTCATGTCCTGTATTTTGTATAATGTTAGAGAGGAAGGTTTGTAGAGGACCTTACACTTCAAGCTGAATGATTAGATCACAATGCAACCCTCATGTAGAGGCCCTCATAGGGTGAAGAAGCAAACATGAGGCTTGGTATAATACCACTAGAAAGGACACATTTTGGAGTTCAAAATAGGTCGTGATGGGTGGCTAGCCAAGGTGCAACATGTGTACATGGCTAGGGACATGAACTTGGTGTTGTTTATGCCAGTATATGTACTACTGCAAGCTAGTAGTTGTACTACTCCAAGCCTTCAATAAGCTACCTTATGGATTCATTGTATTACTTTTATTTTCTAGAGGTCAATAAATAGATGATTAGCTTGATGTTTGGTCCATCTATTATTTCTGTCATTTAAAATAAGATGATAAGATGTGACTTGGGAAAATTCATGTTTTACATACATTTGTTTTTGTTACATTTGTTTTAATATACCCATTTATATATTAGCATTTTTAATGTTTTTCAAAACAGTGTAAAGAAACATTTAAATAATGTCACAACAAATACATTTAAGTGAATGTTTGATGTTACCAAGTATCTTTATGAATAGCTTGTTACCCTTGGTGATATTAATGCAAGATCCATGACCCATATAATAGTGCAAGATATCATAGAGCTCTAAGAAACTTCAAAGAATGAAAGCTAAAATGGTGTGTGTGTGTGGGATTTCATGAGGGCCAATATGGGCTAAAAATGGGCCACATTTTAAGCAAAGTCATTAGTACTAATCTAACCAATTGCTGAGGTGGGCAAATAGGAAAATACCATTTGCACACGCTAATGTGACATTGGTGGTCCCCTCTATTCACCCCTCTCATATTTTCTTGTTGGTGGCTAGAGGTTGGGGCCACTGCTAAAGTTATCCTAAGTTACTATGCTCTTTTTAGAGTAGGGGCTACCTCAAAAAGTGGTCCGACGATCCTCCCCACTTGCAAATTTCATTGCTAGTGGGGCACCCAAAATCTGAAATTTTGCCTTCCCTCCCAAAAAGTCAAATCTCTCTCGAAAAAAGGTATCTTTTAATGTATTCATCCATTTTTTCCACTTTTTCCCTCATTTAGGCTTTCTGCATGCTCTTTGATCCTCAAACTTGTGCCTTTCTCTCTCAAAAAAGGTATCTTTTAACATATACGTCTGATTTTCCCACTTGTTTCCCTCATTTAGGCTTTCTGCATGCTCTTTAATCCTCAAACATGTACCTTTCTCTTCTCCCTGATCTTGCTCACCCATTCTTGAGAGCTTCTTGCTCTTGTTGGAGCCTGCAATATGCACATTTCTCTACTTTTAACATTTCTTGAGGGCTTCTTGTTCTTAGAGCTCACAACCTGCATCTTTTTCCTCTCTCTCATTTTCTTCACCCTGCTTTGCACTACTTTTTCATGTCCTGTATTTTGTATAATGTTAGAGAGGAAGGTTTGTAGAGGACCTTACACTTCAAGCTGAATGATTAGATCACAATGCAACCCTCATGTAGAGGCCCTCATAGGGTGAAGAAGCAAACATGAGGCTTGGTATAATACCACTAGAAAGGACACATTTTGGAGTTCAAAATAGGTCGTGATGGGTGGCTAGCCAAGGTGCAACATGTGTACATGGCTAGGGACATGAACTTGGTGTTGTTTATGCCAGTATATGTACTACTGCAAGCTAGTAGTTGTACTACTCCAAGCCTTCAATAAGCTACCTTATGGATTCATTGTATTACTTTTATTTTCTAGAGGTCAATAAATAGATGATTAGCTTGATGTTTGGTCCATCTATTATTTCTGTCATTTAAAATAAGATGATAAGATGTGACTTGGGAAAATTCATGTTTTACATACATTTGTTTTTGTTACATTTGTTTTAATATACCCATTTATATATTAGCATTTTTAATGTTTTTCAAAACAGTGTAAAGAAACATTTAAATAATGTCACAACAAATACATTTAAGTGAATGTTTGATGTTACCAAGTATCTTTATGAATAGCTTGTTACCCTTGGTGATATTAATGCAAGATCCATGACCCATATAATAGTGCAAGATATCATAGAGCTCTAAGAAACTTCAAAGAATGAAAGCTAAAATGGTGTGTGTGTGTGGGATTTCATGAGGGCCAATATGGGCTAAAAATGGGCCACATTTTAAGCAAAGTCATTAGTACTAATCTAACCAATTACTGAGGTGGGCAAATAGGAAAATACCATTTGCACACGCTAATGTGACATTGGTGGTCCCCTCTATTCACCCCTCTCTAGAGGTTGGGGCCACTGCTAAAGTTATCCTAAGTTACTATGCTCTTTTTAGAGTAGGGGCTACCTCAAAAAGTGGTCCGACGATCCTCCCCACTTGCAAATTTCATTGCTAGTGGGGCACCCAAAATCTGAAATTTTGCCTTCCCTCCCAAAAAGTCAAATCTCTCTCGAAAAAAGGTATCTTTTAATGTATTCATCCATTTTTTCCACTTTTTCCCTCATTTAGGCTTTCTGCATGCTCTTTGATCCTCAAACTTGTGCCTTTCTCTCTCAAAAAAGGTATTTTTTAACATATACATCTGATTTTCCCACTTGTTTCCCTCATTTAGGCTTTCTGCATGCTCTTTAATCCTCAAACATGTACCTTTCTCTTCTCCTTGATCTTGCTCACCCATTCTTGAGAGCTTCTTGCTCTTGTTGGAGCCTGCAATATGCACATTTGTCTTCTTTTAACATTTCTTGAGGGCTTCTTGTTCTTAGAGCTTACAACCTGCATCTTTTTCCTCTCTCTCATTTTCTTCACCCTGCTTTGCACTACTTTTTCATGTCCTGTATTTTGTATAATGTTAGAGAGGAAGGTTTGTAGAGGACCTTACACTTCAAGCTGAATGATTAGATCACAATGCAACCCTCATGTAGAGGCCCTCATAGGGTGAAGAAGCAAACATGAGGCTTGGTATAATACCACTAGAAAGGACACATTTTGGAGTTCAAAATAGGTCGTGATGGGTGGCTAGCCAAGGTGCAACATGTGTACATGGCTAGGGACATGAACTTGGTGTTGTTTATGCCAGTATATGTACTACTGCAAGCTAGTAGTTGTACTACTCCAAGCCTTCAATAAGCTACCTTATGGATTCATTGTATTACTTTTATTTTCTAGAGGTCAATAAATAGATGATTAGCTTGATGTTTGGTCCATCTATTATTTCTGTCATTTAAAATAAGATGATAAGATGTGACTTGGGAAAATTCATGTTTTACATACATTTGTTTTTGTTACATTTGTTTTAATATACCCATTTATATATTAGCATTTTTAATGTTTTTCAAAACAGTGTAAAGAAACATTTAAATAATGTCACAACAAATACATTTAAGTGAATGTTTGATGTTACCAAGTATCTTTATGAATAGCTTGTTACCCTTGGTGATATTAATGCAAGATCCATGACCCATATAATAGTGCAAGATATCATAGAGCTCTAAGAAACTTCAAAGAATGAAAGCTAAAATGGTGTGTGTGTGTGGGATTTCATGAGGGCCAATATGGGCTAAAAATGGGCCACATTTTAAGCAAAGTCATTAGTACTAATCTAACCAATTGCTGAGGTGGGCAAATAGGAAAATACCATTTGCACACGCTAATGTGACATTGGTGGTCCCCTCTATTCACCCCTCTCTAGAGGTTGGGGCCACTGCTAAAGTTATCCTAAGTTACTATGCTCTTTTTAGAGTAGGGGCTACCTCAAAAAGTGGTCCGACGATCCTCCCCACTTGCAAATTTCATTGCTAGTGGGGCACCCAAAATCTGAAATCTTGCCTTCCCTCCCAAAAAGTCAAATCTCTCTCGAAAAAAGGTATCTTTTAATGTATTCATCCATTTTTTCCACTTTTTCCCTCATTTAGGCTTTCTGCATGCTCTTTGATCCTCAAACTTGTGCCTGTCTCTCTCAAAAAAGGTATCTTTTAACATATACATCTAATTTTCCCACTTGTTTTCCTCATTTAGGCTTTCTGCATGCTCTTTAATCCTCAAACATGTACCTTTCTCTTCTCCCTGATGTTGCTCACCCATTCTTGAGAGCTTCTTGCTCTTGGAGCCTGCAATATGCACATTTCTCTTCTTTTAACATTTCTTGAGGGCTTCTTGTTCTTAGAGCTTACAACCTGCATCTTTTTCCTCTCTCTCATTTTCTTCACCCTGCTTTGCACTACTTTTTCATGTCCTGTATTTTGTATAATGTTAGAGAGGAAGGTTTGTAGAGGACCTTACACTTCAAGCTGAATGATTAGATCACAATGCAACCCTCATGTAGAGGCCCTCATAGGGTGAAGAAGCAAACATGAGGCTTGGTATAATACCACTAGAAAGGACACATTTTGGAGTTCAAAATAGGTCGTGATGGGTGGCTAGCCAAGGTGCAACATGTGTACATGGCTAGGGACATGAACTTGGTGTTGTTTATGCCAGTATATGTACTACTGCAAGCTAGTAGTTGTACTACTCCAAGCCTTCAATAAGCTACCTTATGGATTCATTGTATTACTTTTATTTTCTAGAGGTCAATAAATAGATGATTAGCTTGATGTTTGGTCCATCTATTATTTCTGTCATTTAAAATAAGATGATAAGATGTGACTTGGGAAAATTCATGTTTTACATACATTTGTTTTTGTTACATTTGTTTTAATATACCCATTTATATATTAGCATTTTTAATGTTTTTCAAAACAGTGTAAAGAAACATTTAAATAATGTCACAACAAATACATTTAAGTGAATGTTTGATGTTACCAAGTATCTTTATGAATAGCTTGTTACCCTTGGTGATATTAATGCAAGATCCATGACCCATATAATAGTGCAAGATATCATAGAGCTCTAAGAAACTTCAAAGAATGAAAGCTAAAATGGTGTGTGTGTGTGGGATTTCATGAGGGCCAATATGGGCTAAAAATGGGCCACATTTTAAGCAAAGTCATTAGTACTAATCTAACCAATTGCTGAGGTGGGCAAATAGGAAAATACCATTTGCACACGCTAATGTGACATTGGTGGTCCCCTCTATTCACCCCTCTCATATTTTCTTGTTGGTGGCTAGAGGTTGGGGCCACTGCTAAAGTTATCCTAAGTTACTATGCTCTTTTTAGAGTAGGGGCTACCTCAAAAAGTGGTCCGACGATCCTCCCCACTTGCAAATTTCATTGCTAGTGGGGCACCCAAAATCTGAAATTTTGCCTTCCCTCCCAAAAAGTCAAATCTCTCTCGAAAAAAGGTATCTTTTAATGTATTCATCCATTTTTTCCACTTTTTCCCTCATTTAGGCTTTCTGCATGCTCTTTGATCCTCAAACTTGTGCCTTTCTCTCTCAAAAAAGGTATCTTTTAACATATACGTCTGATTTTCCCACTTGTTTCCCTCATTTAGGCTTTCTGCATGCTCTTTAATCCTCAAACATGTACCTTTCTCTTCTCCCTGATCTTGCTCACCCATTCTTGAGAGCTTCTTGCTCTTGTTGGAGCCTGCAATATGCACATTTCTCTACTTTTAACATTTCTTGAGGGCTTCTTGTTCTTAGAGCTCACAACCTGCATCTTTTTCCTCTCTCTCATTTTCTTCACCCTGCTTTGCACTACTTTTTCATGTCCTGTATTTTGTATAATGTTAGAGAGGAAGGTTTGTAGAGGACCTTACACTTCAAGCTGAATGATTAGATCACAATGCAACCCTCATGTAGAGGCCCTCATAGGGTGAAGAAGCAAACATGAGGCTTGGTATAATACCACTAGAAAGGACACATTTTGGAGTTCAAAATAGGTCGTGATGGGTGGCTAGCCAAGGTGCAACATGTGTACATGGCTAGGGACATGAACTTGGTGTTGTTTATGCCAGTATATGTACTACTGCAAGCTAGTAGTTGTACTACTCCAAGCCTTCAATAAGCTACCTTATGGATTCATTGTATTACTTTTATTTTCTAGAGGTCAATAAATAGATGATTAGCTTGATGTTTGGTCCATCTATTATTTCTGTCATTTAAAATAAGATGATAAGATGTGACTTGGGAAAATTCATGTTTTACATACATTTGTTTTTGTTACATTTGTTTTAATATACCCATTTATATATTAGCATTTTTAATGTTTTTCAAAACAGTGTAAAGAAACATTTAAATAATGTCACAACAAATACACTTAAGTGAATGTTTGATGTTACCAAGTATCTTTATGAATAGCTTGTTACCCTTGGTGATATTAATGCAAGATCCATGACCCATATAATAGTGCAAGATATCATAGAGCTCTAAGAAACTTCAAAGAATGAAAGCTAAAATGGTGTGTGTGTGTGGGATTTCATGAGGGCCAATATGGGCTAAAAATGGGCCACATTTTAAGCAAAGTCATTAGTACTAATCTAACCAATTGCTGAGGTGGGCAAATAGGAAAATACCATTTGCACGGTAATGTGACATTGGTGGTCCCCTCTATTCACCCCTCTCATATTTTCTTGTTGGTGGCTAGAGGTTGGGGCCACTGCTAAAGTTATCCTAAGTTACTATGCTCTTTTTAGAGTAGGGGCTACCTCAAAAAGTGGTCCGACGATCCTCCCCACTTGCAAATTTCATTGCTAGTGGGGCACCCAAAATCTGAAATTTTGCCTTCCCTCCCAAAAAGTCAAATCTCTCTCGAAAAAAGGTATCTTTTAATGTATTCATCCATTTTTTCCACTTTCTCCCTCATTTAGGCTTTCTGCATGCTCTTTGATCCTCAAACTTGTGCCTTTCTCTCTCAAAAAAGGTATCTTTTAACATATACATCTGATTTTCCCACTTGTTTCCCTCATTTAGGCTTTCTGCATGCTCTTTAATCCTCAAACATGTACCTTTCTCTTCTCCCTGATCTTGCTCACCCATTCTTGAGAGCTTCTTGCTCTTGTTGGAGCCTGCAATATGCACATTTGTCTTCTTTTAACATTTCTTGAGGGCTTCTTGTTCTTAGAGCTTACAACCTGCATCTTTTTCCTCTCTCTCATTTTCTTCACCCTGCTTTGCACTACTTTTTCATGTCCTGTATTTTGTATAATGTTAGAGAGGAAGGTTTGTAGAGGACCTTACACTTCAAGCTGAATGATTAGATCACAATGCAACCCTCATGTAGAGGCCCTCATAGGGTGAAGAAGCAAACATGAGGCTTGGTATAATACCACTAGAAAGGACACATTTTGGAGTTCAAAATAGGTCGTGATGGGTGGCTAGCCAAGGTGCAACATGTGTACATGGCTAGGGACATGAACTTGGTGTTGTTTATGCCAGTATATGTACTACTGCAAGCTAGTAGTTGTACTACTCCAAGCCTTCAATAAGCTACCTTATGGATTCATTGTATTACTTTTATTTTCTAGAGGTCAATAAATAGATGATTAGCTTGATGTTTGGTCCATCTATTATTTCTGTCATTTAAAATAAGATGATAAGATGTGACTTGGGAAAATTCATGTTTTACATACATTTGTTTTTGTTACATTTGTTTTAATATACCCATTTATATATTAGCATTTTTAATGTTTTTCAAAACAGTGTAAAGAAACATTTAAATAATGTCACAACAAATACATTTAAGTGAATGTTTGATGTTACCAAGTATCTTTATGAATAGCTTGTTACCCTTGGTGATATTAATGCAAGATCCATGACCCATATAATAGTGCAAGATATCATAGAGCTCTAAGAAACTTCAAAGAATGAAAGCTAAAATGGTGTGTGTGTGTGGGATTTCATGAGGGCCAATATGGGCTAAAAATGGGCCACATTTTAAGCAAAGTCATTAGTACTAATCTAACCAATTGCTGAGGTGGGCAAATAGGAAAATACCATTTGCACACGCTAATGTGACATTGGTGGTCCCCTCTATTCACCCCTCTCTAGAGGTTGGGGCCACTGCTAAAGTTATCCTAAGTTACTATGCTCTTTTTAGAGTAGGGGCTACCTCAAAAAGTGGTCCGACGATCCTCCCCACTTGCAAATTTCATTGCTAGTGGGGCACCCAAAATCTGAAATTTTGCCTTCCCTCCCAAAAAGTCAAATCTCTCTCGAAAAAAGGTATCTTTTAATGTATTCATCCATTTTTTCCACTTTTTCCCTCATTTAGGCTTTCTGCATGCTCTTTGATCCTCAAACTTGTGCCTTTCTCTCTCAAAAAAGGTATCTTTTAACATATACATCTGATTTTCCCACTTGTTTCCCTCATTTAGGCTTTCTGCATGCTCTTTAATCCTCAAACATGTACCTTTCTCTTCTCCTTGATCTTGCTCACCCATTCTTGAGAGCTTCTTGCTCTTGTTGGAGCCTGCAATATGCACATTTCTCTTCTTTTAACATTTCTTGAGGGCTTCTTGTTCTTAGAGCTTACAACCTGCATCTTTTTCCTCTCTCTCATTTTCTTCACCCTGCTTTGCACTACTTTTTCATGTCCTGTATTTTGTATAATGTTAGAGAGGAAGGTTTGTAGAGGACCTTACACTTCAAGCTGAGTGATTAGATCACAATGCAACCCTCATGTAGAGGCCCTCATAGGGTGAGGCTTGGTATAATACCACTAGAAAGGACACATTTTGGAGTTCAAAATAGGTCGTGATGGGTGGCTAGCCAAGGTGCAACATGTGTACATGGCTAGGGACATGAACTTGGTGTTGTTTATGCCAGTATATGTACTACTGCAAGCTAGTAGTTGTACTACTCCAAGCCTTCAATAAGCTACCTTATGGATTCATTGTATTACTTTTATTTTCTAGAGGTCAATAAATAGATGATTAGCTTGATGTTTGGTCCATCTATTATTTCTGTCATTTAAAATAAGATGATAAGATGTGACTTGGGAAAATTCATGTTTTACATACATTTGTTTTTGTTACATTTGTTTTAATATACCCATTTATATATTAGCATTTTTAATGTTTTTCAAAACAGTGTAAAGAAACATTTAAATAATGTCACAACAAATACATTTAAGTGAATGTTTGATGTTACCAAGTATCTTTATGAATAGCTTGTTACCCTTGGTGATATTAATGCAAGATCCATGACCCATATAATAGTGCAAGATATCATAGAGCTCTAAGAAACTTCAAAGAATGAAAGCTAAAATGGTGTGTGTGTGTGGGATTTCATGAGGGCCAATATGGGCTAAAAATGGGCCACATTTTAAGCAAAGTCATTAGTACTAATCTAACCAATTGCTGAGGTGGGCAAATAGGAAAATACCATTTGCACACGCTAATGTGACATTGGTGGTCCCCTCTATTCACCCCTCTCTAGAGGTTGGGGCCACTGCTAAAGTTATCCTAAGTTACTATGCTCTTTTTAGAGTAGGGGCTACCTCAAAAAGTGGTCCGACGATCCTCCCCACTTGCAAATTTCATTGCTAGTGGGGCACCCAAAATCTGAAATCTTGCCTTCCCTCCCAAAAAGTCAAATCTCTCTCGAAAAAAGGTATCTTTTAATGTATTCATCCATTTTTTCCACTTTTTCCCTCATTTAGGCTTTCTGCATGCTCTTTGATCCTCAAACTTGTGCCTTTCTCTCTCAAAAAAGGTATCTTTTAACATATACATCTGATTTTCCCACTTGTTTCCCTCATTTAGGCTTTCTGCATGCTCTTTAATCCTCAAACATGTACCTTTCTCTTCTCCTTGATCTTGCTCACCCATTCTTGAGAGCTTCTTGCTCTTGTTGGAGCCTGCAATATGCACATTTCTCTTCTTTTAACATTTCTTGAGGGCTTCTTGTTCTTAGAGCTTACAACCTGCATCTTTTTCCTCTCTCTCATTTTCTTCACCCTGCTTTGCACTACTTTTTCATGTCCTGTATTTTGTATAATGTTAGAGAGGAAGGTTTGTAGAGGACCTTACACTTCAAGCTGAGTGATTAGATCACAATGCAACCCTCATGTAGAGGCCCTCATAGGGTGAGGCTTGGTATAATACCACTAGAAAGGACACATTTTGGAGTTCAAAATAGGTCGTGATGGGTGGCTAGCCAAGGTGCAACATGTGTACATGGCTAGGGACATGAACTTGGTGTTGTTTATGCCAGTATATGTACTACTGCAAGCTAGTAGTTGTACTACTCCAAGCCTTCAATAAGCTACCTTATGGATTCATTGTATTACTTTTATTTTCTAGAGGTCAATAAATAGATGATTAGCTTGATGTTTGGTCCATCTATTATTTCTGTCATTTAAAATAAGATGATAAGATGTGACTTGGGAAAATTCATGTTTTACATACATTTGTTTTTGTTACATTTGTTTTAATATACCCATTTATATATTAGCATTTTTAATGTTTTTCAAAACAGTGTAAAGAAACATTTAAATAATGTCACAACAAATACATTTAAGTGAATGTTTGATGTTACCAAGTATCTTTATGAATAGCTTGTTACCCTTGGTGATATTAATGCAAGATCCATGACCCATATAATAGTGCAAGATATCATAGAGCTCTAAGAAACTTCAAAGAATGAAAGCTAAAATGGTGTGTGTGTGTGGGATTTCATGAGGGCCAATATGGGCTAAAAATGGGCCACATTTTAAGCAAAGTCATTAGTACTAATCTAACCAATTGCTGAGGTGGGCAAATAGGAAAATACCATTTGCACACGCTAATGTGACATTGGTGGTCCCCTCTATTCACCCCTCTCTAGAGGTTGGGGCCACTGCTAAAGTTATCCTAAGTTACTATGCTCTTTTTAGAGTAGGGGCTACCTCAAAAAGTGGTCCGACGATCCTCCCCACTTGCAAATTTCATTGCTAGTGGGGCACCCAAAATCTGAAATTTTGCCTTCCCTCCCAAAAAGTCAAATCTCTCTCGAAAAAAGGTATCTTTTAATGTATTCATCCATTTTTTCCACTTTTTCCCTCATTTAGGCTTTCTGCATGCTCTTTGATCCTCAAACTTGTGCCTTTCTCTCTCAAAAAAGGTATTTTTTAACATATACATCTGATTTTCCCACTTGTTTCCCTCATTTAGGCTTTCTGCATGCTCTTTAATCCTCAAACATGTACCTTTCTCTTCTCCTTGATCTTGCTCACCCATTCTTGAGAGCTTCTTGCTCTTGTTGGAGCCTGCAATATGCACATTTGTCTTCTTTTAACATTTCTTGAGGGCTTCTTGTTCTTAGAGCTTACAACCTGCATCTTTTTCCTCTCTCTCATTTTCTTCACCCTGCTTTGCACTACTTTTTCATGTCCTGTATTTTGTATAATGTTAGAGAGGAAGGTTTGTAGAGGACCTTACACTTCAAGCTGAATGATTAGATCACAATGCAACCCTCATGTAGAGGCCCTCATAGGGTGAAGAAGCAAACATGAGGCTTGGTATAATACCACTAGAAAGGACACATTTTGGAGTTCAAAATAGGTCGTGATGGGTGGCTAGCCAAGGTGCAACATGTGTACATGGCTAGGGACATGAACTTGGTGTTGTTTATGCCAGTATATGTACTACTGCAAGCTAGTAGTTGTACTACTCCAAGCCTTCAATAAGCTACCTTATGGATTCATTGTATTACTTTTATTTTCTAGAGGTCAATAAATAGATGATTAGCTTGATGTTTGGTCCATCTATTATTTCTGTCATTTAAAATAAGATGATAAGATGTGACTTGGGAAAATTCATGTTTTACATACATTTGTTTTTGTTACATTTGTTTTAATATACCCATTTATATATTAGCATTTTTAATGTTTTTCAAAACAGTGTAAAGAAACATTTAAATAATGTCACAACAAATACATTTAAGTGAATGTTTGATGTTACCAAGTATCTTTATGAATAGCTTGTTACCCTTGGTGATATTAATGCAAGATCCATGACCCATATAATAGTGCAAGATATCATAGAGCTCTAAGAAACTTCAAAGAATGAAAGCTAAAATGGTGTGTGTGTGTGGGATTTCATGAGGGCCAATATGGGCTAAAAATGGGCCACATTTTAAGCAAAGTCATTAGTACTAATCTAACCAATTGCTGAGGTGGGCAAATAGGAAAATACCATTTGCACACGCTAATGTGACATTGGTGGTCCCCTCTATTCACCCCTCTCTAGAGGTTGGGGCCACTGCTAAAGTTATCCTAAGTTACTATGCTCTTTTTAGAGTAGGGGCTACCTCAAAAAGTGGTCCGACGATCCTCCCCACTTGCAAATTTCATTGCTAGTGGGGCACCCAAAATCTGAAATTTTGCCTTCCCTCCCAAAAAGTCAAATCTCTCTCGAAAAAAGGTATCTTTTAATGTATTCATCCATTTTTTCCACTTTTTCCCTCATTTAGGCTTTCTGCATGCTCTTTGATCCTCAAACTTGTGCCTGTCTCTCTCAAAAAAGGTATTTTTTAACATATACATCTGATTTTCCCACTTGTTTCCCTCATTTAGGCTTTCTGCATGCTCTTTAATCCTCAAACATGTACCTTTCTCTTCTCCTTGATCTTGCTCACCCATTCTTGAGAGCTTCTTGCTCTTGTTGGAGCCTGCAATATGCACATTTGTCTTCTTTTAACATTTCTTGAGGGCTTCTTGTTCTTAGAGCTTACAACCTGCATCTTTTTCCTCTCTCTCATTTTCTTCACCCTGCTTTGCACTACTTTTTCATGTCCTGTATTTTGTATAATGTTAGAGAGGAAGGTTTGTAGAGGACCTTACACTTCAAGCTGAATGATTAGATCACAATGCAACCCTCATGTAGAGGCCCTCATAGGGTGAAGAAGCAAACATGAGGCTTGGTATAATACCACTAGAAAGGACACATTTTGGAGTTCAAAATAGGTCGTGATGGGTGGCTAGCCAAGGTGCAACATGTGTACATGGCTAGGGACATGAACTTGGTGTTGTTTATGCCAGTATATGTACTACTGCAAGCTAGTAGTTGTACTACTCCAAGCCTTCAATAAGCTACCTTATGGATTCATTGTATTACTTTTATTTTCTAGAGGTCAATAAATAGATGATTAGCTTGATGTTTGGTCCATCTATTATTTCTGTCATTTAAAATAAGATGATAAGATGTGACTTGGGAAAATTCATGTTTTACATACATTTGTTTTTGTTACATTTGTTTTAATATACCCATTTATATATTAGCATTTTTAATGTTTTTCAAAACAGTGTAAAGAAACATTTAAATAATGTCACAACAAATACATTTAAGTGAATGTTTGATGTTACCAAGTATCTTTATGAATAGCTTGTTACCCTTGGTGATATTAATGCAAGATCCATGACCCATATAATAGTGCAAGATATCATAGAGCTCTAAGAAACTTCAAAGAATGAAAGCTAAAATGGTGTGTGTGTGTGGGATTTCATGAGGGCCAATATGGGCTAAAAATGGGCCACATTTTAAGCAAAGTCATTAGTACTAATCTAACCAATTGCTGAGGTGGGCAAATAGGAAAATACCATTTGCACACGCTAATGTGACATTGGTGGTCCCCTCTATTCACCCCTCTCATATTTTCTTGTTGGTGGCTAGAGGTTGGGGCCACTGCTAAAGTTATCCTAAGTTACTATGCTCTTTTTAGAGTAGGGGCTACCTCAAAAAGTGGTCCGACGATCCTCCCCACTTGCAAATTTCATTGCTAGTGGGGCACCCAAAATCTGAAATTTTGCCTTCCCTCCCAAAAAGTCAAATCTCTCTCGAAAAAAGGTATCTTTTAATGTATTCATCCATTTTTTCCACTTTTTCCCTCATTTAGGCTTTCTGCATGCTCTTTGATCCTCAAACTTGTGCCTTTCTCTCTCAAAAAAGGTATCTTTTAACATATACATCTGATTTTCCCACTTGTTTCCCTCATTTAGGCTTTCTGCATGCTCTTTAATCCTCAAACATGTACCTTTCTCTTCTCCTTGATCTTGCTCACCCATTCTTGAGAGCTTCTTGCTCTTGTTGGAGCCTGCAATATGCACATTTGTCTTCTTTTAACATTTCTTGAGGGCTTCTTGTTCTTAGAGCTTACAACCTGCATCTTTTTCCTCTCTCTCATTTTCTTCACCCTGCTTTGCACTACTTTTTCATGTCCTGTATTTTGTATAATGTTAGAGAGGAAGGTTTGTAGAGGACCTTACACTTCAAGCTGAGTGATTAGATCACAATGCAACCCTCATGTAGAGGCCCTCATAGGGTGAGGCTTGGTATAATACCACTAGAAAGGACACATTTTGGAGTTCAAAATAGGTCGTGATGGGTGGCTAGCCAAGGTGCAACATGTGTACATGGCTAGGGACATGAACTTGGTGTTGTTTATGCCAGTATATGTACTACTGCAAGCTAGTAGTTGTACTACTCCAAGCCTTCAATAAGCTACCTTATGGATTCATTGTATTACTTTTATTTTCTAGAGGTCAATAAATAGATGATTAGCTTGATGTTTGGTCCATCTATTATTTCTGTCATTTAAAATAAGATGATAAGATGTGACTTGGGAAAATTCATGTTTTACATACATTTGTTTTTGTTACATTTGTTTTAATATACCCATTTATATATTAGCATTTTTAATGTTTTTCAAAACAGTGTAAAGAAACATTTAAATAATGTCACAACAAATACATTTAAGTGAATGTTTGATGTTACCAAGTATCTTTATGAATAGCTTGTTACCCCTGGTGATATTAATGCAAGATCCATGACCCATATAATAGTGCAAGATATCATAGAGCTCTAAGAAACTTCAAAGAATGAAAGCTAAAATGGTGTGTGTGTGTGGGATTTCATGAGGGCCAATATGGGCTAAAAATGGGCCACATTTTAAGCAAAGTCATTAGTACTAATCTAACCAATTGCTGAGGTGGGCAAATAGGAAAATACCATTTGCACACGCTAATGTGACATTGGTGGTCCCCTCTATTCACCCCTCTCATATTTTCTTGTTGGTGGCTAGAGGTTGGGGCCACTGCTAAAGTTATCCTAAGTTACTATGCTCTTTTTAGAGTAGGGGCTACCTCAAAAAGTGGTCCGACGATCCTCCCCACTTGCAAATTTCATTGCTAGTGGGGCACCCAAAATCTGAAATTTTGCCTTCCCTCCCAAAAAGTCAAATCTCTCTCGAAAAAAGGTATCTTTTAATGTATTCATCCATTTTTTCCACTTTTTCCCTCATTTAGGCTTTCTGCATGCTCTTTGATCCTCAAACTTGTGCCTTTCTCTCTCAAAAAAGGTATCTTTTAACATATACATCTGATTTTCCCACTTGTTTCCCTCATTTAGGCTTTCTGCATGCTCTTTAATCCTCAAACATGTACCTTTCCCTTCTCCCTGATCTTGCTCACCCATTCTTGAGAGCTTCTTGCTCTTGTTGGAGCCTGCAATATGCACATTTCTCTACTTTTAACATTTCTTGAGGGCTTCTTGTTCTTAGAGCTCACAACCTGCATCTTTTTCCTCTCTCTCATTTTCTTCACCCTGCTTTGCACTACTTTTTCATGTCCTGTATTTTGTATAATGTTAGAGAGGAAGGTTTGTAGAGGACCTTACACTTCAAGCTGAATGATTAGATCACAATGCAACCCTCATGTAGAGGCCCTCATAGGGTGAAGAAGCAAACATGAGGCTTGGTATAATACCACTAGAAAGGACACATTTTGGAGTTCAAAATAGGTCGTGATGGGTGGCTAGCCAAGGTGCAACATGTGTACATGGCTAGGGACATGAACTTGGTGTTGTTTATGCCAGTATATGTACTACTGCAAGCTAGTAGTTGTACTACTCCAAGCCTTCAATAAGCTACCTTATGGATTCATTGTATTACTTTTATTTTCTAGAGGTCAATAAATAGATGATTAGCTTGATGTTTGGTCCATCTATTATTTCTGTCATTTAAAATAAGATGATAAGATGTGACTTGGGAAAATTCATGTTTTACATACATTTATTTTTGTTACATTTGTTTTAATATACCCATTTATATATTAGCATTTTTAATGTTTTTCAAAACAGTGTAAAGAAACATTTAAATAATGTCACAACAAATACACTTAAGTGAATGTTTGATGTTACCAAGTATCTTTATGAATAGCTTGTTACCCTTGGTGATATTAATGCAAGATCCATGACCCATATAATAGTGCAAGATATCATAGAGCTCTAAGAAACTTCAAAGAATGAAAGCTAAAATGGTGTGTGTGTGTGGGATTTCATGAGGGCCAATATGGGCTAAAAATGGGCCACATTTTAAGCAAAGTCATTAGTACTAATCTAACCAATTGCTGAGGTGGGCAAATAGGAAAATACCATTTGCACGGTAATGTGACATTGGTGGTCCCCTCTATTCACCCCTCTCATATTTTCTTGTTGGTGGCTAGAGGTTGGGGCCACTGCTAAAGTTATCCTAAGTTACTATGCTCTTTTTAGAGTAGGGGCTACCTCAAAAAGTGGTCCGACGATCCTCCCCACTTGCAAATTTCATTGCTAGTGGGGCACCCAAAATCTGAAATTTTGCCTTCCCTCCCAAAAAGTCAAATCTCTCTCGAAAAAAGGTATCTTTTAATGTATTCATCCATTTTTTCCACTTTTTCCCTCATTTAGGCTTTCTGCATGCTCTTTGATCCTCAAACTTGTGCCTTTCTCTCTCAAAAAAGGTATCTTTTAACATATACATCTGATTTTCCCACTTGTTTCCCTCATTTAGGCTTTCTGCATGCTCTTTAATCCTCAAACATGTACCTTTCTCTTCTCCCTGATCTTGCTCACCCATTCTTGAGAGCTTCTTGCTCTTGTTGGAGCCTGCAATATGCACATTTCTCTTCTTTTAACATTTCTTGAGGGCTTCTTGTTCTTAGAGCTTACAACCTGCATCTTTTTCCTCTCTCTCATTTTCTTCACCCTGCTTTGCACTACTTTTTCATGTCCTGTATTTTGTATAATGTTAGAGAGGAAGGTTTGTAGAGGACCTTACACTTCAAGCTGAATGATTAGATCACAATGCAACCCTCATGTAGAGGCCCTCATAGGGTGAAGAAGCAAACATGAGGCTTGGTATAATACCACTAGAAAGGACACATTTTGGAGTTCAAAATAGGTCGTGATGGGTGGCTAGCCAAGGTGCAACATGTGTACATGGCTAGGGACATGAACTTGGTGTTGTTTATGCCAGTATATGTACTACTGCAAGCTAGTAGTTGTACTACTCCAAGCCTTCAATAAGCTACCTTATGGATTCATTGTATTACTTTTATTTTCTAGAGGTCAATAAATAGATGATTAGCTTGATGTTTGGTCCATCTATTATTTCTGTCATTTAAAATAAGATGATAAGATGTGACTTGGGAAAATTCATGTTTTACATACATTTGTTTTTGTTACATTTGTTTTAATATACCCATTTATATATTAGCATTTTTAATGTTTTTCAAAACAGTGTAAAGAAACATTTAAATAATGTCACAACAAATACATTTAAGTGAATGTTTGATGTTACCAAGTATCTTTATGAATAGCTTGTTACCCTTGGTGATATTAATGCAAGATCCATGACCCATATAATAGTGCAAGATATCATAGAGCTCTAAGAAACTTCAAAGAATGAAAGCTAAAATGGTGTGTGTGTGTGGGATTTCATGAGGGCCAATATGGGCTAAAAATGGGCCACATTTTAAGCAAAGTCATTAGTACTAATCTAACCAATTACTGAGGTGGGCAAATAGGAAAATACCATTTGCACACGCTAATGTGACATTGGTGGTCCCCTCTATTCACCCCTCTCATATTTTCTTGTTGGTGGCTAGAGGTTGGGGCCACTGCTAAAGTTATCCTAAGTTACTATGCTCTTTTTAGAGTAGGGGCTACCTCAAAAAGTGGTCCGACGATCCTCCCCACTTGCAAATTTCATTGCTAGTGGGGCACCCATAATCTGAAATTTTGCCCTCCCTCCCAAAAAGTCAAATCTCTCTCGAAAAAAGGTATCTTTTAATGTATTCATCCATTTTTTCCACTTTTTCCCTCATTTAGGCTTTCTGCATGCTCTTTGATCCTCAAACTTGTGCCTTTCTCTCTCAAAAAAGGTATCTTTTAACATATACATCTGATTTTCCCACTTGTTTCCCTTATTTAGGCTTTCTGCATGCTCTTTAATCCTCAAACATGTACCTTTCTCTTCTCCCTGATCTTGCTCACCCATTCTTGAGAGCTTCTTGCTCTTGTTGGAGCCTGCAATATGCACATTTCTCTTCTTTTAACATTTCTTGAGGGCTTCTTGTTCTTAGAGCTTACAACCTGCATCTTTTTCCTCTCTCTCATTTTCTTCACCCTGCTTTGCACTACTTTTTCATGTCCTGTATTTTGTATAATGTTAGAGAGGAAGGTTTGTAGAGGACCTTACACTTCAAGCTGAATGATTAGATCACAATGCAACCCTCATGTAGAGGCCCTCATAGGGTGAAGAAGCAAACATGAGGCTTGGTATAATACCACTAGAAAGGACACATTTTGGAGTTCAAAATAGGTCGTGATGGGTGGCTAGCCAAGGTGCAACATGTGTACATGGCTAGGGACATGAACTTGGTGTTGTTTATGCCAGTATATGTACTACTGCAAGCTAGTAGTTGTACTACTCCAAGCCTTCAATAAGCTACCTTATGGATTCATTGTATTACTTTTATTTTCTAGAGGTCAATAAATAGATGATTAGCTTGATGTTTGGTCCATCTATTATTTCTGTCATTTAAAATAAGATGATAAGATGTGACTTGGGAAAATTCATGTTTTACATACATTTGTTTTTGTTACATTTGTTTTAATATACCCATTTATATATTAGCATTTTTAATGTTTTTCAAAACAGTGTAAAGAAACATTTAAATAATGTCACAACAAATACATTTAAGTGAATGTTTGATGTTACCAAGTATCTTTATGAATAGCTTGTTACCCTTGGTGATATTAATGCAAGATCCATGACCCATATAATAGTGCAAGATATCATAGAGCTCTAAGAAACTTCAAAGAATGAAAGCTAAAATGGTGTGTGTGTGTGGGATTTCATGAGGGCCAATATGGGCTAAAAATGGGCCACATTTTAAGCAAAGTCATTAGTACTAATCTAACCAATTGCTGAGGTGGGCAAATAGGAAAATACCATTTGCACACGCTAATGTGACATTGGTGGTCCCCTCTATTCACCCCTCTCATATTTTCTTGTTGGTGGCTAGAGGTTGGGGCCACTGCTAAAGTTATCCTAAGTTACTATGCTCTTTTTAGAGTAGGGGCTACCTCAAAAAGTGGTCCGACGATCCTCCCCACTTGCAAATTTCATTGCTAGTGGGGCACCCAAAATCTGAAATTTTGCCTTCCCTCCCAAAAAGTCAAATCTCTCTCGAAAAAAGGTATCTTTTAATGTATTCATCCATTTTTTCCACTTTTTCCCTCATTTAGGCTTTCTGCATGCTCTTTGATCCTCAAACTTGTGCCTTTCTCTCTCAAAAAAGGTATCTTTTAACATATACATCTGATTTTCCCACTTGTTTCCCTCATTTAGGCTTTCTGCATGCTCTTTAATCCTCAAACATGTACCTTTCTCTTCTCCCTGATCTTGCTCACCCATTCTTGAGAGCTTCTTGCTCTTGTTGGAGCCTGCAATATGCACATTTCTCTTCTTTTAACATTTCTTGAGGGCTTCTTGTTCTTAGAGCTTACAACCTGCATCTTTTTCCTCTCTCTCATTTTCTTCACCCTGCTTTGCACTACTTTTTCATGTCCTGTATTTTGTATAATGTTAGAGAGGAAGGTTTGTAGAGGACCTTACACTTCAAGCTGAATGATTAGATCACAATGCAACCCTCATGTAGAGGCCCTCATAGGGTGAAGAAGCAAACATGAGGCTTGGTATAATACCACTAGAAAGGACACATTTTGGAGTTCAAAATAGGTCGTGATGGGTGGCTAGCCAAGGTGCAACATGTGTACATGGCTAGGGACATGAACTTGGTGTTGTTTATGCCAGTATATGTACTACTGCAAGCTAGTAGTTGTACTACTCCAAGCCTTCAATAAGCTACCTTATGGATTCATTGTATTACTTTTATTTTCTAGAGGTCAATAAATAGATGATTAGCTTGATGTTTGGTCCATCTATTATTTCTGTCATTTAAAATAAGATGATAAGATGTGACTTGGGAAAATTCATGTTTTACATACATTTGTTTTTGTTACATTTGTTTTAATATACCCATTTATATATTAGCATTTTTAATGTTTTTCAAAACAGTGTAAAGAAACATTTAAATAATGTCACAACAAATACATTTAAGTGAATGTTTGATGTTACCAAGTATCTTTATGAATAGCTTGTTACCCTTGGTGATATTAATGCAAGATCCATGACCCATATAATAGTGCAAGATATCATAGAGCTCTAAGAAACTTCAAAGAATGAAAGCTAAAATGGTGTGTGTGTGTGGGATTTCATGAGGGCCAATATGGGCTAAAAATGGGCCACATTTTAAGCAAAGTCATTAGTACTAATCTAACCAATTGCTGAGGTGGGCAAATAGGAAAATACCATTTGCACACGCTAATGTGACATTGGTGGTCCCCTCTATTCACCCCTCTCATATTTTCTTGTTGGTGGCTAGAGGTTGGGGCCACTGCTAAAGTTATCCTAAGTTACTATGCTCTTTTTAGAGTAGGGGCTACCTCAAAAAGTGGTCCGACGATCCTCCCCACTTGCAAATTTCATTGCTAGTGGGGCACCCAAAATCTGAAATTTTGCCTTCCCTCCCAAAAAGTCAAATCTCTCTCGAAAAAAGGTATCTTTTAATGTATTCATCCATTTTTTCCACTTTTTCCCTCATTTAGGCTTTCTGCATGCTCTTTGATCCTCAAACTTGTGCCTTTCTCTCTCAAAAAAGGTATCTTTTAACATATACATCTGATTTTCCCACTTGTTTCCCTCATTTAGGCTTTCTGCATGCTCTTTAATCCTCAAACATGTACCTTTCTCTTCTCCTTGATCTTGCTCACCCATTCTTGAGAGCTTCTTGCTCTTGTTGGAGCCTGCAATATGCACATTTCTCTTCTTTTAACATTTCTTGAGGGCTTCTTGTTCTTAGAGCTTACAACCTGCATCTTTTTCCTCTCTCTCATTTTCTTCACCCTGCTTTGCACTACTTTTTCATGTCCTGTATTTTGTATAATGTTAGAGAGGAAGGTTTGTAGAGGACCTTACACTTCAAGCTGAGTGATTAGATCACAATGCAACCCTCATGTAGAGGCCCTCATAGGGTGAGGCTTGGTATAATACCACTAGAAAGGACACATTTTGGAGTTCAAAATAGGTCGTGATGGGTGGCTAGCCAAGGTGCAACATGTGTACATGGCTAGGGACATGAACTTGGTGTTGTTTATGCCAGTATATGTACTACTGCAAGCTAGTAGTTGTACTACTCCAAGCCTTCAATAAGCTACCTTATGGATTCATTGTATTACTTTTATTTTCTAGAGGTCAATAAATAGATGATTAGCTTGATGTTTGGTCCATCTATTATTTCTGTCATTTAAAATAAGATGATAAGATGTGACTTGGGAAAATTCATGTTTTACATACATTTGTTTTTGTTACATTTGTTTTAATATACCCATTTATATATTAGCATTTTTAATGTTTTTCAAAACAGTGTAAAGAAACATTTAAATAATGTCACAACAAATACATTTAAGTGAATGTTTGATGTTACCAAGTATCTTTATGAATAGCTTGTTACCCTTGGTGATATTAATGCAAGATCCATGACCCATATAATAGTGCAAGATATCATAGAGCTCTAAGAAACTTCAAAGAATGAAAGCTAAAATGGTGTGTGTGTGTGGGATTTCATGAGGGCCAATATGGGCTAAAAATGGGCCACATTTTAAGCAAAGTCATTAGTACTAATCTAACCAATTGCTGAGGTGGGCAAATAGGAAAATACCATTTGCACACGCTAATGTGACATTGGTGGTCCCCTCTATTCACCCCTCTCATATTTTCTTGTTGGTGGCTAGAGGTTGGGGCCACTGCTAAAGTTATCCTAAGTTACTATGCTCTTTTTAGAGTAGGGGCTACCTCAAAAAGTGGTCCGACGATCCTCCCCACTTGCAAATTTCATTGCTAGTGGGGCACCCAAAATCTGAAATTTTGCCTTCCCTCCCAAAAAGTCAAATCTCTCTCGAAAAAAGGTATCTTTTAATGTATTCATCCATTTTTTCCACTTTTTCCCTCATTTAGGCTTTCTGCATGCTCTTTGATCCTCAAACTTGTGCCTTTCTCTCTCAAAAAAGGTATCTTTTAACATATACATCTGATTTTCCCACTTGTTTCCCTCATTTAGGCTTTCTGCATGCTCTTTAATCCTCAAACATGTACCGTTCTCTTCTCCTTGATCTTGCTCACCCATTCTTGAGAGCTTCTTGCTCTTGTTGGAGCCTGCAATATGCACATTTCTCTTCTTTTAACATTTCTTGAGGGCTTCTTGTTCTTAGAGCTTACAACCTGCATCTTTTTCCTCTCTCTCATTTTCTTCACCCTGCTTTGCACTACTTTTTCATGTCCTGTATTTTGTATAATGTTAGAGAGGAAGGTTTGTAGAGGACCTTACACTTCAAGCTGAGTGATTAGATCACAATGCAACCCTCATGTAGAGGCCCTCATAGGGTGAGGCTTGGTATAATACCACTAGAAAGGACACATTTTGGAGTTCAAAATAGGTCGTGATGGGTGGCTAGCCAAGGTGCAACATGTGTACATGGCTAGGGACATGAACTTGGTGTTGTTTATGCCAGTATATGTACTACTGCAAGCTAGTAGTTGTACTACTCCAAGCCTTCAATAAGCTACCTTATGGATTCATTGTATTACTTTTATTTTCTAGAGGTCAATAAATAGATGATTAGCTTGATGTTTGGTCCATCTATTATTTCTGTCATTTAAAATAAGATGATAA
Organism: Cibotium barometz; assembly: GCF_041138505.1. NCBI lineage: Eukaryota > Viridiplantae > Streptophyta > Polypodiopsida > Cyatheales > Cibotiaceae > Cibotium > Cibotium barometz. The sequence goes on along the minus strand of NC_141064.1, from coordinate 28,643,140 downwards.
GATGTGACTTGGGAAAATTCATGTTTTACATACATTTGTTTTTGTTACATTTGTTTTAATATACCCATTTATATATTAGCATTTTTAATGTTTTTCAAAACAGTGTAAAGAAACATTTAAATAATGTCACAACAAATACATTTAAGTGAATGTTTGATGTTACCAAGTATCTTTATGAATAGCTTGTTACCCTTGGTGATATTAATGCAAGATCCATGACCCATATAATAGTGCAAGATATCATAGAGCTCTAAGAAACTTCAAAGAATGAAAGCTAAAATGGTGTGTGTGTGTGGGATTTCATGAGGGCCAATATGGGCTAAAAATGGGCCACATTTTAAGCAAAGTCATTAGTACTAATCTAACCAATTGCTGAGGTGGGCAAATAGGAAAATACCATTTGCACACGCTAATGTGACATTGGTGGTCCCCTCTATTCACCCCTCTCATATTTTCTTGTTGGTGGCTAGAGGTTGGGGCCACTGCTAAAGTTATCCTAAGTTACTATGCTCTTTTTACAGTAGGGGCTACCTCAAAAAGTGGTCCGACGATCCTCCCCACTTGCAAATTTCATTGCTAGTGGGGCACCCAAAATCTGAAATTTTGCCTTCCCTCCCAAAAAGTCAAATCTCTCTCGAAAAAAGGTATCTTTTAATGTATTCATCCATTTTTTCCACTTTTTCCCTCATTTAGGCTTTCTGCATGCTCTTTGATCCTCAAACTTGTGCCTTTCTCTCTCAAAAAAGGTATCTTTCAACATATACATCTGATTTTCCCACTTGTTTCCCTCATTTAGGCTTTCTGCATGCTCTTTAATCCTCAAACATGTACCTTTCTCTTCTCCCTGATGTTGCTCACCCATTCTTGAGAGCTTCTTGCTCTTGGAGCCTGCAATATGCACATTTCTCTTCTTTTAACATTTCTTGAGGGCTTCTTGTTCTTAGAGCTTACAACCTGCATCTTTTTCCTCTCTCTCATTTTCTTCACCCTGCTTTGCACTACTTTTTCATGTCCTGTATTTTGTATAATGTTAGAGAGGAAGGTTTGTAGAGGACCTTACACTTCAAGCTGAATGATTAGATCACAATGCAACCCTCATGTAGAGGCCCTCATAGGGTGAAGAAGCAAACATGAGGCTTGGTATAATACCACTAGAAAGGACACATTTTGGAGTTCAAAATAGGTCGTGATGGGTGGCTAGCCAAGGTGCAACATGTGTACATGGCTAGGGACATGAACTTGGTGTTGTTTATGCCAGTATATGTACTACTGCAAGCTAGTAGTTGTACTACTCCAAGCCTTCAATAAGCTACCTTATGGATTCATTGTATTACTTTTATTTTCTAGAGGTCAATAAATAGATGATTAGCTTGATGTTTGGTCCATCTATTATTTCTGTCATTTAAAATAAGATGATAAGATGTGACTTGGGAAAATTCATGTTTTACATACATTTGTTTTTGTTACATTTGTTTTAATATACCCATTTATATATTAGCATTTTTAATGTTTTTCAAAACAGTGTAAAGAAACATTTAAATAATGTCACAACAAATACATTTAAGTGAATGTTTGATGTTACCAAGTATCTTTATGAATAGCTTGTTACCCTTGGTGATATTAATGCAAGATCCATGACCCATATAATAGTGCAAGATATCATAGAGCTCTAAGAAACTTCAAAGAATGAAAGGTAAAATGGTGTGTGTGTGTGGGATTTCATGAGGGCCAATATGGGCTAAAAATGGGCCACATTTTAAGCAAAGTCATTAGTACTAATCTAACCAATTGCTGAGGTGGGCAAATAGGAAAATACCATTTGCACACGCTAATGTGACATTGGTGGTCCCCTCTATTCACCCCTCTCATATTTTCTTGTTGGTGGCTAGAGGTTGGGGCCACTGCTAAAGTTATCCTAAGTTACTATGCTCTTTTTAGAGTAGGGGCTACCTCAAAAAGTGGTCCGACGATCCTCCCCACTTGCAAATTTCATTGCTAGTGGGGCACCCATAATCTGAAATTTTGCCCTCCCTCCCAAAAAGTCAAATCTCTCTCGAAAAAAGGTATCTTTTAATGTATTCATCCATTTTTTCCACTTTTTCCCTCATTTAGGCTTTCTGCATGCTCTTTGATCCTCAAACTTGTGCCTTTCTCTCTCAAAAAAGGTATCTTTTAACATATACATCTGATTTTCCCACTTGTTTCCCTCATTTAGGCTTTCTGCATGCTCTTTAATCCTCAAACATGTACCTTTCTCTTCTCCCTGATGTTGCTCACCCATTCTTGAGAGCTTCTTGCTCTTGGAGCCTGCAATATGCACATTTCTCTTCTTTTAACATTTCTTGAGGGCTTCTTGTTCTTAGAGCTTACAACCTGCATCTTTTTCCTCTCTCTCATTTTCTTCACCCTGCTTTGCACTACTTTTTCATGTCCTGTATTTTGTATAATGTTAGAGAGGAAGGTTTGTAGAGGACCTTACACTTCAAGCTGAATGATTAGATCACAATGCAACCCTCATGTAGAGGCCCTCATAGGGTGAAGAAGCAAACATGAGGCTTGGTATAATACCACTAGAAAGGACACATTTTGGAGTTCAAAATAGGTCGTGATGGGTGGCTAGCCAAGGTGCAACATGTGTACATGGCTAGGGACATGAACTTGGTGTTGTTTATGCCAGTATATGTACTACTGCAAGCTAGTAGTTGTACTACTCCAAGCCTTCAATAAGCTACCTTATGGATTCATTGTATTACTTTTATTTTCTAGAGGTCAATAAATAGATGATTAGCTTGATGTTTGGTCCATCTATTATTTCTGTCATTTAAAATAAGATGATAAGATGTGACTTGGGAAAATTCATGTTTTACATACATTTGTTTTTGTTACATTTGTTTTAATATACCCATTTATATATTAGCATTTTTAATGTTTTTCAAAACAGTGTAAAGAAACATTTAAATAATGTCACAACAAATACATTTAAGTGAATGTTTGATGTTACCAAGTATCTTTATGAATAGCTTGTTACCCTTGGTGATATTAATGCAAGATCCATGACCCATATAATAGTGCAAGATATCATAGAGCTCTAAGAAACTTCAAAGAATGAAAGCTAAAATGGTGTGTGTGTGTGGGATTTCATGAGGGCCAATATGGGCTAAAAATGGGCCACATTTTAAGCAAAGTCATTAGTACTAATCTAACCAATTGCTGAGGTGGGCAAATAGGAAAATACCATTTGCACACGCTAATGTGACATTGGTGGTCCCCTCTATTCACCCCTCTCATATTTTCTTGTTGGTGGCTAGAGGTTGGGGCCACTGCTAAAGTTATCCTAAGTTACTATGCTCTTTTTAGAGTAGGGGCTACCTCAAAAAGTGGTCCGACGATCCTCCCCACTTGCAAATTTCATTGCTAGTGGGGCACCCAAAATCTGAAATTTTGCCTTCCCTCCCAAAAAGTCAAATCTCTCTCGAAAAAAGGTATCTTTTAATGTATTCATCCATTTTTTCCACTTTTTCCCTCATTTAGGCTTTCTGCATGCTCTTTGATCCTCAAACTTGTGCCTTTCTCTCTCAAAAAAGGTATCTTTTAACATATACATCTGATTTTCCCACTTGTTTCCCTCATTTAGGCTTTCTGCATGCTCTTTAATCCTCAAACATGTACCTTTCTCTTCTCCCTGATCTTGCTCACCCATTCTTGAGAGCTTCTTGCTCTTGTTGGAGCCTGCAATATGCACATTTCTCTTCTTTTAACATTTCTTGAGGGCTTCTTGTTCTTAGAGCTTACAACCTGCATCTTTTTCCTCTCTCTCATTTTCTTCACCCTGCTTTGCACTACTTTTTCATGTCCTGTATTTTGTATAATGTTAGAGAGGAAGGTTTGTAGAGGACCTTACACTTCAAGCTGAATGATTAGATCACAATGCAACCCTCATGTAGAGGCCCTCATAGGGTGAAGAAGCAAACATGAGGCTTGGTATAATACCACTAGAAAGGACACATTTTGGAGTTCAAAATAGGTCGTGATGGGTGGCTAGCCAAGGTGCAACATGTGTACATGGCTAGGGACATGAACTTGGTGTTGTTTATGCCAGTATATGTACTACTGCAAGCTAGTAGTTGTACTACTCCAAGCCTTCAATAAGCTACCTTATGGATTCATTGTATTACTTTTATTTTCTAGAGGTCAATAAATAGATGATTAGCTTGATGTTTGGTCCATCTATTATTTCTGTCATTTAAAATAAGATGATAAGATGTGACTTGGGAAAATTCATGTTTTACATACATTTGTTTTTGTTACATTTGTTTTAATATACCCATTTATATATTAGCATTTTTAATGTTTTTCAAAACAGTGTAAAGAAACATTTAAATAATGTCACAACAAATACATTTAAGTGAATGTTTGATGTTACCAAGTATCTTTATGAATAGCTTGTTACCCTTGGTGATATTAATGCAAGATCCATGACCCATATAATAGTGCAAGATATCATAGAGCTCTAAGAAACTTCAAAGAATGAAAGCTAAAATGGTGTGTGTGTGTGGGATTTCATGAGGGCCAATATGGGCTAAAAATGGGCCACATTTTAAGCAAAGTCATTAGTACTAATCTAACCAATTGCTGAGGTGGGCAAATAGGAAAATACCATTTGCACACGCTAATGTGACATTGGTGGTCCCCTCTATTCACCCCTCTCATATTTTCTTGTTGGTGGCTAGAGGTTGGGGCCACTGCTAAAGTTATCCTAAGTTACTATGCTCTTTTTAGAGTAGGGGCTACCTCAAAAAGTGGTCCGACGATCCTCCCCACTTGCAAATTTCATTGCTAGTGGGGCACCCAAAATCTGAAATTTTGCCTTCCCTCCCAAAAAGTCAAATCTCTCTCGAAAAAAGGTATCTTTTAATGTATTCATCCATTTTTTCCACTTTTTCCCTCATTTAGGCTTTCTGCATGCTCTTTGATCCTCAAACTTGTGCCTTTCTCTCTCAAAAAAGGTATCTTTTAACATATACATCTGATTTTCCCACTTGTTTCCCTCATTTAGGCTTTCTGCATGCTCTTTAATCCTCAAACATGTACCTTTCTCTTCTCCTTGATCTTGCTCACCCATTCTTGAGAGCTTCTTGCTCTTGTTGGAGCCTGCAATATGCACATTTCTCTTCTTTTAACATTTCTTGAGGGCTTCTTGTTCTTAGAGCTTACAACCTGCATCTTTTTCCTCTCTCTCATTTTCTTCACCCTGCTTTGCACTACTTTTTCATGTCCTGTATTTTGTATAATGTTAGAGAGGAAGGTTTGTAGAGGACCTTACACTTCAAGCTGAGTGATTAGATCACAATGCAACCCTCATGTAGAGGCCCTCATAGGGTGAGGCTTGGTATAATACCACTAGAAAGGACACATTTTGGAGTTCAAAATAGGTCGTGATGGGTGGCTAGCCAAGGTGCAACATGTGTACATGGCTAGGGACATGAACTTGGTGTTGTTTATGCCAGTATATGTACTACTGCAAGCTAGTAGTTGTACTACTCCAAGCCTTCAATAAGCTACCTTATGGATTCATTGTATTACTTTTATTTTCTAGAGGTCAATAAATAGATGATTAGCTTGATGTTTGGTCCATCTATTATTTCTGTCATTTAAAATAAGATGATAAGATGTGACTTGGGAAAATTCATGTTTTACATACATTTGTTTTTGTTACATTTGTTTTAATATACCCATTTATATATTAGCATTTTTAATGTTTTTCAAAACAGTGTAAAGAAACATTTAAATAATGTCACAACAAATACATTTAAGTGAATGTTTGATGTTACCAAGTATCTTTATGAATAGCTTGTTACCCTTGGTGATATTAATGCAAGATCCATGACCCATATAATAGTGCAAGATATCATAGAGCTCTAAGAAACTTCAAAGAATGAAAGCTAAAATGGTGTGTGTGTGTGGGATTTCATGAGGGCCAATATGGGCTAAAAATGGGCCACATTTTAAGCAAAGTCATTAGTACTAATCTAACCAATTGCTGAGGTGGGCAAATAGGAAAATACCATTTGCACACGCTAATGTGACATTGGTGGTCCCCTCTATTCACCCCTCTCATATTTTCTTGTTGGTGGCTAGAGGTTGGGGCCACTGCTAAAGTTATCCTAAGTTACTATGCTCTTTTTAGAGTAGGGGCTACCTCAAAAAGTGGTCCGACGATCCTCCCCACTTGCAAATTTCATTGCTAGTGGGGCACCCAAAATCTGAAATTTTGCCTTCCCTCCCAAAAAGTCAAATCTCTCTCGAAAAAAGGTATCTTTTAATGTATTCATCCATTTTTTTCACTTTTTCCCTCATTTAGGCTTTCTGCATGCTCTTTGATCCTCAAACTTGTGCCTTTCTCTCTCAAAAAAGGTATCTTTTAACATATACATCTGATTTTCCCACTTGTTTCCCTCATTTAGGCTTTCTGCATGCTCTTTAATCCTCAAACATGTACCTTTCTCTTCTCCTTGATCTTGCTCACCCATTCTTGAGAGCTTCTTGCTCTTGTTGGAGCCTGCAATATGCACATTTCTCTTCTTTTAACATTTCTTGAGGGCTTCTTGTTCTTAGAGCTTACAACCTGCATCTTTTTCCTCTCTCTCATTTTCTTCACCCTGCTTTGCACTACTTTTTCATGTCCTGTATTTTGTATAATGTTAGAGAGGAAGGTTTGTAGAGGACCTTACACTTCAAGCTGAGTGATTAGATCACAATGCAACCCTCATGTAGAGGCCCTCATAGGGTGAGGCTTGGTATAATACCACTAGAAAGGACACATTTTGGAGTTCAAAATAGGTCGTGATGGGTGGCTAGCCAAGGTGCAACATGTGTACATGGCTAGGGACATGAACTTGGTGTTGTTTATGCCAGTATATGTACTACTGCAAGCTAGTAGTTGTACTACTCCAAGCCTTCAATAAGCTACCTTATGGATTCATTGTATTACTTTTATTTTCTAGAGGTCAATAAATAGATGATTAGCTTGATGTTTGGTCCATCTATTATTTCTGTCATTTAAAATAAGATGATAAGATGTGACTTGGGAAAATTCATGTTTTACATACATTTGTTTTTGTTACATTTGTTTTAATATACCCATTTATATATTAGCATTTTTAATGTTTTTCAAAACAGTGTAAAGAAACATTTAAATAATGTCACAACAAATACATTTAAGTGAATGTTTGATGTTACCAAGTATCTTTATGAATAGCTTGTTACCCTTGGTGATATTAATGCAAGATCCATGACCCATATAATAGTGCAAGATATCATAGAGCTCTAAGAAACTTCAAAGAATGAAAGGTAAAATGGTGTGTGTGTGTGGGATTTCATGAGGGCCAATATGGGCTAAAAATGGGCCACATTTTAAGCAAAGTCATTAGTACTAATCTAACCAATTGCTGAGGTGGGCAAATAGGAAAATACCATTTGCACACGCTAATGTGACATTGGTGGTCCCCTCTATTCACCCCTCTCATATTTTCTTGTTGGTGGCTAGAGGTTGGGGCCACTGCTAAAGTTATCCTAAGTTACTATGCTCTTTTTAGAGTAGGGGCTACCTCAAAAAGTGGTCCGACGATCCTCCCCACTTGCAAATTTCATTGCTAGTGGGGCACCCATAATCTGAAATTTTGCCCTCCCTCCCAAAAAGTCAAATCTCTCTCGAAAAAAGGTATCTTTTAATGTATTCATCCATTTTTTCCACTTTTTCCCTCATTTAGGCTTTCTGCATGCTCTTTGATCCTCAAACTTGTGCCTTTCTCTCTCAAAAAAGGTATCTTTTAACATATACATCTGATTTTCCCACTTGTTTCCCTCATTTAGGCTTTCTGCATGCTCTTTAATCCTCAAACATGTACCTTTCTCTTCTCCCTGATCTTGCTCACCCATTCTTGAGAGCTTCTTGCTCTTGTTGGAGCCTGCAATATGCACATTTCTCTTCTTTTAACATTTCTTGAGGGCTTCTTGTTCTTAGAGCTTACAACCTGCATCTTTTTCCTCTCTCTCATTTTCTTCACCCTGCTTTGCACTACTTTTTCATGTCCTGTATTTTGTATAATGTTAGAGAGGAAGGTTTGTAGAGGACCTTACACTTCAAGCTGAATGATTAGATCACAATGCAACCCTCATGTAGAGGCCCTCATAGGGTGAAGAAGCAAACATGAGGCTTGGTATAATACCACTAGAAAGGACACATTTTGGAGTTCAAAATAGGTCGTGATGGGTGGCTAGCCAAGGTGCAACATGTGTACATGGCTAGGGACATGAACTTGGTGTTGTTTATGCCAGTATATGTACTACTGCAAGCTAGTAGTTGTACTACTCCAAGCCTTCAATAAGCTACCTTATGGATTCATTGTATTACTTTTATTTTCTAGAGGTCAATAAATAGATGATTAGCTTGATGTTTGGTCCATCTATTATTTCTGTCATTTAAAATAAGATGATAAGATGTGACTTGGGAAAATTCATATTTTACATACATTTGTTTTTGTTACATTTGTTTTAATATACCCATTTATATATTAGCATTTTTAATGTTTTTCAAAACAGTGTAAAGAAACATTTAAATAATGTCACAACAAATACATTTAAGTGAATGTTTGATGTTACCAAGTATCTTTATGAATAGCTTGTTACCCTTGGTGATATTAATGCAAGATCCATGACCCATATAATAGTGCAAGATATCATAGAGCTCTAAGAAACTTCAAAGAATGAAAGCTAAAATGGTGTGTGTGTGTGGGATTTCATGAGGGCCAATATGGGCTAAAAATGGGCCACATTTTAAGCAAAGTCATTAGTACTAATCTAACCAATTGCTGAGGTGGGCAAATAGGAAAATACCATTTGCACACGCTAATGTGACATTGGTGGTCCCCTCTATTCACCCCTCTCATATTTTCTTGTTGGTGGCTAGAGGTTGGGGCCACTGCTAAAGTTATCCTAAGTTACTATGCTCTTTTTAGAGTAGGGGCTACCTCAAAAAGTGGTCCGACGATCCTCCCCACTTGCAAATTTCATTGCTAGTGGGGCACCCAAAATCTGAAATTTTGCCTTCCCTCCCAAAAAGTCAAATCTCTCTCGAAAAAAGGTATCTTTTAATGTATTCATCCATTTTTTCCACTTTTTCCCTCATTTAGGCTTTCTGCATGCTCTTTGATCCTCAAATTTGTGCCTTTTCTCTCTCAAAAAAGGTATCTTTTAACATATACATCTGATTTTCCCACTTGTTTCCCTCATTTAGGCTTTCTGCATGCTCTTTAATCCTCAAACATGTACCTTTCTCTTCTCCCTGATCTTGCTCACCCATTCTTGAGAGCTTCTTGCTCTTGTTGGAGCCTGCAATATGCACATTTCTCTTCTTTTAACATTTCTTGAGGGCTTCTTGTTCTTAGAGCTTACAACCTGCATCTTTTTCCTCTCTCTCATTTTCTTCACCCTGCTTTGCACTACTTTTTCATGTCCTGTATTTTGTATAATGTTAGAGAGGAAGGTTTGTAGAGGACCTTACACTTCAAGCTGAATGATTAGATCACAATGCAACCCTCATGTAGAGGCCCTCATAGGGTGAAGAAGCAAACATGAGGCTTGGTATAATACCACTAGAAAGGACACATTTTGGAGTTCAAAATAGGTCGTGATGGGTGGCTAGCCAAGGTGCAACATGTGTACATGGCTAGGGACATGAACTTGGTGTTGTTTATGCCAGTATATGTACTACTGCAAGCTAGTAGTTGTACTACTCCAAGCCTTCAATAAGCTACCTTATGGATTCATTGTATTACTTTTATTTTCTAGAGGTCAATAAATAGATGATTAGCTTGATGTTTGGTCCATCTATTATTTCTGTCATTTAAAATAAGATGATAAGATGTGACTTGGGAAAATTCATGTTTTACATACATTTGTTTTTGTTACATTTGTTTTAATATACCCATTTATATATTAGCATTTTTAATGTTTTTCAAAACAGTGTAAAGAAACATTTAAATAATGTCACAACAAATACATTTAAGTGAATGTTTGATGTTACCAAGTATCTTTATGAATAGCTTGTTACCCTTGGTGATATTAATGCAAGATCCATGACCCATATAATAGTGCAAGATATCATAGAGCTCTAAGAAACTTCAAAGAATGAAAGCTAAAATGGTGTGTGTGTGTGGGATTTCATGAGGGCCAATATGGGCTAAAAATGGGCCACATTTTAAGCAAAGTCATTAGTACTAATCTAACCAATTGCTGAGGTGGGCAAATAGGAAAATACCATTTGCACACGCTAATGTGACATTGGTGGTCCCCTCTATTCACCCCTCTCATATTTTCTTGTTGGTGACTAGAGGTTGGGGCCACTGCTAAAGTTATCCTAAGTTACTATGCTCTTTTTACAGTAGGGGCTACCTCAAAAAGTGGTCCGACGATCCTCCCCACTTGCAAATTTCATTGCTAGTGGGGCACCCAAAATCTGAAATTTTGCCTTCCCTCCCAAAAAGTCAAATCTCTCTCGAAAAAAGGTATCTTTTAATGTATTCATCCATTTTTTCCACTTTTTCCCTCATTTAGGCTTTCTGCATGCTCTTTGATCCTCAAACTTGTGCCTTTCTCTCTCAAAAAAGGTATCTTTTAACATATACATCTGATTTTCCCACTTGTTTCCCTCATTTAGGCTTTCTGCATGCTCTTTAATCCTCAAACATGTACCTTTCTCTTCTCCCTGATGTTGCTCACCCATTCTTGAGAGCTTCTTGCTCTTGGAGCCTGCAATATGCACATTTCTCTTCTTTTAACATTTCTTGAGGGCTTCTTGTTCTTAGAGCTTACAACCTGCATCTTTTTCCTCTCTCTCATTTTCTTCACCCTGCTTTGCACTACTTTTTCATGTCCTGTATTTTGTATAATGTTAGAGAGGAAGGTTTGTAGAGGACCTTACACTTCAAGCTGAATGATTAGATCACAATGCAACCCTCATGTAGAGGCCCTCATAGGGTGAAGAAGCAAACATGAGGCTTGGTATAATACCACTAGAAAGGACACATTTTGGAGTTCAAAATAGGTCGTGATGGGTGGCTAGCCAAGGTGCAACATGTGTACATGGCTAGGGACATGAACTTGGTGTTGTTTATGCCAGTATATGTACTACTGCAAGCTAGTAGTTGTACTACTCCAAGCCTTCAATAAGCTACCTTATGGATTCATTGTATTACTTTTATTTTCTAGAGGTCAATAAATAGATGATTAGCTTGATGTTTGGTCCATCTATTATTTCTGTCATTTAAAATAAGATGATAAGATGTGACTTGGGAAAATTCATGTTTTACATACATTTGTTTTTGTTACATTTGTTTTAATATACCCATTTATATATTAGCATTTTTAATGTTTTTCAAAACAGTGTAAAGAAACATTTAAATAATGTCACAACAAATACATTTAAGTGAATGTTTGATGTTACCAAGTATCTTTATGAATAGCTTGTTACCCTTGGTGATATTAATGCAAGATCCATGACCCATATAATAGTGCAAGATATCATAGAGCTCTAAGAAACTTCAAAGAATGAAAGCTAAAATGGTGTGTGTGTGTGGGATTTCATGAGGGCCAATATGGGCTAAAAATGGGCCACATTTTAAGCAAAGTCATTAGTACTAATCTAACCAATTGCTGAGGTGGGCAAATAGGAAAATACCATTTGCACACGCTAATGTGACATTGGTGGTCCCCTCTATTCACCCCTCTCATATTTTCTTGTTGGTGGCTAGAGGTTGGGGCCACTGCTAAAGTTATCCTAAGTTACTATGCTCTTTTTAGAGTAGGGGCTACCTCAAAAAGTGGTCCGACGATCCTCCCCACTTGCAAATCTCATTGCTAGTGGGGCACCCAAAATCTGAAATTTTGCCTTCCCTCCCAAAAAGTCAAATCTCTCTCGAAAAAAGGTATCTTTTAATGTATTCATCCATTTTTTCCACTTTTTCCCTCATTTAGGCTTTCTGCATGCTCTTTGATCCTCAAACTTGTGCCTGTCTCTCTCAAAAAAGGTATCCTTTAACATATACATCTGATTTTCCCACTTGTTTCCCTCATTTAGGCTTTCTGCATGCTCTTTAATCCTCAAACATGTACCTTTCTCTTCTCCCTGATCTTGCTCACCCATTCTTGAGAGCTTCTTGCTCTTGGAGCCTGCAATATGCACATTTCTCTTCTTTTAACATTTCTTGAGGGCTTCTTGTTCTTAGAGCTTACAACCTGCATCTTTTTTCTCTCTCTCATTTTCTTCACCCTGCTTTGCACTACTTTTTCATGTCCTGTATTTTGTATAATGTTAGAGAGGAAGGTTTGTAGAGGACCTTACACTTCAAGCTGAATGATTAGATCACAATGCAACCCTCATGTAGAGGCCCTCATAGGGTGAAGAAGCAAACATGAGGCTTGGTATAATACCACTAGAAAGGACACATTTTGGTGTTCAAAATAGGTCGTGATGGGTGGCTAGCCAAGGTGCAACATGTGTACATGGCTAGGGACATGAACTTGGTGTTGTTTATGCCAGTATATGTACTACTGCAAGCTAGTAGTTGTACTACTCCAAGCCTTCAATAAGCTACCTTATGGATTCATTGTATTACTTTTATTTTCTAGAGGTCAATAAATAGATGATTAGCTTGATGTTTGGTCCATCTATTATTTCTGTCATTTAAAATAAGATGATAAGATGTGACTTGGGAAAATTCATGTTTTACATACATTTATTTTTGTTACATTTGTTTTAATATACCCATTTATATATTAGCATTTTTAATGTTTTTCAAAACAGTGTAAAGAAACATTTAAATAATGTCACAACAAATACATTTAAGTGAATGTTTGATGTTACCAAGTATCTTTATGAATAGCTTGTTACCCTTGGTGATATTAATGCAAGATCCATGACCCATATAATAGTGCAAGATATCATAGAGCTCTAAGAAACTTCAAAGAATGAAAGCTAAAATGGTGTGTGTGTGTGGGATTTCATGAGGGCCAATATGGGCTAAAAATGGGCCACATTTTAAGCAAAGTCATTAGTACTAATCTAACCAATTGCTGAGGTGGGCAAATAGGAAAATACCATTTGCACACGCTAATGTGACATTGGTGGTCCCCTCTATTCACCCCTCTCATATTTTCTTGTTGGTGGCTAGAGGTTGGGGCCACTGCTAAAGTTATCCTAAGTTACTATGCTCTTTTTAGAGTAGGGGCTACCTCAAAAAGTGGTCCGACGATCCTCCCCACTTGCAAATTTCATTGCTAGTGGGGCACCCAAAATCTGAAATTTTGCCTTCCCTCCCAAAAAGTCAAATCTCTCTCGAAAAAAGGTATCTTTTAATGTATTCATCCATTTTTTCCACTTTTTCCCTCATTTAGGCTTTCTGCATGCTCTTTGATCCTCAAACTTGTGCCTTTCTCTCTCAAAAAAGGTATCTTTTAACATATACATCTGATTTTCCCACTTGTTTCCCTCATTTAGGCTTTCTGCATGCTCTTTAATCCTCAAACATGTACCTTTCTCTTCTCCCTGATGTTGCTCACCCATTCTTGAGAGCTTCTTGCTCTTGGAGCCTGCAATATGCACATTTCTCTTCTTTTAACATTTCTTGAGGGCTTCTTGTTCTTAGAGCTTACAACCTGCATCTTTTTCCTCTCTCTCATTTTCTTCACCCTGCTTTGCACTACTTTTTCATGTCCTGTATTTTGTATAATGTTAGAGAGGAAGGTTTGTAGAGGACCTTACACTTCAAGCTGAATGATTAGATCACAATGCAACCCTCATGTAGAGGCCCTCATAGGGTGAAGAAGCAAACATGAGGCTTGGTATAATACCACTAGAAAGGACACATTTTGGAGTTCAAAATAGGTCGTGATGGGTGGCTAGCCAAGGTGCAACATGTGTACATGGCTAGGGACATGAACTTGGTGTTGTTTATGCCAGTATATGTACTACTGCAAGCTAGTAGTTGTACTACTCCAAGCCTTCAATAAGCTACCTTATGGATTCATTGTATTACTTTTATTTTCTAGAGGTCAATAAATAGATGATTAGCTTGATGTTTGGTCCATCTATTATTTCTGTCATTTAAAATAAGATGATAAGATGTGACTTGGGAAAATTCATGTTTTACAATCATTTGTTTTTGTTACATTTGTTTTAATATACCCATTTATATATTAGCATTTTTAATGTTTTTCAAAACAGTGTAAAGAAACATTTAAATAATGTCACAACAAATACATTTAAGTGAATGTTTGATGTTACCAAGTATCTTTATGAATAGCTTGTTACCCTTGGTGATATTAATGCAAGATCCATGACCCATATAATAGTGCAAGATATCATAGAGCTCTAAGAAACTTCAAAGAATGAAAGCTAAAATGGTGTGTGTGTGTGGGATTTCATGAGGGCCAATATGGGCTAAAAATGAGCCACATTTTAAGCAAAGTCATTAGTACTAATCTAACCAATTGCTGAGGTGGGCAAATAGGAAAATACCATTTGCACACGCTAATGTAACATTGGTGGTCCCCTCTATTCACCCCTCTCATATTTTCTTGTTGGTGGCTAGAGGTTGGGGCCACTGCTAAAGTTATCCTAAGTTACTATGCTCTTTTTAGAGTAGGGGCTACCTCAAAAAGTGGTCCGACGATCCTCCCCACTTGCAAATTTCATTGCTAGTGGGGCACCCAAAATCTGAAATTTTGCCTTCCCTCCCAAAAAGTCAAATCTCTCTCGAAAAAAGGTATCTTTTAATGTATTCATCCATTTTTTCCACTTTTTCCCTCATTTAGGCTTTCTGCATGCTCTTTGATCCTCAAACTTGTGCCTTTCTCTCTCAAAAAAGGTATCTTTTAACATATACATCTGATTTTCCCACTTGTTTCCCTCATTTAGGCTTTCTGCATGCTCTTTAATCCTCAAACATGTACCTTTCTCTTCTCCCTGATGTTGCTCACCCATTCTTGAGAGCTTCTTGCTCTTGGAGCCTGCAATATGCACATTTCTCTTCTTTTAACATTTCTTGAGGGCTTCTTGTTCTTAGAGCTTACAACCTGCATCTTTTTCCTCTCTCTCATTTTCTTCACCCTGCTTTGCACTACTTTTTCATGTCCTGTATTTTGTATAATGTTAGAGAGGAAGGTTTGTAGAGGACCTTACACTTCAAGCTGAATGATTAGATCACAATGCAACCCTCATGTAGAGGCCCTCATAGGGTGAAGAAGCAAACATGAGGCTTGGTATAATACCACTAGAAAGGACACATTTTGGAGTTCAAAATAGGTCGTGATGGGTGGCTAGCCAAGGTGCAACATGTGTACATGGCTAGGGACATGAACTTGGTGTTGTTTATGCCAGTATATGTACTACTGCAAGCTAGTAGTTGTACTACTCCAAGCCTTCAATAAGCTACCTTATGGATTCATTGTATTACTTTTATTTTCTAGAGGTCAATAAATAGATGATTAGCTTGATGTTTGGTCCATCTATTATTTCTGTCATTTAAAATAAGATGATAAGATGTGACTTGGGAAAATTCATGTTTTACATACATTTGTTTTTGTTACATTTGTTTTAATATACCCATTTATATATTAGCATTTTTAATGTTTTTCAAAACAGTGTAAAGAAACATTTAAATAATGTCACAACAAATACATTTAAGTGAATGTTTGATGTTACCAAGTATCTTTATGAATAGCTTGTTACCCTTGGTGATATTAATGCAAGATCCATGACCCATATAATAGTGCAAGATATCATAGAGCTCTAAGAAACTTCAAAGAATGAAAGCTAAAATGGTGTGTGTGTGTGGGATTTCATGAGGGCCAATATGGGCTAAAAATGGGCCACATTTTAAGCAAAGTCATTAGTACTAATCTAACCAATTGCTGAGGTGGGCAAATAGGAAAATACCATTTGCACACGCTAATGTGACATTGGTGGTCCCCTCTATTCACCCCTCTCTAGAGGTTGGGGCCACTGCTAAAGTTATCCTAAGTTACTATGCTCTTTTTAGAGTAGGGGCTACCTCAAAAAGTGGTCCGACGATCCTCCCCACTTGCAAATTTCATTGCTAGTGGGGCACCCAAAATCTGAAATTTTGCCTTCCCTCCCAAAAAGTCAAATCTCTCTCGAAAAAAGGTATCTTTTAATGTATTCATCCATTTTTTCCACTTTTTCCCTCATTTAGGCTTTCTGCATGCTCTTTGATCCTCAAACTTGTGCCTTTCTCTCTCAAAAAAGGTATCTTTTAACATATACATCTGATTTTCCCACTTGTTTCCCTCATTTAGGCTTTCTGCATGCTCTTTAATCCTCAAACATGTACCTTTCTCTTCTCCTTGATCTTGCTCACCCATTCTTGAGAGCTTCTTGCTCTTGTTGGAGCCTGCAATATGCACATTTCTCTTCTTTTAACATTTCTTGAGGGCTTCTTGTTCTTAGAGCTTACAACCTGCATCTTTTTCCTCTCTCTCATTTTCTTCACCCTGCTTTGCACTACTTTTTCATGTCCTGTATTTTGTATAATGTTAGAGAGGAAGGTTTGTAGAGGACCTTACACTTCAAGCTGAGTGATTAGATCACAATGCAACCCTCATGTAGAGGCCCTCATAGGGTGAGGCTTGGTATAATACCACTAGAAAGGACACATTTTGGAGTTCAAAATAGGTCGTGATGGGTGGCTAGCCAAGGTGCAACATGTGTACATGGCTAGGGACATGAACTTGGTGTTGTTTATGCCAGTATATGTACTACTGCAAGCTAGTAGTTGTACTACTCCAAGCCTTCAATAAGCTACCTTATGGATTCATTGTATTACTTTTATTTTCTAGAGGTCAATAAATAGATGATTAGCTTGATGTTTGGTCCATCTATTATTTCTGTCATTTAAAATAAGATGATAAGATGTGACTTGGGAAAATTCATGTTTTACATACATTTGTTTTTGTTACATTTGTTTTAATATACCCATTTATATATTAGCATTTTTAATGTTTTTCAAAACAGTGTAAAGAAACATTTAAATAATGTCACAACAAATACATTTAAGTGAATGTTTGATGTTACCAAGTATCTTTATGAATAGCTTGTTACCCTTGGTGATATTAATGCAAGATCCATGACCCATATAATAGTGCAAGATATCATAGAGCTCTAAGAAACTTCAAAGAATGAAAGCTAAAATGGTGTGTGTGTGTGGGATTTCATGAGGGCCAATATGGGCTAAAAATGGGCCACATTTTAAGCAAAGTCATTAGTACTAATCTAACCAATTGCTGAGGTGGGCAAATAGGAAAATACCATTTGCACACGCTAATGTGACATTGGTGGTCCCCTCTATTCACCCCTCTCTAGAGGTTGGGGCCACTGCTAAAGTTATCCTAAGTTACTATGCTCTTTTTAGAGTAGGGGCTACCTCAACAAGTGGTCCGACGATCCTCCCCACTTGCAAATTTCATTGCTAGTGGGGCACCCAAAATCTGAAATTTTGCCTTCCCTCCCAAAAAGTCAAATCTCTCTCAAAAAAAGGTATCTTTTAATGTATTCATCCATTTTTTCCACTTTTTCCCTCATTTAGGCTTTCTGCATGCTCTTTGATCCTCAAATTTGTGCCTTTTCTCTCTCAAAAAAGGTATCTTTTAACATATACATCTGATTTTCCCACTTGTTTCCCTCATTTAGGCTTTCTGCATGCTCTTTAATCCTCAAACATGTACCTTTCTCTTCTCCCTGATCTTGCTCACCCATTCTTGAGAGCTTCTTGCTCTTGTTGGAGCCTGCAATATGCACATTTCTCTTCTTTTAACATTTCTTGAGGGCTTCTTGTTCTTAGAGCTTACAACCTGCATCTTTTTCCTCTCTCTCATTTTCTTCACCCTGCTTTGCACTACTTTTTCATGTCCTGTATTTTGTATAATGTTAGAGAGGAAGGTTTGTAGAGGACCTTACACTTCAAGCTGAGTGATTAGATCACAATGCAACCCTCATGTAGAGGCCCTCATAGGGTGAGGCTTGGTATAATACCACTAGAAAGGACACATTTTGGAGTTCAAAATAGGTCGTGATGGGTGGCTAGCCAAGGTGCAACATGTGTACATGGCTAGGGACATGAACTTGGTGTTGTTTATGCCAGTATATGTACTACTGCAAGCTAGTAGTTGTACTACTCCAAGCCTTCAATAAGCTACCTTATGGATTCATTGTATTACTTTTATTTTCTAGAGGTCAATAAATAGATGATTAGCTTGATGTTTGGTCCATCTATTATTTCTGTCATTTAAAATAAGATGATAAGATGTGACTTGGGAAAATTCATGTTTTACATACATTTGTTTTTGTTACATTTGTTTTAATATACCCATTTATATATTAGCATTTTTAATGTTTTTCAAAACAGTGTAAAGAAACATTTAAATAATGTCACAACAAATACATTTAAGTGAATGTTTGATGTTACCAAGTATCTTTATGAATAGCTTGTTACCCTTGGTGATATTAATGCAAGATCCATGACCCATATAATAGTGCAAGATATCATAGAGCTCTAAGAAACTTCAAAGAATGAAAGCTAAAATGGTGTGTGTGTGTGGGATTTCATGAGGGCCAATATGGGCTAAAAATGGGCCACATTTTAAGCAAAGTCATTAGTACTAATCTAATCAATTGCTGAGGTGGGCAAATAGGAAAATACCATTTGCACACGCTAATGTGACATTGGTGGTCCCCTCTATTCACCCCTCTCATATTTTCTTGTTGGTGGCTAGAGGTTGGGGCCACTGCTAAAGTTATCCTAAGTTACTATGCTCTTTTTAGAGTAGGGGCTACCTCAAAAAGTGGTCCGACGATCCTCCCCACTTGCAAATCTCATTGCTAGTGGGGCACCCAAAATCTGAAATTTTGCCTTCCCTCCCAAAAAGTCAAATCTCTCTCGAAAAAAGGTATCTTTTAATGTATTCATCCATTTTTTCCACTTTTTCCCTCATTTAGGCTTTCTGCATGCTCTTTGATCCTCAAACTTGTGCCTGTCTCTCTCAAAAAAGGTATCCTTTAACATATACATCTGATTTTCCCACTTGTTTCCCTCATTTAGGCTTTCTGCATGCTCTTTAATCCTCAAACATGTACCTTTCTCTTCTCCCTGATCTTGCTCACCCATTCTTGAGAGCTTCTTGCTCTTGGAGCCTGCAATATGCACATTTCTCTTCTTTTAACATTTCTTGAGGGCTTCTTGTTCTTAGAGCTTACAACCTGCATCTTTTTTCTCTCTCTCATTTTCTTCACCCTGCTTTGCACTACTTTTTCATGTCCTGTATTTTGTATAATGTTAGAGAGGAAGGTTTGTAGAGGACCTTACACTTCAAGCTGAATGATTAGATCACAATGCAACCCTCATGTAGAGGCCCTCATAGGGTGAAGAAGCAAACATGAGGCTTGGTATAATACCACTAGAAAGGACACATTTTGGTGTTCAAAATAGGTCGTGATGGGTGGCTAGCCAAGGTGCAACATGTGTACATGGCTAGGGACATGAACTTGGTGTTGTTTATGCCAGTATATGTACTACTGCAAGCTAGTAGTTGTACTACTCCAAGCCTTCAATAAGCTACCTTATGGATTCATTGTATTACTTTTATTTTCTAGAGGTCAATAAATAGATGATTAGCTTGATGTTTGGTCCATCTATTATTTCTGTCATTTAAAATAAGATGATAAGATGTGACTTGGGAAAATTCATGTTTTACATACATTTGTTTTTGTTACATTTGTTTTAATATACCCATTTATATATTAGCATTTTTAATGTTTTTCAAAACAGTGTAAAGAAACATTTAAATAATGTCACAACAAATACATTTAAGTGAATGTTTGATGTTACCAAGTATCTTTATGAATAGCTTGTTACCCTTGGTGATATTAATGCAAGATCCATGACCCATATAATAGTGCAAGATATCATAGAGCTCTAAGAAACTTCAAAGAATGAAAGCTAAAATGGTGTGTGTGTGTGGGATTTCATGAGGGCCAATATGGGCTAAAAATGGGCCACATTTTAAGCAAAGTCATTAGTACTAATCTAACCAATTGCTGAGGTGGGCAAATAGGAAAATACCATTTGCACACGCTAATGTGACATTGGTGGTCCCCTCTATTCACCCCTCTCATATTTTCTTGTTGGTGGCTAGAGGTTGGGGCCACTGCTAAAGTTATCCTAAGTTACTATGCTCTTTTTAGAGTAGGGGCTACCTCAAAAAGTGGTCCGACGATCCTCCCCACTTGCAAATTTCATTGCTAGTGGGGCACCCAAAATCTGAAATTTTGCCTTCCCTCCCAAAAAGTCAAATCTCTCTCGAAAAAAGGTATCTTTTAATGTATTCATCCATTTTTTCCACTTTTTCCCTCATTTAGGCTTTCTGCATGCTCTTTGATCCTCAAACTTGTGCCTTTCTCTCTCAAAAAAGGTATCTTTTAACATATACATCTGATTTTCCCACTTGTTTCCCTCATTTAGGCTTTCTGCATGCTCTTTAATCCTCAAACATGTACCTTTCTCTTCTCCCTGATGTTGCTCACCCATTCTTGAGAGCTTCTTGCTCTTGGAGCCTGCAATATGCACATTTCTCTTCTTTTAACATTTCTTGAGGGCTTCTTGTTCTTAGAGCTTACAACCTGCATCTTTTTCCTCTCTCTCATTTTCTTCACCCTGCTTTGCACTACTTTTTCATGTCCTGTATTTTGTATAATGTTAGAGAGGAAGGTTTGTAGAGGACCTTACACTTCAAGCTGAATGATTAGATCACAATGCAACCCTCATGTAGAGGCCCTCATAGGGTGAAGAAGCAAACATGAGGCTTGGTATAATACCACTAGAAAGGACACATTTTGGAGTTCAAAATAGGTCGTGATGGGTGGCTAGCCAAGGTGCAACATGTGTACATGGCTAGGGACATGAACTTGGTGTTGTTTATGCCAGTATATGTACTACTGCAAGCTAGTAGTTGTACTACTCCAAGCCTTCAATAAGCTACCTTATGGATTCATTGTATTACTTTTATTTTCTAGAGGTCAATAAATAGATGATTAGCTTGATGTTTGGTCCATCTATTATTTCTGTCATTTAAAATAAGATGATAAGATGTGACTTGGGAAAATTCATGTTTTACATACATTTGTTTTTGTTACATTTGTTTTAATATACCCATTTATATATTAGCATTTTTAATGTTTTTCAAAACAGTGTAAAGAAACATTTAAATAATGTCACAACAAATACATTTAAGTGAATGTTTGATGTTACCAAGTATCTTTATGAATAGCTTGTTACCCTTGGTGATATTAATGCAAGATCCATGACCCATATAATAGTGCAAGATATCATAGAGCTCTAAGAAACTTCAAAGAATGAAAGCTAAAATGGTGTGTGTGTGTGGGATTTCATGAGGGCCAATATGGGCTAAAAATGGGCCACATTTTAAGCAAAGTCATTAGTACTAATCTAACCAATTGCTGAGGTGGGCAAATAGGAAAATACCATTTGCACACGCTAATGTGACATTGGTGGTCCCCTCTATTCACCCCTCTCATATTTTCTTGTTGGTGGCTAGAGGTTGGGGCCACTGCTAAAGTTATCCTAAGTTACTATGCTCTTTTTAGAGTAGGGGCTACCTCAAAAAGTGGTCCGACGATCCTCCCCACTTGCAAATTTCATTGCTAGTGGGGCACCCAAAATCTGAAATTTTGCCTTCCCTCCCAAAAAGTCAAATCTCTCTCGAAAAAAGGTATCTTTTAATGTATTCATCCATTTTTTTCACTTTTTCCCTCATTTAGGCTTTCTGCATGCTCTTTGATCCTCAAACTTGTGCCTTTCTCTCTCAAAAAAGGTATCTTTTAACATATACATCTGATTTTCCCACTTGTTTCCCTCATTTAGGCTTTCTGCATGCTCTTTAATCCTCAAACATGTACCTTTCTCTTCTCCTTGATCTTGCTCACCCATTCTTGAGAGCTTCTTGCTCTTGTTGGAGCCTGCAATATGCACATTTCTCTTCTTTTAACATTTCTTGAGGGCTTCTTGTTCTTAGAGCTTACAACCTGCATCTTTTTCCTCTCTCTCATTTTCTTCACCCTGCTTTGCACTACTTTTTCATGTCCTGTATTTTGTATAATGTTAGAGAGGAAGGTTTGTAGAGGACCTTACACTTCAAGCTGAGTGATTAGATCACAATGCAACCCTCATGTAGAGGCCCTCATAGGGTGAGGCTTGGTATAATACCACTAGAAAGGACACATTTTGGAGTTCAAAATAGGTCGTGATGGGTGGCTAGCCAAGGTGCAACATGTGTACATGGCTAGGGACATGAACTTGGTGTTGTTTATGCCAGTATATGTACTACTGCAAGCTAGTAGTTGTACTACTCCAAGCCTTCAATAAGCTACCTTATGGATTCATTGTATTACTTTTATTTTCTAGAGGTCAATAAATAGATGATTAGCTTGATGTTTGGTCCATCTATTATTTCTGTCATTTAAAATAAGATGATAAGATGTGACTTGGGAAAATTCATGTTTTACATACATTTGTTTTTGTTACATTTGTTTTAATATACCCATTTATATATTAGCATTTTTAATGTTTTTCAAAACAGTGTAAAGAAACATTTAAATAATGTCACAACAAATACATTTAAGTGAATGTTTGATGTTACCAAGTATCTTTATGAATAGCTTGTTACCCTTGGTGATATTAATGCAAGATCCATGACCCATATAATAGTGCAAGATATCATAGAGCTCTAAGAAACTTCAAAGAATGAAAGCTAAAATGGTGTGTGTGTGTGGGATTTCATGAGGGCCAATATGGGCTAAAAATGGGCCACATTTTAAGCAAAGTCATTAGTACTAATCTAACCAATTGCTGAGGTGGGCAAATAGGAAAATACCATTTGCACACGCTAATGTGACATTGGTGGTCCCCTCTATTCACCCCTCTCATATTTTCTTGTTGGTGGCTAGAGGTTGGGGCCACTGCTAAAGTTATCCTAAGTTACTATGCTCTTTTTACAGTAGGGGCTACCTCAAAAAGTGGTCCGACGATCCTCCCCACTTGCAAATTTCATTGCTAGTGGGGCACCCAAAATCTGAAATTTTGCCTTCCCTCCCAAAAAGTCAAATCTCTCTCGAAAAAAGGTATCTTTTAATGTATTCATCCATTTTTTCCACTTTTTCCCTCATTTAGGCTTTCTGCATGCTCTTTGATCCTCAAACTTGTGCCTTTCTCTCTCAAAAAAGGTATCTTTCAACATATACATCTGATTTTCCCACTTGTTTCCCTCATTTAGGCTTTCTGCATGCTCTTTAATCCTCAAACATGTACCTTTCTCTTCTCCCTGATGTTGCTCACCCATTCTTGAGAGCTTCTTGCTCTTGGAGCCTGCAATATGCACATTTCTCTTCTTTTAACATTTCTTGAGGGCTTCTTGTTCTTAGAGCTTACAACCTGCATCTTTTTCCTCTCTCTCATTTTCTTCACCCTGCTTTGCACTACTTTTTCATGTCCTGTATTTTGTATAATGTTAGAGAGGAAGGTTTGTAGAGGACCTTACACTTCAAGCTGAATGATTAGATCACAATGCAACCCTCATGTAGAGGCCCTCATAGGGTGAAGAAGCAAACATGAGGCTTGGTATAATACCACTAGAAAGGACACATTTTGGAGTTCAAAATAGGTCGTGATGGGTGGCTAGCCAAGGTGCAACATGTGTACATGGCTAGGGACATGAACTTGGTGTTGTTTATGCCAGTATATGTACTACTGCAAGCTAGTAGTTGTACTACTCCAAGCCTTCAATAAGCTACCTTATGGATTCATTGTATTACTTTTATTTTCTAGAGGTCAATAAATAGATGATTAGCTTGATGTTTGGTCCATCTATTATTTCTGTCATTTAAAATAAGATGATAAGATGTGACTTGGGAAAATTCATGTTTTACATACATTTGTTTTTGTTACATTTGTTTTAATATACCCATTTATATATTAGCATTTTTAATGTTTTTCAAAACAGTGTAAAGAAACATTTAAATAATGTCACAACAAATACATTTAAGTGAATGTTTGATGTTACCAAGTATCTTTATGAATAGCTTGTTACCCTTGGTGATATTAATGCAAGATCCATGACCCATATAATAGTGCAAGATATCATAGAGCTCTAAGAAACTTCAAAGAATGAAAGGTAAAATGGTGTGTGTGTGTGGGATTTCATGAGGGCCAATATGGGCTAAAAATGGGCCACATTTTAAGCAAAGTCATTAGTACTAATCTAACCAATTGCTGAGGTGGGCAAATAGGAAAATACCATTTGCACACGCTAATGTGACATTGGTGGTCCCCTCTATTCACCCCTCTCATATTTTCTTGTTGGTGGCTAGAGGTTGGGGCCACTGCTAAAGTTATCCTAAGTTACTATGCTCTTTTTAGAGTAGGGGCTACCTCAAAAAGTGGTCCGACGATCCTCCCCACTTGCAAATTTCATTGCTAGTGGGGCACCCATAATCTGAAATTTTGCCCTCCCTCCCAAAAAGTCAAATCTCTCTCGAAAAAAGGTATCTTTTAATGTATTCATCCATTTTTTCCACTTTTTCCCTCATTTAGGCTTTCTGCATGCTCTTTGATCCTCAAACTTGTGCCTTTCTCTCTCAAAAAAGGTATCTTTTAACATATACATCTGATTTTCCCACTTGTTTCCCTCATTTAGGCTTTCTGCATGCTCTTTAATCCTCAAACATGTACCTTTCTCTTCTCCCTGATCTTGCTCACCCATTCTTGAGAGCTTCTTGCTCTTGTTGGAGCCTGCAATATGCACATTTCTCTTCTTTTAACATTTCTTGAGGGCTTCTTGTTCTTAGAGCTTACAACCTGCATCTTTTTCCTCTCTCTCATTTTCTTCACCCTGCTTTGCACTACTTTTTCATGTCCTGTATTTTGTATAATGTTAGAGAGGAAGGTTTGTAGAGGACCTTACACTTCAAGCTGAATGATTAGATCACAATGCAACCCTCATGTAGAGGCCCTCATAGGGTGAAGAAGCAAACATGAGGCTTGGTATAATACCACTAGAAAGGACACATTTTGGAGTTCAAAATAGGTCGTGATGGGTGGCTAGCCAAGGTGCAACATGTGTACATGGCTAGGGACATGAACTTGGTGTTGTTTATGCCAGTATATGTACTACTGCAAGCTAGTAGTTGTACTACTCCAAGCCTTCAATAAGCTACCTTATGGATTCATTGTATTACTTTTATTTTCTAGAGGTCAATAAATAGATGATTAGCTTGATGTTTGGTCCATCTATTATTTCTGTCATTTAAAATAAGATGATAAGATGTGACTTGGGAAAATTCATATTTTACATACATTTGTTTTTGTTACATTTGTTTTAATATACCCATTTATATATTAGCATTTTTAATGTTTTTCAAAACAGTGTAAAGAAACATTTAAATAATGTCACAACAAATACATTTAAGTGAATGTTTGATGTTACCAAGTATCTTTATGAATAGCTTGTTACCCTTGGTGATATTAATGCAAGATCCATGACCCATATAATAGTGCAAGATATCATAGAGCTCTAAGAAACTTCAAAGAATGAAAGCTAAAATGGTGTGTGTGTGTGGGATTTCATGAGGGCCAATATGGGCTAAAAATGGGCCACATTTTAAGCAAAGTCATTAGTACTAATCTAACCAATTGCTGAGGTGGGCAAATAGGAAAATACCATTTGCACACGCTAATGTGACATTGGTGGTCCCCTCTATTCACCCCTCTCATATTTTCTTGTTGGTGGCTAGAGGTTGGGGCCACTGCTAAAGTTATCCTAAGTTACTATGCTCTTTTTAGAGTAGGGGCTACCTCAAAAAGTGGTCCGACGATCCTCCCCACTTGCAAATTTCATTGCTAGTGGGGCACCCAAAATCTGAAATTTTGCCTTCCCTCCCAAAAAGTCAAATCTCTCTCGAAAAAAGGTATCTTTTAATGTATTCATCCATTTTTTCCACTTTTTCCCTCATTTAGGCTTTCTGCATGCTCTTTGATCCTCAAATTTGTGCCTTTTCTCTCTCAAAAAAGGTATCTTTTAACATATACATCTGATTTTCCCACTTGTTTCCCTCATTTAGGCTTTCTGCATGCTCTTTAATCCTCAAACATGTACCTTTCTCTTCTCCCTGATCTTGCTCACCCATTCTTGAGAGCTTCTTGCTCTTGTTGGAGCCTGCAATATGCACATTTCTCTTCTTTTAACATTTCTTGAGGGCTTCTTGTTCTTAGAGCTTACAACCTGCATCTTTTTCCTCTCTCTCATTTTCTTCACCCTGCTTTGCACTACTTTTTCATGTCCTGTATTTTGTATAATGTTAGAGAGGAAGGTTTGTAGAGGACCTTACACTTCAAGCTGAATGATTAGATCACAATGCAACCCTCATGTAGAGGCCCTCATAGGGTGAAGAAGCAAACATGAGGCTTGGTATAATACCACTAGAAAGGACACATTTTGGAGTTCAAAATAGGTCGTGATGGGTGGCTAGCCAAGGTGCAACATGTGTACATGGCTAGGGACATGAACTTGGTGTTGTTTATGCCAGTATATGTACTACTGCAAGCTAGTAGTTGTACTACTCCAAGCCTTCAATAAGCTACCTTATGGATTCATTGTATTACTTTTATTTTCTAGAGGTCAATAAATAGATGATTAGCTTGATGTTTGGTCCATCTATTATTTCTGTCATTTAAAATAAGATGATAAGATGTGACTTGGGAAAATTCATGTTTTACATACATTTGTTTTTGTTACATTTGTTTTAATATACCCATTTATATATTAGCATTTTTAATGTTTTTCAAAACAGTGTAAAGAAACATTTAAATAATGTCACAACAAATACATTTAAGTGAATGTTTGATGTTACCAAGTATCTTTATGAATAGCTTGTTACCCTTGGTGATATTAATGCAAGATCCATGACCCATATAATAGTGCAAGATATCATAGAGCTCTAAGAAACTTCAAAGAATGAAAGCTAAAATGGTGTGTGTGTGTGGGATTTCATGAGGGCCAATATGGGCTAAAAATGGGCCACATTTTAAGCAAAGTCATTAGTACTAATCTAACCAATTGCTGAGGTGGGCAAATAGGAAAATACCATTTGCACACGCTAATGTGACATTGGTGGTCCCCTCTATTCACCCCTCTCATATTTTCTTGTTGGTGACTAGAGGTTGGGGCCACTGCTAAAGTTATCCTAAGTTACTATGCTCTTTTTACAGTAGGGGCTACCTCAAAAAGTGGTCCGACGATCCTCCCCACTTGCAAATTTCATTGCTAGTGGGGCACCCAAAATCTGAAATTTTGCCTTCCCTCCCAAAAAGTCAAATCTCTCTCGAAAAAAGGTATCTTTTAATGTATTCATCCATTTTTTCCACTTTTTCCCTCATTTAGGCTTTCTGCATGCTCTTTGATCCTCAAACTTGTGCCTTTCTCTCTCAAAAAAGGTATCTTTTAACATATACATCTGATTTTCCCACTTGTTTCCCTCATTTAGGCTTTCTGCATGCTCTTTAATCCTCAAACATGTACCTTTCTCTTCTCCCTGATGTTGCTCACCCATTCTTGAGAGCTTCTTGCTCTTGGAGCCTGCAATATGCACATTTCTCTTCTTTTAACATTTCTTGAGGGCTTCTTGTTCTTAGAGCTTACAACCTGCATCTTTTTCCTCTCTCTCATTTTCTTCACCCTGCTTTGCACTACTTTTTCATGTCCTGTATTTTGTATAATGTTAGAGAGGAAGGTTTGTAGAGGACCTTACACTTCAAGCTGAATGATTAGATCACAATGCAACCCTCATGTAGAGGCCCTCATAGGGTGAAGAAGCAAACATGAGGCTTGGTATAATACCACTAGAAAGGACACATTTTGGAGTTCAAAATAGGTCGTGATGGGTGGCTAGCCAAGGTGCAACATGTGTACATGGCTAGGGACATGAACTTGGTGTTGTTTATGCCAGTATATGTACTACTGCAAGCTAGTAGTTGTACTACTCCAAGCCTTCAATAAGCTACCTTATGGATTCATTGTATTACTTTTATTTTCTAGAGGTCAATAAATAGATGATTAGCTTGATGTTTGGTCCATCTATTATTTCTGTCATTTAAAATAAGATGATAAGATGTGACTTGGGAAAATTCATGTTTTACATACATTTGTTTTTGTTACATTTGTTTTAATATACCCATTTATATATTAGCATTTTTAATGTTTTTCAAAACAGTGTAAAGAAACATTTAAATAATGTCACAACAAATACATTTAAGTGAATGTTTGATGTTACCAAGTATCTTTATGAATAGCTTGTTACCCTTGGTGATATTAATGCAAGATCCATGACCCATATAATAGTGCAAGATATCATAGAGCTCTAAGAAACTTCAAAGAATGAAAGCTAAAATGGTGTGTGTGTGTGGGATTTCATGAGGGCCAATATGGGCTAAAAATGGGCCACATTTTAAGCAAAGTCATTAGTACTAATCTAACCAATTGCTGAGGTGGGCAAATAGGAAAATACCATTTGCACACGCTAATGTGACATTGGTGGTCCCCTCTATTCACCCCTCTCATATTTTCTTGTTGGTGGCTAGAGGTTGGGGCCACTGCTAAAGTTATCCTAAGTTACTATGCTCTTTTTAGAGTAGGGGCTACCTCAAAAAGTGGTCCGACGATCCTCCCCACTTGCAAATCTCATTGCTAGTGGGGCACCCAAAATCTGAAATTTTGCCTTCCCTCCCAAAAAGTCAAATCTCTCTCGAAAAAAGGTATCTTTTAATGTATTCATCCATTTTTTCCACTTTTTCCCTCATTTAGGCTTTCTGCATGCTCTTTGATCCTCAAACTTGTGCCTGTCTCTCTCAAAAAAGGTATCCTTTAACATATACATCTGATTTTCCCACTTGTTTCCCTCATTTAGGCTTTCTGCATGCTCTTTAATCCTCAAACATGTACCTTTCTCTTCTCCCTGATCTTGCTCACCCATTCTTGAGAGCTTCTTGCTCTTGGAGCCTGCAATATGCACATTTCTCTTCTTTTAACATTTCTTGAGGGCTTCTTGTTCTTAGAGCTTACAACCTGCATCTTTTTTCTCTCTCTCATTTTCTTCACCCTGCTTTGCACTACTTTTTCATGTCCTGTATTTTGTATAATGTTAGAGAGGAAGGTTTGTAGAGGACCTTACACTTCAAGCTGAATGATTAGATCACAATGCAACCCTCATGTAGAGGCCCTCATAGGGTGAAGAAGCAAACATGAGGCTTGGTATAATACCACTAGAAAGGACACATTTTGGTGTTCAAAATAGGTCGTGATGGGTGGCTAGCCAAGGTGCAACATGTGTACATGGCTAGGGACATGAACTTGGTGTTGTTTATGCCAGTATATGTACTACTGCAAGCTAGTAGTTGTACTACTCCAAGCCTTCAATAAGCTACCTTATGGATTCATTGTATTACTTTTATTTTCTAGAGGTCAATAAATAGATGATTAGCTTGATGTTTGGTCCATCTATTATTTCTGTCATTTAAAATAAGATGATAAGATGTGACTTGGGAAAATTCATGTTTTACATACATTTATTTTTGTTACATTTGTTTTAATATACCCATTTATATATTAGCATTTTTAATGTTTTTCAAAACAGTGTAAAGAAACATTTAAATAATGTCACAACAAATACATTTAAGTGAATGTTTGATGTTACCAAGTATCTTTATGAATAGCTTGTTACCCTTGGTGATATTAATGCAAGATCCATGACCCATATAATAGTGCAAGATATCATAGAGCTCTAAGAAACTTCAAAGAATGAAAGCTAAAATGGTGTGTGTGTGTGGGATTTCATGAGGGCCAATATGGGCTAAAAATGGGCCACATTTTAAGCAAAGTCATTAGTACTAATCTAACCAATTGCTGAGGTGGGCAAATAGGAAAATACCATTTGCACACGCTAATGTGACATTGGTGGTCCCCTCTATTCACCCCTCTCATATTTTCTTGTTGGTGGCTAGAGGTTGGGGCCACTGCTAAAGTTATCCTAAGTTACTATGCTCTTTTTAGAGTAGGGGCTACCTCAAAAAGTGGTCCGACGATCCTCCCCACTTGCAAATTTCATTGCTAGTGGGGCACCCAAAATCTGAAATTTTGCCTTCCCTCCCAAAAAGTCAAATCTCTCTCGAAAAAAGGTATCTTTTAATGTATTCATCCATTTTTTCCACTTTTTCCCTCATTTAGGCTTTCTGCATGCTCTTTGATCCTCAAACTTGTGCCTTTCTCTCTCAAAAAAGGTATCTTTTAACATATACATCTGATTTTCCCACTTGTTTCCCTCATTTAGGCTTTCTGCATGCTCTTTAATCCTCAAACATGTACCTTTCTCTTCTCCCTGATGTTGCTCACCCATTCTTGAGAGCTTCTTGCTCTTGGAGCCTGCAATATGCACATTTCTCTTCTTTTAACATTTCTTGAGGGCTTCTTGTTCTTAGAGCTTACAACCTGCATCTTTTTCCTCTCTCTCATTTTCTTCACCCTGCTTTGCACTACTTTTTCATGTCCTGTATTTTGTATAATGTTAGAGAGGAAGGTTTGTAGAGGACCTTACACTTCAAGCTGAATGATTAGATCACAATGCAACCCTCATGTAGAGGCCCTCATAGGGTGAAGAAGCAAACATGAGGCTTGGTATAATACCACTAGAAAGGACACATTTTGGAGTTCAAAATAGGTCGTGATGGGTGGCTAGCCAAGGTGCAACATGTGTACATGGCTAGGGACATGAACTTGGTGTTGTTTATGCCAGTATATGTACTACTGCAAGCTAGTAGTTGTACTACTCCAAGCCTTCAATAAGCTACCTTATGGATTCATTGTATTACTTTTATTTTCTAGAGGTCAATAAATAGATGATTAGCTTGATGTTTGGTCCATCTATTATTTCTGTCATTTAAAATAAGATGATAAGATGTGACTTGGGAAAATTCATGTTTTACAATCATTTGTTTTTGTTACATTTGTTTTAATATACCCATTTATATATTAGCATTTTTAATGTTTTTCAAAACAGTGTAAAGAAACATTTAAATAATGTCACAACAAATACATTTAAGTGAATGTTTGATGTTACCAAGTATCTTTATGAATAGCTTGTTACCCTTGGTGATATTAATGCAAGATCCATGACCCATATAATAGTGCAAGATATCATAGAGCTCTAAGAAACTTCAAAGAATGAAAGCTAAAATGGTGTGTGTGTGTGGGATTTCATGAGGGCCAATATGGGCTAAAAATGAGCCACATTTTAAGCAAAGTCATTAGTACTAATCTAACCAATTGCTGAGGTGGGCAAATAGGAAAATACCATTTGCACACGCTAATGTAACATTGGTGGTCCCCTCTATTCACCCCTCTCATATTTTCTTGTTGGTGGCTAGAGGTTGGGGCCACTGCTAAAGTTATCCTAAGTTACTATGCTCTTTTTAGAGTAGGGGCTACCTCAAAAAGTGGTCCGACGATCCTCCCCACTTGCAAATTTCATTGCTAGTGGGGCACCCAAAATCTGAAATTTTGCCTTCCCTCCCAAAAAGTCAAATCTCTCTCGAAAAAAGGTATCTTTTAATGTATTCATCCATTTTTTCCACTTTTTCCCTCATTTAGGCTTTCTGCATGCTCTTTGATCCTCAAACTTGTGCCTTTC
Source organism: Cibotium barometz (assembly GCF_041138505.1). Taxonomy (NCBI): domain Eukaryota; kingdom Viridiplantae; phylum Streptophyta; class Polypodiopsida; order Cyatheales; family Cibotiaceae; genus Cibotium; species Cibotium barometz. The sequence goes on along the minus strand of NC_141064.1, from coordinate 28,611,264 downwards.
TCTCTCAAAAAAGGTATCTTTTAACATATACATCTGATTTTCCCACTTGTTTCCCTCATTTAGGCTTTCTGCATGCTCTTTAATCCTCAAACATGTACCTTTCTCTTCTCCCTGATCTTGCTCACCCATTCTTGAGAGCTTCTTGCTCTTGTTGGAGCCTGCAATATGCACATTTCTCTTCTTTTAACATTTCTTGAGGGCTTCTTGTTCTTAGAGCTTACAACCTGCATCTTTTTCCTCTCTCTCATTTTCTTCACCCTGCTTTGCACTACTTTTTCATGTCCTGTATTTTGTATAATGTTAGAGAGGAAGGTTTGTAGAGGACCTTACACTTCAAGCTGAATGATTAGATCACAATGCAACCCTCATGTGGAGGCCCTCATAGGGTGAGGCTTGGTATAATACCACTAGAAAGGACACATTTTGGAGTTCAAAATAGGTCGTGATGGGTGGCTAGCCAAGGTGCAACATGTGTACATGGCTAGGGACATGAACTTGGTGTTGTTTATGCCAGTATATGTACTACTGCAAGCTAGTAGTTGTACTACTCCAAGCCTTCAATAAGCTACCTTATGGATTCATTGTATTACTTTTATTTTCTAGAGGTCAATAAATAGATGATTAGCTTGATGTTTGGTCCATCTATTATTTCTGTCATTTAAAATAAGATGATAAGATGTGACTTGGGAAAATTCATGTTTTACATACATTTGTTTTTGTTACATTTGTTTTAATATACCCATTTATATATTAGCATTTTTAATGTTTTTCAAAACAGTGTAAAGAAACATTTAAATAATGTCACAACAAATACATTTAAGTGAATGTTTGATGTTACCAAGTATCTTTATGAATAGCTTGTTACCCTTGGTGATATTAATGCAAGATCCATGACCCATATAATAGTGCAAGATATCATAGAGCTCTAAGAAACTTCAAAGAATGAAAGCTAAAATGGTGTGTGTGTGTGGGATTTCATGAGGGCCAATATGGGCTAAAAATGGGCCACATTTTAAGCAAAGTCATTAGTACTAATCTAACCAATTGCTGAGGTGGGCAAATAGGAAAATACCATTTGCACACGCTAATGTGACATTGGTGGTCCCCTCTATTCACCCCTCTCTAGAGGTTGGGGCCACTGCTAAAGTTATCCTAAGTTACTATGCTCTTTTTAGAGTAGGGGCTACCTCAAAAAGTGGTCCGACGATCCTCCCCACTTGCAAATTTCATTGCTAGTGGGGCACCCAAAATCTGAAATTTTGCCTTCCCTCCCAAAAAGTCAAATCTCTCTCGAAAAAAGGTATCTTTTAATGTATTCATCCATTTTTTCCACTTTTTCCCTCATTTAGGCTTTCTGCATGCTCTTTGATCCTCAAACTTGTGCCTTTCTCTCTCAAAAAAGGTATCTTTTAACATATACATCTGATTTTCCCACTTGTTTCCCTCATTTAGGCTTTCTGCATGCTCTTTAATCCTCAAACATGTACCTTTCTCTTCTCCTTGATCTTGCTCACCCATTCTTGAGAGCTTCTTGCTCTTGTTGGAGCCTGCAATATGCACATTTCTCTTCTTTTAACATTTCTTGAGGGCTTCTTGTTCTTAGAGCTTACAACCTGCATCTTTTTCCTCTCTCTCATTTTCTTCACCCTGCTTTGCACTACTTTTTCATGTCCTGTATTTTGTATAATGTTAGAGAGGAAGGTTTGTAGAGGACCTTACACTTCAAGCTGAGTGATTAGATCACAATGCAACCCTCATGTAGAGGCCCTCATAGGGTGAGGCTTGGTATAATACCACTAGAAAGGACACATTTTGGAGTTCAAAATAGGTCGTGATGGGTGGCTAGCCAAGGTGCAACATGTGTACATGGCTAGGGACATGAACTTGGTGTTGTTTATGCCAGTATATGTACTACTGCAAGCTAGTAGTTGTACTACTCCAAGCCTTCAATAAGCTACCTTATGGATTCATTGTATTACTTTTATTTTCTAGAGGTCAATAAATAGATGATTAGCTTGATGTTTGGTCCATCTATTATTTCTGTCATTTAAAATAAGATGATAAGATGTGACTTGGGAAAATTCATGTTTTACATACATTTGTTTTTGTTACATTTGTTTTAATATACCCATTTATATATTAGCATTTTTAATGTTTTTCAAAACAGTGTAAAGAAACATTTAAATAATGTCACAACAAATACATTTAAGTGAATGTTTGATGTTACCAAGTATCTTTATGAATAGCTTGTTACCCTTGGTGATATTAATGCAAGATCCATGACCCATATAATAGTGCAAGATATCATAGAGCTCTAAGAAACTTCAAAGAATGAAAGCTAAAATGGTGTGTGTGTGTGGGATTTCATGAGGGCCAATATGGGCTAAAAATGGGCCACATTTTAAGCAAAGTCATTAGTACTAATCTAACCAATTGCTGAGGTGGGCAAATAGGAAAATACCATTTGCACACGCTAATGTGACATTGGTGGTCCCCTCTATTCACCCCTCTCTAGAGGTTGGGGCCACTGCTAAAGTTATCCTAAGTTACTATGCTCTTTTTAGAGTAGGGGCTACCTCAACAAGTGGTCCGACGATCCTCCCCACTTGCAAATTTCATTGCTAGTGGGGCACCCAAAATCTGAAATTTTGCCTTCCCTCCCAAAAAGTCAAATCTCTCTCAAAAAAAGGTATCTTTTAATGTATTCATCCATTTTTTCCACTTTTTCCCTCATTTAGGCTTTCTGCATGCTCTTTGATCCTCAAATTTGTGCCTTTTCTCTCTCAAAAAAGGTATCTTTTAACATATACATCTGATTTTCCCACTTGTTTCCCTCATTTAGGCTTTCTGCATGCTCTTTAATCCTCAAACATGTACCTTTCTCTTCTCCCTGATCTTGCTCACCCATTCTTGAGAGCTTCTTGCTCTTGTTGGAGCCTGCAATATGCACATTTCTCTTCTTTTAACATTTCTTGAGGGCTTCTTGTTCTTAGAGCTTACAACCTGCATCTTTTTCCTCTCTCTCATTTTCTTCACCCTGCTTTGCACTACTTTTTCATGTCCTGTATTTTGTATAATGTTAGAGAGGAAGGTTTGTAGAGGACCTTACACTTCAAGCTGAGTGATTAGATCACAATGCAACCCTCATGTAGAGGCCCTCATAGGGTGAGGCTTGGTATAATACCACTAGAAAGGACACATTTTGGAGTTCAAAATAGGTCGTGATGGGTGGCTAGCCAAGGTGCAACATGTGTACATGGCTAGGGACATGAACTTGGTGTTGTTTATGCCAGTATATGTACTACTGCAAGCTAGTAGTTGTACTACTCCAAGCCTTCAATAAGCTACCTTATGGATTCATTGTATTACTTTTATTTTCTAGAGGTCAATAAATAGATGATTAGCTTGATGTTTGGTCCATCTATTATTTCTGTCATTTAAAATAAGATGATAAGATGTGACTTGGGAAAATTCATGTTTTACATACATTTGTTTTTGTTACATTTGTTTTAATATACCCATTTATATATTAGCATTTTTAATGTTTTTCAAAACAGTGTAAAGAAACATTTAAATAATGTCACAACAAATACATTTAAGTGAATGTTTGATGTTACCAAGTATCTTTATGAATAGCTTGTTACCCTTGGTGATATTAATGCAAGATCCATGACCCATATAATAGTGCAAGATATCATAGAGCTCTAAGAAACTTCAAAGAATGAAAGCTAAAATGGTGTGTGTGTGTGGGATTTCATGAGGGCCAATATGGGCTAAAAATGGGCCACATTTTAAGCAAAGTCATTAGTACTAATCTAATCAATTGCTGAGGTGGGCAAATAGGAAAATACCATTTGCACACGCTAATGTGACATTGGTGGTCCCCTCTATTCACCCCTCTCATATTTTCTTGTTGGTGGCTAGAGGTTGGGGCCACTGCTAAAGTTATCCTAAGTTACTATGCTCTTTTTAGAGTAGGGGCTACCTCAAAAAGTGGTCCGACGATCCTCCCCACTTGCAAATCTCATTGCTAGTGGGGCACCCAAAATCTGAAATTTTGCCTTCCCTCCCAAAAAGTCAAATCTCTCTCGAAAAAAGGTATCTTTTAATGTATTCATCCATTTTTTCCACTTTTTCCCTCATTTAGGCTTTCTGCATGCTCTTTGATCCTCAAACTTGTGCCTGTCTCTCTCAAAAAAGGTATCCTTTAACATATACATCTGATTTTCCCACTTGTTTCCCTCATTTAGGCTTTCTGCATGCTCTTTAATCCTCAAACATGTACCTTTCTCTTCTCCCTGATCTTGCTCACCCATTCTTGAGAGCTTCTTGCTCTTGGAGCCTGCAATATGCACATTTCTCTTCTTTTAACATTTCTTGAGGGCTTCTTGTTCTTAGAGCTTACAACCTGCATCTTTTTTCTCTCTCTCATTTTCTTCACCCTGCTTTGCACTACTTTTTCATGTCCTGTATTTTGTATAATGTTAGAGAGGAAGGTTTGTAGAGGACCTTACACTTCAAGCTGAATGATTAGATCACAATGCAACCCTCATGTAGAGGCCCTCATAGGGTGAAGAAGCAAACATGAGGCTTGGTATAATACCACTAGAAAGGACACATTTTGGTGTTCAAAATAGGTCGTGATGGGTGGCTAGCCAAGGTGCAACATGTGTACATGGCTAGGGACATGAACTTGGTGTTGTTTATGCCAGTATATGTACTACTGCAAGCTAGTAGTTGTACTACTCCAAGCCTTCAATAAGCTACCTTATGGATTCATTGTATTACTTTTATTTTCTAGAGGTCAATAAATAGATGATTAGCTTGATGTTTGGTCCATCTATTATTTCTGTCATTTAAAATAAGATGATAAGATGTGACTTGGGAAAATTCATGTTTTACATACATTTGTTTTTGTTACATTTGTTTTAATATACCCATTTATATATTAGCATTTTTAATGTTTTTCAAAACAGTGTAAAGAAACATTTAAATAATGTCACAACAAATACATTTAAGTGAATGTTTGATGTTACCAAGTATCTTTATGAATAGCTTGTTACCCTTGGTGATATTAATGCAAGATCCATGACCCATATAATAGTGCAAGATATCATAGAGCTCTAAGAAACTTCAAAGAATGAAAGCTAAAATGGTGTGTGTGTGTGGGATTTCATGAGGGCCAATATGGGCTAAAAATGGGCCACATTTTAAGCAAAGTCATTAGTACTAATCTAACCAATTGCTGAGGTGGGCAAATAGGAAAATACCATTTGCACACGCTAATGTGACATTGGTGGTCCCCTCTATTCACCCCTCTCATATTTTCTTGTTGGTGGCTAGAGGTTGGGGCCACTGCTAAAGTTATCCTAAGTTACTATGCTCTTTTTAGAGTAGGGGCTACCTCAAAAAGTGGTCCGACGATCCTCCCCACTTGCAAATTTCATTGCTAGTGGGGCACCCAAAATCTGAAATTTTGCCTTCCCTCCCAAAAAGTCAAATCTCTCTCGAAAAAAGGTATCTTTTAATGTATTCATCCATTTTTTCCACTTTTTCCCTCATTTAGGCTTTCTGCATGCTCTTTGATCCTCAAACTTGTGCCTTTCTCTCTCAAAAAAGGTATCTTTTAACATATACATCTGATTTTCCCACTTGTTTCCCTCATTTAGGCTTTCTGCATGCTCTTTAATCCTCAAACATGTACCTTTCTCTTCTCCCTGATGTTGCTCACCCATTCTTGAGAGCTTCTTGCTCTTGGAGCCTGCAATATGCACATTTCTCTTCTTTTAACATTTCTTGAGGGCTTCTTGTTCTTAGAGCTTACAACCTGCATCTTTTTCCTCTCTCTCATTTTCTTCACCCTGCTTTGCACTACTTTTTCATGTCCTGTATTTTGTATAATGTTAGAGAGGAAGGTTTGTAGAGGACCTTACACTTCAAGCTGAATGATTAGATCACAATGCAACCCTCATGTAGAGGCCCTCATAGGGTGAAGAAGCAAACATGAGGCTTGGTATAATACCACTAGAAAGGACACATTTTGGAGTTCAAAATAGGTCGTGATGGGTGGCTAGCCAAGGTGCAACATGTGTACATGGCTAGGGACATGAACTTGGTGTTGTTTATGCCAGTATATGTACTACTGCAAGCTAGTAGTTGTACTACTCCAAGCCTTCAATAAGCTACCTTATGGATTCATTGTATTACTTTTATTTTCTAGAGGTCAATAAATAGATGATTAGCTTGATGTTTGGTCCATCTATTATTTCTGTCATTTAAAATAAGATGATAAGATGTGACTTGGGAAAATTCATGTTTTACATACATTTGTTTTTGTTACATTTGTTTTAATATACCCATTTATATATTAGCATTTTTAATGTTTTTCAAAACAGTGTAAAGAAACATTTAAATAATGTCACAACAAATACATTTAAGTGAATGTTTGATGTTACCAAGTATCTTTATGAATAGCTTGTTACCCTTGGTGATATTAATGCAAGATCCATGACCCATATAATAGTGCAAGATATCATAGAGCTCTAAGAAACTTCAAAGAATGAAAGCTAAAATGGTGTGTGTGTGTGGGATTTCATGAGGGCCAATATGGGCTAAAAATGGGCCACATTTTAAGCAAAGTCATTAGTACTAATCTAACCAATTGCTGAGGTGGGCAAATAGGAAAATACCATTTGCACACGCTAATGTGACATTGGTGGTCCCCTCTATTCACCCCTCTCATATTTTCTTGTTGGTGGCTAGAGGTTGGGGCCACTGCTAAAGTTATCCTAAGTTACTATGCTCTTTTTAGAGTAGGGGCTACCTCAAAAAGTGGTCCGACGATCCTCCCCACTTGCAAATTTCATTGCTAGTGGGGCACCCAAAATCTGAAATTTTGCCTTCCCTCCCAAAAAGTCAAATCTCTCTCGAAAAAAGGTATCTTTTAATGTATTCATCCATTTTTTTCACTTTTTCCCTCATTTAGGCTTTCTGCATGCTCTTTGATCCTCAAACTTGTGCCTTTCTCTCTCAAAAAAGGTATCTTTTAACATATACATCTGATTTTCCCACTTGTTTCCCTCATTTAGGCTTTCTGCATGCTCTTTAATCCTCAAACATGTACCTTTCTCTTCTCCTTGATCTTGCTCACCCATTCTTGAGAGCTTCTTGCTCTTGTTGGAGCCTGCAATATGCACATTTCTCTTCTTTTAACATTTCTTGAGGGCTTCTTGTTCTTAGAGCTTACAACCTGCATCTTTTTCCTCTCTCTCATTTTCTTCACCCTGCTTTGCACTACTTTTTCATGTCCTGTATTTTGTATAATGTTAGAGAGGAAGGTTTGTAGAGGACCTTACACTTCAAGCTGAGTGATTAGATCACAATGCAACCCTCATGTAGAGGCCCTCATAGGGTGAGGCTTGGTATAATACCACTAGAAAGGACACATTTTGGAGTTCAAAATAGGTCGTGATGGGTGGCTAGCCAAGGTGCAACATGTGTACATGGCTAGGGACATGAACTTGGTGTTGTTTATGCCAGTATATGTACTACTGCAAGCTAGTAGTTGTACTACTCCAAGCCTTCAATAAGCTACCTTATGGATTCATTGTATTACTTTTATTTTCTAGAGGTCAATAAATAGATGATTAGCTTGATGTTTGGTCCATCTATTATTTCTGTCATTTAAAATAAGATGATAAGATGTGACTTGGGAAAATTCATGTTTTACATACATTTGTTTTTGTTACATTTGTTTTAATATACCCATTTATATATTAGCATTTTTAATGTTTTTCAAAACAGTGTAAAGAAACATTTAAATAATGTCACAACAAATACATTTAAGTGAATGTTTGATGTTACCAAGTATCTTTATGAATAGCTTGTTACCCTTGGTGATATTAATGCAAGATCCATGACCCATATAATAGTGCAAGATATCATAGAGCTCTAAGAAACTTCAAAGAATGAAAGCTAAAATGGTGTGTGTGTGTGGGATTTCATGAGGGCCAATATGGGCTAAAAATGGGCCACATTTTAAGCAAAGTCATTAGTACTAATCTAACCAATTGCTGAGGTGGGCAAATAGGAAAATACCATTTGCACACGCTAATGTGACATTGGTGGTCCCCTCTATTCACCCCTCTCATATTTTCTTGTTGGTGGCTAGAGGTTGGGGCCACTGCTAAAGTTATCCTAAGTTACTATGCTCTTTTTAGAGTAGGGGCTACCTCAAAAAGTGGTCCGACGATCCTCCCCACTTGCAAATTTCATTGCTAGTGGGGCACCCAAAATCTGAAATTTTGCCTTCCCTCCCAAAAAGTCAAATCTCTCTCGAAAAAAGGTATCTTTTAATGTATTCATCCATTTTTTTCACTTTTTCCCTCATTTAGGCTTTCTGCATGCTCTTTGATCCTCAAACTTGTGCCTTTCTCTCTCAAAAAAGGTATCTTTTAACATATACATCTGATTTTCCCACTTGTTTCCCTCATTTAGGCTTTCTGCATGCTCTTTAATCCTCAAACATGTACCTTTCTCTTCTCCTTGATCTTGCTCACCCATTCTTGAGAGCTTCTTGCTCTTGTTGGAGCCTGCAATATGCACATTTCTCTTCTTTTAACATTTCTTGAGGGCTTCTTGTTCTTAGAGCTTACAACCTGCATCTTTTTCCTCTCTCTCATTTTCTTCACCCTGCTTTGCACTACTTTTTCATGTCCTGTATTTTGTATAATGTTAGAGAGGAAGGTTTGTAGAGGACCTTACACTTCAAGCTGAGTGATTAGATCACAATGCAACCCTCATGTAGAGGCCCTCATAGGGTGAGGCTTGGTATAATACCACTAGAAAGGACACATTTTGGAGTTCAAAATAGGTCGTGATGGGTGGCTAGCCAAGGTGCAACATGTGTACATGGCTAGGGACATGAACTTGGTGTTGTTTATGCCAGTATATGTACTACTGCAAGCTAGTAGTTGTACTACTCCAAGCCTTCAATAAGCTACCTTATGGATTCATTGTATTACTTTTATTTTCTAGAGGTCAATAAATAGATGATTAGCTTGATGTTTGGTCCATCTATTATTTCTGTCATTTAAAATAAGATGATAAGATGTGACTTGGGAAAATTCATGTTTTACATACATTTGTTTTTGTTACATTTGTTTTAATATACCCATTTATATATTAGCATTTTTAATGTTTTTCAAAACAGTGTAAAGAAACATTTAAATAATGTCACAACAAATACATTTAAGTGAATGTTTGATGTTACCAAGTATCTTTATGAATAGCTTGTTACCCTTGGTGATATTAATGCAAGATCCATGACCCATATAATAGTGCAAGATATCATAGAGCTCTAAGAAACTTCAAAGAATGAAAGGTAAAATGGTGTGTGTGTGTGGGATTTCATGAGGGCCAATATGGGCTAAAAATGGGCCACATTTTAAGCAAAGTCATTAGTACTAATCTAACCAATTGCTGAGGTGGGCAAATAGGAAAATACCATTTGCACACGCTAATGTGACATTGGTGGTCCCCTCTATTCACCCCTCTCATATTTTCTTGTTGGTGGCTAGAGGTTGGGGCCACTGCTAAAGTTATCCTAAGTTACTATGCTCTTTTTACAGTAGGGGCTACCTCAAAAAGTGGTCCGACGATCCTCCCCACTTGCAAATTTCATTGCTAGTGGGGCACCCAAAATCTGAAATTTTGCCTTCCCTCCCAAAAAGTCAAATCTCTCTCGAAAAAAGGTATCTTTTAATGTATTCATCCATTTTTTCCACTTTTTCCCTCATTTAGGCTTTCTGCATGCTCTTTGATCCTCAAACTTGTGCCTTTCTCTCTCAAAAAAGGTATCTTTCAACATATACATCTGATTTTCCCACTTGTTTCCCTCATTTAGGCTTTCTGCATGCTCTTTAATCCTCAAACATGTACCTTTCTCTTCTCCCTGATGTTGCTCACCCATTCTTGAGAGCTTCTTGCTCTTGGAGCCTGCAATATGCACATTTCTCTTCTTTTAACATTTCTTGAGGGCTTCTTGTTCTTAGAGCTTACAACCTGCATCTTTTTCCTCTCTCTCATTTTCTTCACCCTGCTTTGCACTACTTTTTCATGTCCTGTATTTTGTATAATGTTAGAGAGGAAGGTTTGTAGAGGACCTTACACTTCAAGCTGAATGATTAGATCACAATGCAACCCTCATGTAGAGGCCCTCATAGGGTGAAGAAGCAAACATGAGGCTTGGTATAATACCACTAGAAAGGACACATTTTGGAGTTCAAAATAGGTCGTGATGGGTGGCTAGCCAAGGTGCAACATGTGTACATGGCTAGGGACATGAACTTGGTGTTGTTTATGCCAGTATATGTACTACTGCAAGCTAGTAGTTGTACTACTCCAAGCCTTCAATAAGCTACCTTATGGATTCATTGTATTACTTTTATTTTCTAGAGGTCAATAAATAGATGATTAGCTTGATGTTTGGTCCATCTATTATTTCTGTCATTTAAAATAAGATGATAAGATGTGACTTGGGAAAATTCATGTTTTACATACATTTGTTTTTGTTACATTTGTTTTAATATACCCATTTATATATTAGCATTTTTAATGTTTTTCAAAACAGTGTAAAGAAACATTTAAATAATGTCACAACAAATACATTTAAGTGAATGTTTGATGTTACCAAGTATCTTTATGAATAGCTTGTTACCCTTGGTGATATTAATGCAAGATCCATGACCCATATAATAGTGCAAGATATCATAGAGCTCTAAGAAACTTCAAAGAATGAAAGGTAAAATGGTGTGTGTGTGTGGGATTTCATGAGGGCCAATATGGGCTAAAAATGGGCCACATTTTAAGCAAAGTCATTAGTACTAATCTAACCAATTGCTGAGGTGGGCAAATAGGAAAATACCATTTGCACACGCTAATGTGACATTGGTGGTCCCCTCTATTCACCCCTCTCATATTTTCTTGTTGGTGGCTAGAGGTTGGGGCCACTGCTAAAGTTATCCTAAGTTACTATGCTCTTTTTAGAGTAGGGGCTACCTCAAAAAGTGGTCCGACGATCCTCCCCACTTGCAAATTTCATTGCTAGTGGGGCACCCATAATCTGAAATTTTGCCCTCCCTCCCAAAAAGTCAAATCTCTCTCGAAAAAAGGTATCTTTTAATGTATTCATCCATTTTTTCCACTTTTTCCCTCATTTAGGCTTTCTGCATGCTCTTTGATCCTCAAACTTGTGCCTTTCTCTCTCAAAAAAGGTATCTTTTAACATATACATCTGATTTTCCCACTTGTTTCCCTCATTTAGGCTTTCTGCATGCTCTTTAATCCTCAAACATGTACCTTTCTCTTCTCCCTGATCTTGCTCACCCATTCTTGAGAGCTTCTTGCTCTTGTTGGAGCCTGCAATATGCACATTTCTCTTCTTTTAACATTTCTTGAGGGCTTCTTGTTCTTAGAGCTTACAACCTGCATCTTTTTCCTCTCTCTCATTTTCTTCACCCTGCTTTGCACTACTTTTTCATGTCCTGTATTTTGTATAATGTTAGAGAGGAAGGTTTGTAGAGGACCTTACACTTCAAGCTGAATGATTAGATCACAATGCAACCCTCATGTAGAGGCCCTCATAGGGTGAAGAAGCAAACATGAGGCTTGGTATAATACCACTAGAAAGGACACATTTTGGAGTTCAAAATAGGTCGTGATGGGTGGCTAGCCAAGGTGCAACATGTGTACATGGCTAGGGACATGAACTTGGTGTTGTTTATGCCAGTATATGTACTACTGCAAGCTAGTAGTTGTACTACTCCAAGCCTTCAATAAGCTACCTTATGGATTCATTGTATTACTTTTATTTTCTAGAGGTCAATAAATAGATGATTAGCTTGATGTTTGGTCCATCTATTATTTCTGTCATTTAAAATAAGATGATAAGATGTGACTTGGGAAAATTCATATTTTACATACATTTGTTTTTGTTACATTTGTTTTAATATACCCATTTATATATTAGCATTTTTAATGTTTTTCAAAACAGTGTAAAGAAACATTTAAATAATGTCACAACAAATACATTTAAGTGAATGTTTGATGTTACCAAGTATCTTTATGAATAGCTTGTTACCCTTGGTGATATTAATGCAAGATCCATGACCCATATAATAGTGCAAGATATCATAGAGCTCTAAGAAACTTCAAAGAATGAAAGCTAAAATGGTGTGTGTGTGTGGGATTTCATGAGGGCCAATATGGGCTAAAAATGGGCCACATTTTAAGCAAAGTCATTAGTACTAATCTAACCAATTGCTGAGGTGGGCAAATAGGAAAATACCATTTGCACACGCTAATGTGACATTGGTGGTCCCCTCTATTCACCCCTCTCATATTTTCTTGTTGGTGGCTAGAGGTTGGGGCCACTGCTAAAGTTATCCTAAGTTACTATGCTCTTTTTAGAGTAGGGGCTACCTCAAAAAGTGGTCCGACGATCCTCCCCACTTGCAAATTTCATTGCTAGTGGGGCACCCAAAATCTGAAATTTTGCCTTCCCTCCCAAAAAGTCAAATCTCTCTCGAAAAAAGGTATCTTTTAATGTATTCATCCATTTTTTCCACTTTTTCCCTCATTTAGGCTTTCTGCATGCTCTTTGATCCTCAAATTTGTGCCTTTTCTCTCTCAAAAAAGGTATCTTTTAACATATACATCTGATTTTCCCACTTGTTTCCCTCATTTAGGCTTTCTGCATGCTCTTTAATCCTCAAACATGTACCTTTCTCTTCTCCCTGATCTTGCTCACCCATTCTTGAGAGCTTCTTGCTCTTGTTGGAGCCTGCAATATGCACATTTCTCTTCTTTTAACATTTCTTGAGGGCTTCTTGTTCTTAGAGCTTACAACCTGCATCTTTTTCCTCTCTCTCATTTTCTTCACCCTGCTTTGCACTACTTTTTCATGTCCTGTATTTTGTATAATGTTAGAGAGGAAGGTTTGTAGAGGACCTTACACTTCAAGCTGAATGATTAGATCACAATGCAACCCTCATGTAGAGGCCCTCATAGGGTGAAGAAGCAAACATGAGGCTTGGTATAATACCACTAGAAAGGACACATTTTGGAGTTCAAAATAGGTCGTGATGGGTGGCTAGCCAAGGTGCAACATGTGTACATGGCTAGGGACATGAACTTGGTGTTGTTTATGCCAGTATATGTACTACTGCAAGCTAGTAGTTGTACTACTCCAAGCCTTCAATAAGCTACCTTATGGATTCATTGTATTACTTTTATTTTCTAGAGGTCAATAAATAGATGATTAGCTTGATGTTTGGTCCATCTATTATTTCTGTCATTTAAAATAAGATGATAAGATGTGACTTGGGAAAATTCATGTTTTACATACATTTGTTTTTGTTACATTTGTTTTAATATACCCATTTATATATTAGCATTTTTAATGTTTTTCAAAACAGTGTAAAGAAACATTTAAATAATGTCACAACAAATACATTTAAGTGAATGTTTGATGTTACCAAGTATCTTTATGAATAGCTTGTTACCCTTGGTGATATTAATGCAAGATCCATGACCCATATAATAGTGCAAGATATCATAGAGCTCTAAGAAACTTCAAAGAATGAAAGCTAAAATGGTGTGTGTGTGTGGGATTTCATGAGGGCCAATATGGGCTAAAAATGGGCCACATTTTAAGCAAAGTCATTAGTACTAATCTAACCAATTGCTGAGGTGGGCAAATAGGAAAATACCATTTGCACACGCTAATGTGACATTGGTGGTCCCCTCTATTCACCCCTCTCATATTTTCTTGTTGGTGACTAGAGGTTGGGGCCACTGCTAAAGTTATCCTAAGTTACTATGCTCTTTTTACAGTAGGGGCTACCTCAAAAAGTGGTCCGACGATCCTCCCCACTTGCAAATTTCATTGCTAGTGGGGCACCCAAAATCTGAAATTTTGCCTTCCCTCCCAAAAAGTCAAATCTCTCTCGAAAAAAGGTATCTTTTAATGTATTCATCCATTTTTTCCACTTTTTCCCTCATTTAGGCTTTCTGCATGCTCTTTGATCCTCAAACTTGTGCCTTTCTCTCTCAAAAAAGGTATCTTTTAACATATACATCTGATTTTCCCACTTGTTTCCCTCATTTAGGCTTTCTGCATGCTCTTTAATCCTCAAACATGTACCTTTCTCTTCTCCCTGATGTTGCTCACCCATTCTTGAGAGCTTCTTGCTCTTGGAGCCTGCAATATGCACATTTCTCTTCTTTTAACATTTCTTGAGGGCTTCTTGTTCTTAGAGCTTACAACCTGCATCTTTTTCCTCTCTCTCATTTTCTTCACCCTGCTTTGCACTACTTTTTCATGTCCTGTATTTTGTATAATGTTAGAGAGGAAGGTTTGTAGAGGACCTTACACTTCAAGCTGAATGATTAGATCACAATGCAACCCTCATGTAGAGGCCCTCATAGGGTGAAGAAGCAAACATGAGGCTTGGTATAATACCACTAGAAAGGACACATTTTGGAGTTCAAAATAGGTCGTGATGGGTGGCTAGCCAAGGTGCAACATGTGTACATGGCTAGGGACATGAACTTGGTGTTGTTTATGCCAGTATATGTACTACTGCAAGCTAGTAGTTGTACTACTCCAAGCCTTCAATAAGCTACCTTATGGATTCATTGTATTACTTTTATTTTCTAGAGGTCAATAAATAGATGATTAGCTTGATGTTTGGTCCATCTATTATTTCTGTCATTTAAAATAAGATGATAAGATGTGACTTGGGAAAATTCATGTTTTACATACATTTGTTTTTGTTACATTTGTTTTAATATACCCATTTATATATTAGCATTTTTAATGTTTTTCAAAACAGTGTAAAGAAACATTTAAATAATGTCACAACAAATACATTTAAGTGAATGTTTGATGTTACCAAGTATCTTTATGAATAGCTTGTTACCCTTGGTGATATTAATGCAAGATCCATGACCCATATAATAGTGCAAGATATCATAGAGCTCTAAGAAACTTCAAAGAATGAAAGCTAAAATGGTGTGTGTGTGTGGGATTTCATGAGGGCCAATATGGGCTAAAAATGGGCCACATTTTAAGCAAAGTCATTAGTACTAATCTAACCAATTGCTGAGGTGGGCAAATAGGAAAATACCATTTGCACACGCTAATGTGACATTGGTGGTCCCCTCTATTCACCCCTCTCATATTTTCTTGTTGGTGGCTAGAGGTTGGGGCCACTGCTAAAGTTATCCTAAGTTACTATGCTCTTTTTAGAGTAGGGGCTACCTCAAAAAGTGGTCCGACGATCCTCCCCACTTGCAAATCTCATTGCTAGTGGGGCACCCAAAATCTGAAATTTTGCCTTCCCTCCCAAAAAGTCAAATCTCTCTCGAAAAAAGGTATCTTTTAATGTATTCATCCATTTTTTCCACTTTTTCCCTCATTTAGGCTTTCTGCATGCTCTTTGATCCTCAAACTTGTGCCTGTCTCTCTCAAAAAAGGTATCCTTTAACATATACATCTGATTTTCCCACTTGTTTCCCTCATTTAGGCTTTCTGCATGCTCTTTAATCCTCAAACATGTACCTTTCTCTTCTCCCTGATCTTGCTCACCCATTCTTGAGAGCTTCTTGCTCTTGGAGCCTGCAATATGCACATTTCTCTTCTTTTAACATTTCTTGAGGGCTTCTTGTTCTTAGAGCTTACAACCTGCATCTTTTTTCTCTCTCTCATTTTCTTCACCCTGCTTTGCACTACTTTTTCATGTCCTGTATTTTGTATAATGTTAGAGAGGAAGGTTTGTAGAGGACCTTACACTTCAAGCTGAATGATTAGATCACAATGCAACCCTCATGTAGAGGCCCTCATAGGGTGAAGAAGCAAACATGAGGCTTGGTATAATACCACTAGAAAGGACACATTTTGGTGTTCAAAATAGGTCGTGATGGGTGGCTAGCCAAGGTGCAACATGTGTACATGGCTAGGGACATGAACTTGGTGTTGTTTATGCCAGTATATGTACTACTGCAAGCTAGTAGTTGTACTACTCCAAGCCTTCAATAAGCTACCTTATGGATTCATTGTATTACTTTTATTTTCTAGAGGTCAATAAATAGATGATTAGCTTGATGTTTGGTCCATCTATTATTTCTGTCATTTAAAATAAGATGATAAGATGTGACTTGGGAAAATTCATGTTTTACATACATTTATTTTTGTTACATTTGTTTTAATATACCCATTTATATATTAGCATTTTTAATGTTTTTCAAAACAGTGTAAAGAAACATTTAAATAATGTCACAACAAATACATTTAAGTGAATGTTTGATGTTACCAAGTATCTTTATGAATAGCTTGTTACCCTTGGTGATATTAATGCAAGATCCATGACCCATATAATAGTGCAAGATATCATAGAGCTCTAAGAAACTTCAAAGAATGAAAGCTAAAATGGTGTGTGTGTGTGGGATTTCATGAGGGCCAATATGGGCTAAAAATGGGCCACATTTTAAGCAAAGTCATTAGTACTAATCTAACCAATTGCTGAGGTGGGCAAATAGGAAAATACCATTTGCACACGCTAATGTGACATTGGTGGTCCCCTCTATTCACCCCTCTCATATTTTCTTGTTGGTGGCTAGAGGTTGGGGCCACTGCTAAAGTTATCCTAAGTTACTATGCTCTTTTTAGAGTAGGGGCTACCTCAAAAAGTGGTCCGACGATCCTCCCCACTTGCAAATTTCATTGCTAGTGGGGCACCCAAAATCTGAAATTTTGCCTTCCCTCCCAAAAAGTCAAATCTCTCTCGAAAAAAGGTATCTTTTAATGTATTCATCCATTTTTTCCACTTTTTCCCTCATTTAGGCTTTCTGCATGCTCTTTGATCCTCAAACTTGTGCCTTTCTCTCTCAAAAAAGGTATCTTTTAACATATACATCTGATTTTCCCACTTGTTTCCCTCATTTAGGCTTTCTGCATGCTCTTTAATCCTCAAACATGTACCTTTCTCTTCTCCCTGATGTTGCTCACCCATTCTTGAGAGCTTCTTGCTCTTGGAGCCTGCAATATGCACATTTCTCTTCTTTTAACATTTCTTGAGGGCTTCTTGTTCTTAGAGCTTACAACCTGCATCTTTTTCCTCTCTCTCATTTTCTTCACCCTGCTTTGCACTACTTTTTCATGTCCTGTATTTTGTATAATGTTAGAGAGGAAGGTTTGTAGAGGACCTTACACTTCAAGCTGAATGATTAGATCACAATGCAACCCTCATGTAGAGGCCCTCATAGGGTGAAGAAGCAAACATGAGGCTTGGTATAATACCACTAGAAAGGACACATTTTGGAGTTCAAAATAGGTCGTGATGGGTGGCTAGCCAAGGTGCAACATGTGTACATGGCTAGGGACATGAACTTGGTGTTGTTTATGCCAGTATATGTACTACTGCAAGCTAGTAGTTGTACTACTCCAAGCCTTCAATAAGCTACCTTATGGATTCATTGTATTACTTTTATTTTCTAGAGGTCAATAAATAGATGATTAGCTTGATGTTTGGTCCATCTATTATTTCTGTCATTTAAAATAAGATGATAAGATGTGACTTGGGAAAATTCATGTTTTACAATCATTTGTTTTTGTTACATTTGTTTTAATATACCCATTTATATATTAGCATTTTTAATGTTTTTCAAAACAGTGTAAAGAAACATTTAAATAATGTCACAACAAATACATTTAAGTGAATGTTTGATGTTACCAAGTATCTTTATGAATAGCTTGTTACCCTTGGTGATATTAATGCAAGATCCATGACCCATATAATAGTGCAAGATATCATAGAGCTCTAAGAAACTTCAAAGAATGAAAGCTAAAATGGTGTGTGTGTGTGGGATTTCATGAGGGCCAATATGGGCTAAAAATGAGCCACATTTTAAGCAAAGTCATTAGTACTAATCTAACCAATTGCTGAGGTGGGCAAATAGGAAAATACCATTTGCACACGCTAATGTAACATTGGTGGTCCCCTCTATTCACCCCTCTCATATTTTCTTGTTGGTGGCTAGAGGTTGGGGCCACTGCTAAAGTTATCCTAAGTTACTATGCTCTTTTTAGAGTAGGGGCTACCTCAAAAAGTGGTCCGACGATCCTCCCCACTTGCAAATTTCATTGCTAGTGGGGCACCCAAAATCTGAAATTTTGCCTTCCCTCCCAAAAAGTCAAATCTCTCTCGAAAAAAGGTATCTTTTAATGTATTCATCCATTTTTTCCACTTTTTCCCTCATTTAGGCTTTCTGCATGCTCTTTGATCCTCAAACTTGTGCCTTTCTCTCTCAAAAAAGGTATCTTTTAACATATACATCTGATTTTCCCACTTGTTTCCCTCATTTAGGCTTTCTGCATGCTCTTTAATCCTCAAACATGTACCTTTCTCTTCTCCCTGATCTTGCTCACCCATTCTTGAGAGCTTCTTGCTCTTGTTGGAGCCTGCAATATGCACATTTCTCTTCTTTTAACATTTCTTGAGGGCTTCTTGTTCTTAGAGCTTACAACCTGCATCTTTTTCCTCTCTCTCATTTTCTTCACCCTGCTTTGCACTACTTTTTCATGTCCTGTATTTTGTATAATGTTAGAGAGGAAGGTTTGTAGAGGACCTTACACTTCAAGCTGAATGATTAGATCACAATGCAACCCTCATGTGGAGGCCCTCATAGGGTGAGGCTTGGTATAATACCACTAGAAAGGACACATTTTGGAGTTCAAAATAGGTCGTGATGGGTGGCTAGCCAAGGTGCAACATGTGTACATGGCTAGGGACATGAACTTGGTGTTGTTTATGCCAGTATATGTACTACTGCAAGCTAGTAGTTGTACTACTCCAAGCCTTCAATAAGCTACCTTATGGATTCATTGTATTACTTTTATTTTCTAGAGGTCAATAAATAGATGATTAGCTTGATGTTTGGTCCATCTATTATTTCTGTCATTTAAAATAAGATGATAAGATGTGACTTGGGAAAATTCATGTTTTACATACATTTGTTTTTGTTACATTTGTTTTAATATACCCATTTATATATTAGCATTTTTAATGTTTTTCAAAACAGTGTAAAGAAACATTTAAATAATGTCACAACAAATACATTTAAGTGAATGTTTGATGTTACCAAGTATCTTTATGAATAGCTTGTTACCCTTGGTGATATTAATGCAAGATCCATGACCCATATAATAGTGCAAGATATCATAGAGCTCTAAGAAACTTCAAAGAATGAAAGCTAAAATGGTGTGTGTGTGTGGGATTTCATGAGGGCCAATATGGGCTAAAAATGGGCCACATTTTAAGCAAAGTCATTAGTACTAATCTAACCAATTGCTGAGGTGGGCAAATAGGAAAATACCATTTGCACACGCTAATGTGACATTGGTGGTCCCCTCTATTCACCCCTCTCTAGAGGTTGGGGCCACTGCTAAAGTTATCCTAAGTTACTATGCTCTTTTTAGAGTAGGGGCTACCTCAAAAAGTGGTCCGACGATCCTCCCCACTTGCAAATTTCATTGCTAGTGGGGCACCCAAAATCTGAAATTTTGCCTTCCCTCCCAAAAAGTCAAATCTCTCTCGAAAAAAGGTATCTTTTAATGTATTCATCCATTTTTTCCACTTTTTCCCTCATTTAGGCTTTCTGCATGCTCTTTGATCCTCAAACTTGTGCCTTTCTCTCTCAAAAAAGGTATCTTTTAACATATACATCTGATTTTCCCACTTGTTTCCCTCATTTAGGCTTTCTGCATGCTCTTTAATCCTCAAACATGTACCTTTCTCTTCTCCTTGATCTTGCTCACCCATTCTTGAGAGCTTCTTGCTCTTGTTGGAGCCTGCAATATGCACATTTCTCTTCTTTTAACATTTCTTGAGGGCTTCTTGTTCTTAGAGCTTACAACCTGCATCTTTTTCCTCTCTCTCATTTTCTTCACCCTGCTTTGCACTACTTTTTCATGTCCTGTATTTTGTATAATGTTAGAGAGGAAGGTTTGTAGAGGACCTTACACTTCAAGCTGAGTGATTAGATCACAATGCAACCCTCATGTAGAGGCCCTCATAGGGTGAGGCTTGGTATAATACCACTAGAAAGGACACATTTTGGAGTTCAAAATAGGTCGTGATGGGTGGCTAGCCAAGGTGCAACATGTGTACATGGCTAGGGACATGAACTTGGTGTTGTTTATGCCAGTATATGTACTACTGCAAGCTAGTAGTTGTACTACTCCAAGCCTTCAATAAGCTACCTTATGGATTCATTGTATTACTTTTATTTTCTAGAGGTCAATAAATAGATGATTAGCTTGATGTTTGGTCCATCTATTATTTCTGTCATTTAAAATAAGATGATAAGATGTGACTTGGGAAAATTCATGTTTTACATACATTTGTTTTTGTTACATTTGTTTTAATATACCCATTTATATATTAGCATTTTTAATGTTTTTCAAAACAGTGTAAAGAAACATTTAAATAATGTCACAACAAATACATTTAAGTGAATGTTTGATGTTACCAAGTATCTTTATGAATAGCTTGTTACCCTTGGTGATATTAATGCAAGATCCATGACCCATATAATAGTGCAAGATATCATAGAGCTCTAAGAAACTTCAAAGAATGAAAGCTAAAATGGTGTGTGTGTGTGGGATTTCATGAGGGCCAATATGGGCTAAAAATGGGCCACATTTTAAGCAAAGTCATTAGTACTAATCTAACCAATTGCTGAGGTGGGCAAATAGGAAAATACCATTTGCACACGCTAATGTGACATTGGTGGTCCCCTCTATTCACCCCTCTCTAGAGGTTGGGGCCACTGCTAAAGTTATCCTAAGTTACTATGCTCTTTTTAGAGTAGGGGCTACCTCAACAAGTGGTCCGACGATCCTCCCCACTTGCAAATTTCATTGCTAGTGGGGCACCCAAAATCTGAAATTTTGCCTTCCCTCCCAAAAAGTCAAATCTCTCTCAAAAAAAGGTATCTTTTAATGTATTCATCCATTTTTTCCACTTTTTCCCTCATTTAGGCTTTCTGCATGCTCTTTGATCCTCAAATTTGTGCCTTTTCTCTCTCAAAAAAGGTATCTTTTAACATATACATCTGATTTTCCCACTTGTTTCCCTCATTTAGGCTTTCTGCATGCTCTTTAATCCTCAAACATGTACCTTTCTCTTCTCCCTGATCTTGCTCACCCATTCTTGAGAGCTTCTTGCTCTTGTTGGAGCCTGCAATATGCACATTTCTCTTCTTTTAACATTTCTTGAGGGCTTCTTGTTCTTAGAGCTTACAACCTGCATCTTTTTCCTCTCTCTCATTTTCTTCACCCTGCTTTGCACTACTTTTTCATGTCCTGTATTTTGTATAATGTTAGAGAGGAAGGTTTGTAGAGGACCTTACACTTCAAGCTGAGTGATTAGATCACAATGCAACCCTCATGTAGAGGCCCTCATAGGGTGAGGCTTGGTATAATACCACTAGAAAGGACACATTTTGGAGTTCAAAATAGGTCGTGATGGGTGGCTAGCCAAGGTGCAACATGTGTACATGGCTAGGGACATGAACTTGGTGTTGTTTATGCCAGTATATGTACTACTGCAAGCTAGTAGTTGTACTACTCCAAGCCTTCAATAAGCTACCTTATGGATTCATTGTATTACTTTTATTTTCTAGAGGTCAATAAATAGATGATTAGCTTGATGTTTGGTCCATCTATTATTTCTGTCATTTAAAATAAGATGATAAGATGTGACTTGGGAAAATTCATGTTTTACATACATTTGTTTTTGTTACATTTGTTTTAATATACCCATTTATATATTAGCATTTTTAATGTTTTTCAAAACAGTGTAAAGAAACATTTAAATAATGTCACAACAAATACATTTAAGTGAATGTTTGATGTTACCAAGTATCTTTATGAATAGCTTGTTACCCTTGGTGATATTAATGCAAGATCCATGACCCATATAATAGTGCAAGATATCATAGAGCTCTAAGAAACTTCAAAGAATGAAAGCTAAAATGGTGTGTGTGTGTGGGATTTCATGAGGGCCAATATGGGCTAAAAATGGGCCACATTTTAAGCAAAGTCATTAGTACTAATCTAATCAATTGCTGAGGTGGGCAAATAGGAAAATACCATTTGCACACGCTAATGTGACATTGGTGGTCCCCTCTATTCACCCCTCTCATATTTTCTTGTTGGTGGCTAGAGGTTGGGGCCACTGCTAAAGTTATCCTAAGTTACTATGCTCTTTTTAGAGTAGGGGCTACCTCAAAAAGTGGTCCGACGATCCTCCCCACTTGCAAATCTCATTGCTAGTGGGGCACCCAAAATCTGAAATTTTGCCTTCCCTCCCAAAAAGTCAAATCTCTCTCGAAAAAAGGTATCTTTTAATGTATTCATCCATTTTTTCCACTTTTTCCCTCATTTAGGCTTTCTGCATGCTCTTTGATCCTCAAACTTGTGCCTGTCTCTCTCAAAAAAGGTATCCTTTAACATATACATCTGATTTTCCCACTTGTTTCCCTCATTTAGGCTTTCTGCATGCTCTTTAATCCTCAAACATGTACCTTTCTCTTCTCCCTGATCTTGCTCACCCATTCTTGAGAGCTTCTTGCTCTTGGAGCCTGCAATATGCACATTTCTCTTCTTTTAACATTTCTTGAGGGCTTCTTGTTCTTAGAGCTTACAACCTGCATCTTTTTTCTCTCTCTCATTTTCTTCACCCTGCTTTGCACTACTTTTTCATGTCCTGTATTTTGTATAATGTTAGAGAGGAAGGTTTGTAGAGGACCTTACACTTCAAGCTGAATGATTAGATCACAATGCAACCCTCATGTAGAGGCCCTCATAGGGTGAAGAAGCAAACATGAGGCTTGGTATAATACCACTAGAAAGGACACATTTTGGTGTTCAAAATAGGTCGTGATGGGTGGCTAGCCAAGGTGCAACATGTGTACATGGCTAGGGACATGAACTTGGTGTTGTTTATGCCAGTATATGTACTACTGCAAGCTAGTAGTTGTACTACTCCAAGCCTTCAATAAGCTACCTTATGGATTCATTGTATTACTTTTATTTTCTAGAGGTCAATAAATAGATGATTAGCTTGATGTTTGGTCCATCTATTATTTCTGTCATTTAAAATAAGATGATAAGATGTGACTTGGGAAAATTCATGTTTTACATACATTTGTTTTTGTTACATTTGTTTTAATATACCCATTTATATATTAGCATTTTTAATGTTTTTCAAAACAGTGTAAAGAAACATTTAAATAATGTCACAACAAATACATTTAAGTGAATGTTTGATGTTACCAAGTATCTTTATGAATAGCTTGTTACCCTTGGTGATATTAATGCAAGATCCATGACCCATATAATAGTGCAAGATATCATAGAGCTCTAAGAAACTTCAAAGAATGAAAGCTAAAATGGTGTGTGTGTGTGGGATTTCATGAGGGCCAATATGGGCTAAAAATGGGCCACATTTTAAGCAAAGTCATTAGTACTAATCTAACCAATTGCTGAGGTGGGCAAATAGGAAAATACCATTTGCACACGCTAATGTGACATTGGTGGTCCCCTCTATTCACCCCTCTCATATTTTCTTGTTGGTGGCTAGAGGTTGGGGCCACTGCTAAAGTTATCCTAAGTTACTATGCTCTTTTTAGAGTAGGGGCTACCTCAAAAAGTGGTCCGACGATCCTCCCCACTTGCAAATTTCATTGCTAGTGGGGCACCCAAAATCTGAAATTTTGCCTTCCCTCCCAAAAAGTCAAATCTCTCTCGAAAAAAGGTATCTTTTAATGTATTCATCCATTTTTTCCACTTTTTCCCTCATTTAGGCTTTCTGCATGCTCTTTGATCCTCAAACTTGTGCCTTTCTCTCTCAAAAAAGGTATCTTTTAACATATACATCTGATTTTCCCACTTGTTTCCCTCATTTAGGCTTTCTGCATGCTCTTTAATCCTCAAACATGTACCTTTCTCTTCTCCCTGATGTTGCTCACCCATTCTTGAGAGCTTCTTGCTCTTGGAGCCTGCAATATGCACATTTCTCTTCTTTTAACATTTCTTGAGGGCTTCTTGTTCTTAGAGCTTACAACCTGCATCTTTTTCCTCTCTCTCATTTTCTTCACCCTGCTTTGCACTACTTTTTCATGTCCTGTATTTTGTATAATGTTAGAGAGGAAGGTTTGTAGAGGACCTTACACTTCAAGCTGAATGATTAGATCACAATGCAACCCTCATGTAGAGGCCCTCATAGGGTGAAGAAGCAAACATGAGGCTTGGTATAATACCACTAGAAAGGACACATTTTGGAGTTCAAAATAGGTCGTGATGGGTGGCTAGCCAAGGTGCAACATGTGTACATGGCTAGGGACATGAACTTGGTGTTGTTTATGCCAGTATATGTACTACTGCAAGCTAGTAGTTGTACTACTCCAAGCCTTCAATAAGCTACCTTATGGATTCATTGTATTACTTTTATTTTCTAGAGGTCAATAAATAGATGATTAGCTTGATGTTTGGTCCATCTATTATTTCTGTCATTTAAAATAAGATGATAAGATGTGACTTGGGAAAATTCATGTTTTACATACATTTGTTTTTGTTACATTTGTTTTAATATACCCATTTATATATTAGCATTTTTAATGTTTTTCAAAACAGTGTAAAGAAACATTTAAATAATGTCACAACAAATACATTTAAGTGAATGTTTGATGTTACCAAGTATCTTTATGAATAGCTTGTTACCCTTGGTGATATTAATGCAAGATCCATGACCCATATAATAGTGCAAGATATCATAGAGCTCTAAGAAACTTCAAAGAATGAAAGCTAAAATGGTGTGTGTGTGTGGGATTTCATGAGGGCCAATATGGGCTAAAAATGAGCCACATTTTAAGCAAAGTCATTAGTACTAATCTAACCAATTGCTGAGGTGGGCAAATAGGAAAATACCATTTGCACACGCTAATGTAACATTGGTGGTCCCCTCTATTCACCCCTCTCATATTTTCTTGTTGGTGGCTAGAGGTTGGGGCCACTGCTAAAGTTATCCTAAGTTACTATGCTCTTTTTAGAGTAGGGGCTACCTCAAAAAGTGGTCCGACGATCCTCCCCACTTGCAAATTTCATTGCTAGTGGGGCACCCAAAATCTGAAATTTTGCCTTCCCTCCCAAAAAGTCAAATCTCTCTCGAAAAAAGGTATCTTTTAATGTATTCATCCATTTTTTCCACTTTTTCCCTCATTTAGGCTTTCTGCATGCTCTTTGATCCTCAAACTTGTGCCTTTCTCTCTCAAAAAAGGTATCTTTTAACATATACATCTGATTTTCCCACTTGTTTCCCTCATTTAGGCTTTCTGCATGCTCTTTAATCCTCAAACATGTACCTTTCTCTTCTCCCTGATCTTGCTCACCCATTCTTGAGAGCTTCTTGCTCTTGTTGGAGCCTGCAATATGCACATTTCTCTTCTTTTAACATTTCTTGAGGGCTTCTTGTTCTTAGAGCTTACAACCTGCATCTTTTTCCTCTCTCTCATTTTCTTCACCCTGCTTTGCACTACTTTTTCATGTCCTGTATTTTGTATAATGTTAGAGAGGAAGGTTTGTAGAGGACCTTACACTTCAAGCTGAATGATTAGATCACAATGCAACCCTCATGTAGAGGCCCTCATAGGGTGAAGAAGCAAACATGAGGCTTGGTATAATACCACTAGAAAGGACACATTTTGGAGTTCAAAATAGGTCGTGATGGGTGGCTAGCCAAGGTGCAACATGTGTACATGGCTAGGGACATGAACTTGGTGTTGTTTATGCCAGTATATGTACTACTGCAAGCTAGTAGTTGTACTACTCCAAGCCTTCAATAAGCTACCTTATGGATTCATTGTATTACTTTTATTTTCTAGAGGTCAATAAATAGATGATTAGCTTGATGTTTGGTCCATCTATTATTTCTGTCATTTAAAATAAGATGATAAGATGTGACTTGGGAAAATTCATGTTTTACATACATTTGTTTTTGTTACATTTGTTTTAATATACCCATTTATATATTAGCATTTTTAATGTTTTTCAAAACAGTGTAAAGAAACATTTAAATAATGTCACAACAAATACATTTAAGTGAATGTTTGATGTTACCAAGTATCTTTATGAATAGCTTGTTACCCTTGGTGATATTAATGCAAGATCCATGACCCATATAATAGTGCAAGATATCATAGAGCTCTAAGAAACTTCAAAGAATGAAAGCTAAAATGGTGTGTGTGTGTGGGATTTCATGAGGGCCAATATGGGCTAAAAATGGGCCACATTTTAAGCAAAGTCATTAGTACTAATCTAACCAATTGCTGAGGTGGGCAAATAGGAAAATACCATTTGCACACGCTAATGTGACATTGGTGGTCCCCTCTATTCACCCCTCTCATATTTTCTTGTTGGTGACTAGAGGTTGGGGCCACTGCTAAAGTTATCCTAAGTTACTATGCTCTTTTTACAGTAGGGGCTACCTCAAAAAGTGGTCTGACGATCCTCCCCACTTGCAAATTTCATTGCTAGTGGGGCACCCAAAATCTGAAATTTTGCCTTCCCTCCCAAAAAGTCAAATCTCTCTCGAAAAAAGGTATCTTTTAATGTATTCATCCATTTTTTCCACTTTTTCCCTCATTTAGGCTTTCTGCATGCTCTTTGATCCTCAAACTTGTGCCTTTCTCTCTCAAAAAAGGTATCTTTTAACATATACATCTGATTTTCCCACTTGTTTCCCTCATTTAGGCTTTCTGCATGCTCTTTAATCCTCAAACATGTACCTTTCTCTTCTCCCTGATGTTGCTCACCCATTCTTGAGAGCTTCTTGCTCTTGGAGCCTGCAATATGCACATTTCTCTTCTTTTAACATTTCTTGAGGGCTTCTTGTTCTTAGAGCTTACAACCTGCATCTTTTTCCTCTCTCTCATTTTCTTCACCCTGCTTTGCACTACTTTTTCATGTCCTGTATTTTGTATAATGTTAGAGAGGAAGGTTTGTAGAGGACCTTACACTTCAAGCTGAATGATTAGATCACAATGCAACCCTCATGTAGAGGCCCTCATAGGGTGAAGAAGCAAACATGAGGCTTGGTATAATACCACTAGAAAGGACACATTTTGGAGTTCAAAATAGGTCGTGATGGGTGGCTAGCCAAGGTGCAACATGTGTACATGGCTAGGGACATGAACTTGGTGTTGTTTATGCCAGTATATGTACTACTGCAAGCTAGTAGTTGTACTACTCCAAGCCTTCAATAAGCTACCTTATGGATTCATTGTATTACTTTTATTTTCTAGAGGTCAATAAATAGATGATTAGCTTGATGTTTGGTCCATCTATTATTTCTGTCATTTAAAATAAGATGATAAGATGTGACTTGGGAAAATTCATGTTTTACATACATTTGTTTTTGTTACATTTGTTTTAATATACCCATTTATATATTAGCATTTTTAATGTTTTTCAAAACAGTGTAAAGAAACATTTAAATAATGTCACAACAAATACATTTAAGTGAATGTTTGATGTTACCAAGTATCTTTATGAATAGCTTGTTACCCTTGGTGATATTAATGCAAGATCCATGACCCATATAATAGTGCAAGATATCATAGAGCTCTAAGAAACTTCAAAGAATGAAAGCTAAAATGGTGTGTGTGTGTGGGATTTCATGAGGGCCAATATGGGCTAAAAATGGGCCACATTTTAAGCAAAGTCATTAGTACTAATCTAACCAATTGCTGAGGTGGGCAAATAGGAAAATACCATTTGCACACGCTAATGTGACATTGGTGGTCCCCTCTATTCACCCCTTTCTAGAGGTTGGGGCCACTGCTAAAGTTATCCTAAGTTACTATGCTCTTTTTAGAGTAGGGGCTACCTCAAAAAGTGGTCCGACGATCCTCCCCACTTGCAAATTTCATTGCTAGTGGGGCACCCAAAATCTGAAATCTTGCCTTCCCTCCCAAAAAGTCAAATCTCTCTCGAAAAAAGGTATCTTTTAATGTATTCATCCATTTTTTCCACTTTTTCCCTCATTTAGGCTTTCTGCATGCTCTTTGATCCTCAAACTTGTGCCTGTCTCTCTCAAAAAAGGTATCTTTTAACATATACATCTGATTTTCCCACTTGTTTCCCTCATTTAGGCTTTCTGCATGCTCTTTAATCCTCAAACATGTACCTTTCTCTTCTCCCTGATGTTGCTCACCCATTCTTGAGAGCTTCTTGCTCTTGGAGCCTGCAATATGCACATTTCTCTTCTTTTAACATTTCTTGAGGGCTTCTTGTTCTTAGAGCTTACAACCTGCATCTTTTTCCTCTCTCTCATTTTCTTCACCCTGCTTTGCACTACTTTTTCATGTCCTGTATTTTGTATAATGTTAGAGAGGAAGGTTTGTAGAGGACCTTACACTTCAAGCTGAATGATTAGATCACAATGCAACCCTCATGTAGAGGCCCTCATAGGGTGAAGAAGCAAACATGAGGCTTGGTATAATACCACTAGAAAGGACACATTTTGGAGTTCAAAATAGGTCGTGATGGGTGGCTAGCCAAGGTGCAACATGTGTACATGGCTAGGGACATGAACTTGGTGTTGTTTATGCCAGTATATGTACTACTGCAAGCTAGTAGTTGTACTACTCCAAGCCTTCAATAAGCTACCTTATGGATTCATTGTATTACTTTTATTTTCTAGAGGTCAATAAATAGATGATTAGCTTGATGTTTGGTCCATCTATTATTTCTGTCATTTAAAATAAGATGATAAGATGTGACTTGGGAAAATTCATGTTTTACATACATTTGTTTTTGTTACATTTGTTTTAATATACCCATTTATATATTAGCATTTTTAATGTTTTTCAAAACAGTGTAAAGAAACATTTAAATAATGTCACAACAAATACATTTAAGTGAATGTTTGATGTTACCAAGTATCTTTATGAATAGCTTGTTACCCTTGGTGATATTAATGCAAGATCCATGACCCATATAATAGTGCAAGATATCATAGAGCTCTAAGAAACTTCAAAGAATGAAAGCTAAAATGGTGTGTGTGTGTGGGATTTCATGAGGGCCAATATGGGCTAAAAGTGGGCCACATTTTAAGCAAAGTCATTAGTACTAATCTAACCAATTGCTGAGGTGGGCAAATAGGAAAATACCATTTGCACACGCTAATGTGACATTGGTGGTCCCCTCTATTCACCCCTCTCATATTTTCTTGTTGGTGACTAGAGGTTGGGGCCACTGCTAAAGTTATCCTAAGTTACTATGCTCTTTTTAGAGTAGGGGCTACCTCAAAAAGTGGTCCGACGATCCTCCCCACTTGCAAATTTCATTGCTAGTGGGGCACCCAAAATCTGAAATTTTGCCTTCCCTCCCAAAAAGTCAAATCTCTCTCGAAAAAAGGTATCTTTTAATGTATTCATCCATTTTTTCCACTTTTTCCCTCATTTAGGCTTTCTGCATGCTCTTTGATCCTCAAACTTGTGCCTTTCTCTCTCAAAAAAGGTATCTTTTAACATATACATTTGATTTTCCCACTTGTTTCCCTCATTTAGGCTTTCTGCATGCTCTTTAATCCTCAAACATGTACCTTTCTCTTCTCCCTGATCTTGCTCACCCATTCTTGAGAGCTTCTTGCTCTTGTTGGAGCCTGCAATATGCACATTTCTCTTCTTTTAACATTTCTTGAGGGCTTCTTGTTCTTAGAGCTTACAACCTGCATCTTTTTCCTCTCTCTCATTTTCTTCACCCTGCTTTGCACTACTTTTTCATGTCCTGTATTTTGTATAATGTTAGAGAGGAAGGTTTGTAGAGGACCTTACACTTCAAGCTGAATGATTAGATCACAATGCAACCCTCATGTAGAGGCCCTCATAGGGTGAAGAAGCAAACATGAGGCTTGGTATAATACCACTAGAAAGGACACATTTTGGAGTTCAAAATAGGTCGTGATGGGTGGCTAGCCAAGGTGCAACATGTGTACATGGCTAGGGACATGAACTTGGTGTTGTTTATGCCAGTATATGTACTACTGCAAGCTAGTAGTTGTACTACTCCAAGCCTTCAATAAGCTACCTTATGGATTCATTGTATTACTTTTATTTTCTAGAGGTCAATAAATAGATGATTAGCTTGATGTTTGGTCCATCTATTATTTCTGTCATTTAAAATAAGATGATAAGATGTGACTTGGGAAAATTCATGTTTTACATACATTTGTTTTTGTTACATTTGTTTTAATATACCCATTTATATATTAGCATTTTTAATGTTTTTCAAAACAGTGTAAAGAAACATTTAAATAATGTCACAACAAATACATTTAAGTGAATGTTTGATGTTACCAAGTATCTTTATGAATAGCTTGTTACCCTTGGTGATATTAATGCAAGATCCATGACCCATATAATAGTGCAAGATATCATAGAGCTCTAAGAAACTTCAAAGAATGAAAGCTAAAATGGTGTGTGTGTGTGGGATTTCATGAGGGCCAATATGGGCTAAAAATGGGCCACATTTTAAGCAAAGTCATTAGTACTAATCTAACCAATTGCTGAGGTGGGCAAATAGGAAAATACCATTTGCACACGCTAATGTGACATTGGTGGTCCCCTCTATTCACCCCTCTCTAGAGGTTGGGGCCACTGCTAAAGTTATCCTAAGTTACTATGCTCTTTTTACAGTAGGGGCTACCTCAAAAAGTGGTCCGACGATCCTCCCCACTTGCAAATTTCATTGCTAGTGGGGCACCCAAAATCTGAAATTTTGCCTTCCCTCCCAAAAAGTCAAATCTCTCTCGAAAAAAGGTATCTTTTAATGTATTCATCCATTTTTTCCACTTTTTCCCTCATTTAGGCTTTCTGCATGCTCTTTGATCCTCAAACTTGTGCCTTTCTCTCTCAAAAAAGGTATCTTTTAACATATACATCTGATTTTCCCACTTGTTTCCCTCATTTAGGCTTTCTGCATGCTCTTTAATCCTCAAACATGTACCTTTCTCTTCTCCCTGATGTTGCTCACCCATTCTTGAGAGCTTCTTGCTCTTGGAGCCTGCAATATGCACATTTCTCTTCTTTTAACATTTCTTGAGGGCTTCTTGTTCTTAGAGCTTACAACCTGCATCTTTTTCCTCTCTCTCATTTTCTTCACCCTGCTTTGCACTACTTTTTCATGTCCTGTATTTTGTATAATGTTAGAGAGGAAGGTTTGTAGAGGACCTTACACTTCAAGCTGAATGATTAGATCACAATGCAACCCTCATGTAGAGGCCCTCATAGGGTGAAGAAGCAAACATGAGGCTTGGTATAATACCACTAGAAAGGACACATTTTGGAGTTCAAAATAGGTCGTGATGGGTGGCTAGCCAAGGTGCAACATGTGTACATGGCTAGGGACATGAACTTGGTGTTGTTTATGCCAGTATATGTACTACTGCAAGCTAGTAGTTGTACTACTCCAAGCCTTCAATAAGCTACCTTATGGATTCATTGTATTACTTTTATTTTCTAGAGGTCAATAAATAGATGATTAGCTTGATGTTTGGTCCATCTATTATTTCTGTCATTTAAAATAAGATGATAAGATGTGACTTGGGAAAATTCATGTTTTACATACATTTGTTTTTGTTACATTTGTTTTAATATACCCATTTATATATTAGCATTTTTAATGTTTTTCAAAACAGTGTAAAGAAACATTTAAATAATGTCACAACAAATACATTTAAGTGAATGTTTGATGTTACCAAGTATCTTTATGAATAGCTTGTTACCCTTGGTGATATTAATGCAAGATCCATGACCCATATAATAGTGCAAGATATCATAGAGCTCTAAGAAACTTCAAAGAATGAAAGCTAAAATGGTGTGTGTGTGTGGGATTTCATGAGGGCCAATATGGGCTAAAAATGGGCCACATTTTAAGCAAAGTCATTAGTACTAATCTAACCAATTGCTGAGGTGGGCAAATAGGAAAATACCATTTGCACACGCTAATGTGACATTGGTGGTACCCTCTATTCACCCCTCTCTAGAGGTTGGGGCCACAGCTAAAGTTATCCTAAGTTACTATGCTCTTTTTAGAGTAGGGGCTACCTCAAAAAGTGGTCCGACGATCCTCCCCACTTGCAAATTTCATTGCTAGTGGGGCACCCAAAATCTGAAATTTTGCCTTCCCTCCCAAAAAGTCAAATCTCTCTCGAAAAAAGGTATCTTTTAATGTATTCATCCATTTTTTCCACTTTTTCCCTCATTTAGGCTTTCTGCATGCTCTTTGATCCTCAAACTTGTGCCTTTCTCTCTCAAAAAAGGTATTTTTTAACATATACATCTGATTTTCCCACTTGTTTCCCTCATTTAGGCTTTCTGCATGCTCTTTAATCCTCAAACATGTACCTTTCTCTTCTCCTTGATCTTGCTCACCCATTCTTGAGAGCTTCTTGCTCTTGTTGGAGCCTGCAATATGCACATTTCTCTTCTTTTAACATTTCTTGAGGGCTTCTTGTTCTTAGAGCTTACAACCTGCATCTTTTTCCTCTCTCTCATTTTCTTCACCCTGCTTTGCACTACTTTTTCATGTCCTGTATTTTGTATAATGTTAGAGAGGAAGGTTTGTAGAGGACCTTACACTTCAAGCTGAATGATTAGATCACAATGCAACCCTCATGTAGAGGCCCTCATAGGGTGAAGAAGCAAACATGAGGCTTGGTATAATACCACTAGAAAGGACACATTTTGGAGTTCAAAATAGGTCGTGATAGGTGGCTAGCCAAGGTGCAACATGTGTACATGGCTAGGGACATGAACTTGGTGTTGTTTATGCCAGTATATGTACTACTGCAAGCTAGTAGTTGTACTACTCCAAGCCTTCAATAAGCTACCTTATGGATTCATTGTATTACTTTTATTTTCTAGAGGTCAATAAATAGATGATTAGCTTGATGTTTGGTCCATCTATTATTTCTGTCATTTAAAATAAGATGATAAGATGTGACTTGGGAAAATTCATGTTTTACATACATTTGTTTTTGTTACATTTGTTTTAATATACCCATTTATATATTAGCATTTTTAATGTTTTTCAAAACAGTGTAAAGAAACATTTAAATAATGTCACAACAAATACATTTAAGTGAATGTTTGATGTTACCAAGTATCTTTATGAATAGCTTGTTACCCTTGGTGATATTAATGCAAGATCCATGACCCATATAATAGTGCAAGATATCATAGAGCTCTAAGAAACTTCAAAGAATGAAAGCTAAAATGGTGTGTGTGTGTGGGATTTCATGAGGGCCAATATGGGCTAAAAATGGGCCACATTTTAAGCAAAGTCATTAGTACTAATCTAACCAATTGCTGAGGTGGGCAAATAGGAAAATACCATTTGCACACGCTAATGTGACATTGGTGGTCCCCTCTATTCACCCCTCTCTAGAGGTTGGGGCCACTGCTAAAGTTATCCTAAGTTACTATGCTCTTTTTAGAGTAGGGGCTACCTCAAAAAGTGGTCCGACGATCCTCCCCACTTGCAAATTTCATTGCTAGTGGGGCACCCAAAATCTGAAATCTTGCCTTCCCTCCCAAAAAGTCAAATCTCTCTCGAAAAAAGGTATCTTTTAATGTATTCATCCATTTTTTCCACTTTTTCCCTCATTTAGGCTTTCTGCATGCTCTTTGATCCTCAAACTTGTGCCTGTCTCTCTCAAAAAAGGTATCTTTTAACATATACATCTGATTTTCCCACTTGTTTCCCTCATTTAGGCTTTCTGCATGCTCTTTAATCCTCAAACATGTACCTTTCTCTTCTCCCTGATGTTGCTCACCCATTCTTGAGAGCTTCTTGCTCTTGGAGCCTGCAATATGCACATTTCTCTTCTTTTAACATTTCTTGAGGGCTTCTTGTTCTTAGAGCTTACAACCTGCATCTTTTTCCTCTCTCTCATTTTCTTCACCCTGCTTTGCACTACTTTTTCATGTCCTGTATTTTGTATAATGTTAGAGAGGAAGGTTTGTAGAGGACCTTACACTTCAAGCTGAATGATTAGATCACAATGCAACCCTCATGTAGAGGCCCTCATAGGGTGAAGAAGCAAACATGAGGCTTGGTATAATACCACTAGAAAGGACACATTTTGGAGTTCAAAATAGGTCGTGATGGGTGGCTAGCCAAGGTGCAACATGTGTACATGGCTAGGTACATGAACTTGGTGTTGTTTATGCCAGTATATGTACTACTGCAAGCTAGTAGTTGTACTACTCCAAGCCTTCAATAAGCTACCTTATGGATTCATTGTATTACTTTTATTTTCTAGAGGTCAATAAATAGATGATTAGCTTGATGTTTGGTCCATCTATTATTTCTGTCATTTAAAATAAGATGATAAGATGTGACTTGGAAAAATTCATGTTTTACATACATTTGTTTTTGTTACATTTGTTTTAATATACCCATTTATATATTAGCATTTTTAATGTTTTTCAAAACAGTGTAAAGAAACATTTAAATAATGTCACAACAAATACATTTAAGTGAATGTTTGATGTTACCAAGTATCTGAAAAAATGGATGAATACATTAAAAGATACCTTTTTTCGAGAGAGATTTGACTTTTTGGGAGGGAAGGCAAAATTTCAGATTTTGGGTGCCCCACTAGCAATGAAATTTGCAAGTGGGGAGGATCGTCGGACCACTTTTTGAGGTAGCCCCTACTCTAAAAAGAGCATAGTAACTTAGGATAACTTTAGCAGTGGCCCCAACCTCTAGAGAGGGGTGAATAGAGGGTACCACCAATGTCACATTAGCGTGTGCAAATGGTATTTTCCTATTTGCCCACCTCAGCAATTGGTTAGATTAGTACTAATGACTTTGCTTAAAATGTGGCCCATTTTTAGCCCATATTGGCCCTCATGAAATCCCACACACACACACCATTTTAGCTTTCATTCTTTGAAGTTTCTTAGAGCTCTATGATATCGTGCACTATTATATGGGTCATGGATCTTGCATTAATATCACCAAGGGTAACAAGCTATTCATAAAGATACTTGGTAACATCAAACATTCACTTAAATGTATTTGTTGTGACATTATTTAAATGTTTCTTTACACTGTTTTGAAAAACATTAAAAATGCTAATATATAAATGGGTATATTAAAACAAATGTAACAAAAACAAATGTATGTAAAACATGAATTTTCCCAAGTCACATCTTATCATCTTATTTTAAATGACAGAAATAATAGATGGACCAAACATCAAGCTAATCATCTATTTATTGACCTCTAGAAAATAAAAGTAATACAATGAATCCATAAGGTAGCTTATTGAAGGCTTGGAGTAGTACAACTACTAGCTTGCAGTAGTACATATACTGGCATAAACAACACCAAGTTCATGTCCCTAGCCATGTACACATGTTGCACCTTGGCTAGCCACCCATCACGACCTATTTTGAACTCCAAAATGTGTCCTTTCTAGTGGTATTATACCAAGCCTCATGTTTGCTTCTTCACCCTATGAGGGCCTCTACATGAGGGTTGCATTGTGATCTAATCATTCAGCTTGAAGTGTAAGGTCCTCTACAAACCTTCCTCTCTAACATTATACAAAATACAGGACATGAAAAAGTAGTGCAAAGCAGGGTGAAGAAAATGAGAGAGAGGAAAAAGATGCAGGTTGTAAGCTCTAAGAACAAGAAGCCCTCAAGAAATGTTAAAAGAAGAGAAATGTGCATATTGCAGGCTCCAACAAGAGCAAGAAGCTCTCAAGAATGGGTGAGCAAGATCAGGGAGAAGAGAAAGGTACATGTTTGAGGATTAAAGAGCATGCAGAAAGCCTAAATGAGGGAAACAAGTGGGAAAATCAGATGTATATGTTAAAAGATACCTTTTTTGAGAGAGAAAGGCACAAGTTTGAGGATCAAAGAGCATGCAGAAAGCCTAAATGAGGGAAAAAATGGAAAAAATGGATGAATACATTAAAAGATACCTTTTTTCGAGAGAGATTTGACTTTTTGGGAGGGAAGGCAAGATTTCAGATTTTGGGTGCCCCACTAGCAATGAAATTTGCAAGTGGGGAGGATCGTCGGACCACTTTTTGAGGTAGCCCCTACTCTAAAAAGAGCATAGTAACTTAGGATAACTTTAGCAGTGGCCCCAACCTCTAGAGAGGGGTGAATAGAGGGGACCACCAATGTCACATTAGCGTGTGCAAATGGTATTTTCCTATTTGCCCACCTCAGCAATTGGTTAGATTAGTACTAATGACTTTGCTTAAAATGTGGCCCATTTTTAGCCCATATTGGCCCTCATGAAATCCCACACACACACACCATTTTAGCTTTCATTCTTTGAAGTTTCTTAGAGCTCTATGATATCTTGCACTATTATATGGGTCATGGATCTTGCATTAATATCACCAAGGGTAACAAGCTATTCATAAAGATACTTGGTAACATCAAACATTCACTTAAATGTATTTGTTGTGACATTATTTAAATGTTTCTTTACACTGTTTTGAAAAACATTAAAAATGCTAATATATAAATGGGTATATTAAAACAAATGTAACAAAAACAAATGTATGTAAAACATGAATTTTCCCAAGTCACATCTTATCATCTTATTTTAAATGACAGAAATAATAGATGGACCAAACATCAAGCTAATCATCTATTTATTGACCTCTAGAAAATAAAAGTAATACAATGAATCCATAAGGTAGCTTATTGAAGGCTTGGAGTAGTACAACTACTAGCTTGCAGTAGTACATATACTGGCATAAACAACACCAAGTTCATGTCCCTAGCCATGTGCACATGTTGCACCTTGGCTAGCCACCTATCACGACCTATTTTGAACTCCAAAATGTGTCCTTTCTAGTGGTATTATACCAAGCCTCATGTTTGCTTCTTCACCCTATGAGGGCCTCTACATGAGGGTTGCATTGTGATCTAATCATTCAGCTTGAAGTGTAAGGTCCTCTACAAACCTTCCTCTCTAACATTATACAAAATACAGGACATGAAAAAGTAGTGCAAAGCAGGGTGAAGAAAATGAGAGAGAGGAAAAAGATGCAGGTTGTAAGCTCTAAGAACAAGAAGCCCTCAAGAAATGTTAAAAGAAGAGAAATGTGCATATTGCAGGCTCCAACAAGAGCAAGAAGCTCTCAAGAATGGGTGAGCAAGATCAAGGAGAAGAGAAAGGTACATGTTTGAGGATTAAAGAGCATGCAGAAAGCCTAAATGAGGGAAACAAGTGGGAAAATCAGATGTATATGTTAAAAAATACCTTTTTTGAGAGAGAAAGGCACAAGTTTGAGGATCAAAGAGCATGCAGAAAGCCTAAATGAGGGAAAAAGTGGAAAAAATGGATGAATACATTAAAAGATACCTTTTTTCGAGAGAGATTTGACTTTTTGGGAGGGAAGGCAAAATTTCAGATTTTGGGTGCCCCACTAGCAATGAAATTTGCAAGTGGGGAGGATCGTCGGACCACTTTTTGAGGTAGCCCCTACTCTAAAAAGAGCATAGTAACTTAGGATAACTTTAGCTGTGGCCCCAACCTCTAGAGAGGGGTGAATAGAGGGTACCACCAATGTCACATTAGCGTGTGCAAATGGTATTTTCCTATTTGCCCACCTCAGCAATTGGTTAGATTAGTACTAATGACTTTGCTTAAAATGTGGCCCATTTTTAGCCCATATTGGCCCTCATGAAATCCCACACACACACACCATTTTAGCTTTCATTCTTTGAAGTTTCTTAGAGCTCTATGATATCTTGCACTATTATATGGGTCATGGATCTTGCATTAATATCACCAAGGGTAACAAGCTATTCATAAAGATACTTGGTAACATCAAACATTCACTTAAATGTATTTGTTGTGACATTATTTAAATGTTTCTTTACACTGTTTTGAAAAACATTAAAAATGCTAATATATAAATGGGTATATTAAAACAAATGTAACAAAAACAAATGTATGTAAAACATGAATTTTTCCAAGTCACATCTTATCATCTTATTTTAAATGACAGAAATAATAGATGGACCAAACATCAAGCTAATCATCTATTTATTGACCTCTAGAAAATAAAAGTAATACAATGAATCCATAAGGTAGCTTATTGAAGGCTTGGAGTAGTACAACTACTAGCTTGCAGTAGTACATATACTGGCATAAACAACACCAAGTTCATGTCCCTAGCCATGTACACATGTTGCACCTTGGCTAGCCACCCATCACGACCTATTTTGAACTCCAAAATGTGTCCTTTCTAGTGGTATTATACCAAGCCTCATGTTTGCTTCTTCACCCTATGAGGGCCTCTACATGAGGGTTGCATTGTGATCTAATCATTCAGCTTGAAGTGTAAGGTCCTCTACAAACCTTCCTCTCTAACATTATACAAAATACAGGACATGAAAAAGTAGTGCAAAGCAGGGTGAAGAAAATGAGAGAGAGGAAAAAGATGCAGGTTGTAAGCTCTAAGAACAAGAAGCCCTCAAGAAATGTTAAAAGAAGAGAAATGTGCATATTGCAGGCTCCAAGAGCAAGAAGCTCTCAAGAATGGGTGAGCAACATCAGGGAGAAGAGAAAGGTACATGTTTGAGGATTAAAGAGCATGCAGAAAGCCTAAATGAGGGAAACAAGTGGGAAAATCAGATGTATATGTTAAAAGATACCTTTTTTGAGAGAGAAAGGCACAAGTTTGAGGATCAAAGAGCATGCAGAAAGCCTAAATGAGGGAAAAAGTGGAAAAAATGGATGAATACATTAAAAGATACCTTTTTTCGAGAGAGATTTGACTTTTTGGGAGGGAAGGCAAAATTTCAGATTTTGGGTGCCCCACTAGCAATGAAATTTGCAAGTGGGGAGGATCGTCGGACCACTTTTTGAGGTAGCCCCTACTCTAAAAAGAGCATAGTAACTTAGGATAACTTTAGCAGTGGCCCCAACCTCTAGAGAGGGGTGAATAGAGGGTACCACCAATGTCACATTAGCGTGTGCAAATGGTATTTTCCTATTTGCCCACCTCAGCAATTGGTTAGATTAGTACTAATGACTTTGCTTAAAATGTGGCCCATTTTTAGCCCATATTGGCCCTCATGAAATCCCACACACACACACCATTTTAGCTTTCATTCTTTGAAGTTTCTTAGAGCTCTATGATATCTTGCACTATTATATGGGTCATGGATCTTGCATTAATATCACCAAGGGTAACAAGCTATTCATAAAGATACTTGGTAACATCAAACATTCACTTAAATGTATTTGTTGTGACATTATTTAAATGTTTCTTTACACTGTTTTGAAAAACATTAAAAATGCTAATATATAAATGGGTATATTAAAACAAATGTAACAAAAACAAATGTATGTAAAACATGAATTTTCCCAAGTCACATCTTATCATCTTATTTTAAATGACAGAAATAATAGATGGACCAAACATCAAGCTAATCATCTATTTATTGACCTCTAGAAAATAAAAGTAATACAATGAATCCATAAGGTAGCTTATTGAAGGCTTGGAGTAGTACAACTACTAGCTTGCAGTAGTACATATACTGGCATAAACAACACCAAGTTCATGTCCCTAGCCATGTACACATGTTGCACCTTGGCTAGCCACCCATCACGACCTATTTTGAACTCCAAAATGTGTCCTTTCTAGTGGTATTATACCAAGCCTCATGTTTGCTTCTTCACCCTATGAGGGCCTCTACATGAGGGTTGCATTGTAATCTAATCATTCAGCTTGAAGTGTAAGGTCCTCTACAAACCTTCCTCTCTAACATTATACAAAATACAGGACATGAAAAAGTAGTGCAAAGCAGGGTGAAGAAAATGAGAGAGAGGAAAAAGATGCAGGTTGTAAGCTCTAAGAACAAGAAGCCCTCAAGAAATGTTAAAAGAAGAGAAATGTGCATATTGCAGGCTCCAACAAGAGCAAGAAGCTCTCAAGAATGGGTGAGCAAGATCAGGGAGAAGAGAAAGGTACATGTTTGAGGATTAAAGAGCATGCAGAAAGCCTAAATGA
This sequence comes from Cibotium barometz, assembly GCF_041138505.1. NCBI lineage: Eukaryota > Viridiplantae > Streptophyta > Polypodiopsida > Cyatheales > Cibotiaceae > Cibotium > Cibotium barometz. Next base: position 28,571,077 of record NC_141064.1, on the reverse strand, counting down.
GGGAAACAAGTGGGAAAATCAGATGTATATGTTAAAAGATACCTTTTTTGAGAGAGAAAGGCACAAGTTTAAGGATCAAAGAGCATGCAGAAAGCCTAAATGAGGGAAAAAGTGGAAAAAATGGATGAATACATTAAAAGATACCTTTTTTCGAGAGAGATTTGACTTTTTGGGAGGGAAGGCAAAATTTCAGATTTTGGGTGCCCCACTAGCAATGAAATTTGCAAGTGGGGAGGATCGTCGGACCACTTTTTGAGGTAGCCCCTACTCTAAAAAGAGCATAGTAACTTAGGATAACTTTAGCAGTGGCCCCAACCTCTAGCCACCAACAAGAAAATATGAGAGGGGTGAATAGAGGGGACCACCAATGTCACATTAGCGTGTGCAAATGGTATTTTCCTATTTGCCCACCTCAGCAATTGGTTAGATTAGTACTAATGACTTTGCTTAAAATGTGGCCCACTTTTAGCCCATATTGGCCCTCATGAAATCCCACACACACACACCATTTTAGCTTTCATTCTTTGAAGTTTCTTAGAGCCATTTTTTCCCTCATTTAGGCTTTCTGCATGCTCTTTGATCCTCAAACTTGTGCCTTTCTCTCTCAAAAAAGGTATCTTTTAACATATACATCTGATTTTCCCACTTGTTTCCCTCATTTAGGCTTTCTGCATGCTCTTTAATCCTCAAACATGTACCTTTCTCTTCTCCCTGATCTTGCTCACCCATTCTTGAGAGCTTCTTGCTCTTGTTGGAGCCTGCAATATGCACATTTCTCTTCTTTTAACATTTCTTGAGGGCTTCTTGTTCTTAGAGCTTACAACCTGCATCTTTTTCCTCTCTCTCATTTTCTTCACCCTGCTTTGCACTACTTTTTCATGTCCTGTATTTTGTATAATGTTAGAGAGGAAGGTTTGTAGAGGACCTTACACTTCAAGCTGAATGATTAGATCACAATGCAACCCTCATGTAGAGGCCCTCATAGGGTGAAGAAGCAAACATGAGGCTTGGTATAATACCACTAGAAAGGACACATTTTGGAGTTCAAAATAGGTCGTGATGGGTGGCTAGCCAAGGTGCAACATGTGTACATGGCTAGGGACATGAACTTGGTGTTGTTTATGCCAGTATATGTACTACTGCAAGCTAGTAGTTGTACTACTCCAAGCCTTCAATAAGCTACCTTATGGATTCATTGTATTACTTTTATTTTCTAGAGGTCAATAAATAGATGATTAGCTTGATGTTTGGTCCATCTATTATTTCTGTCATTTAAAATAAGATGATAAGATGTGACTTGGGAAAATTCATGTTTTACATACATTTGTTTTTGTTACATTTGTTTTAATATACCCATTTATATATTAGCATTTTTAATGTTTTTCAAAACAGTGTAAAGAAACATTTAAATAATGTCACAACAAATACATTTAAGTGAATGTTTGATGTTACCAAGTATCTTTATGAATAGCTTGTTACCCTTGGTGATATTAATGCAAGATCCATGACCCATATAATAGTGCAAGATATCATAGAGCTCTAAGAAACTTCAAAGAATGAAAGCTAAAATGGTGTGTGTGTGTGGGATTTCATGAGGGCCAATATGGGCTAAAAATGGGCCACATTTTAAGCAAAGTCATTAGTACTAATCTAACCAATTGCTGAGGTGGGCAAATAGGAAAATACCATTTGCACACGCTAATGTGACATTGGTGGTCCCCTCTATTCACCCCTCTCTAGAGGTTGGGGCCACTGCTAAAGTTATCCTAAGTTACTATGCTCTTTTTAGAGTAGGGGCTACCTCAAAAAGTGGTCCGACGATCCTCCCCACTTGCAAATTTCATTGCTAGTGGGGCACCCAAAATCTGAAATCTTGCCTTCCCTCCCAAAAAGTCAAATCTCTCTCGAAAAAAGGTATCTTTTAATGTATTCATCCATTTTTTCCACTTTTTCCCTCATTTAGGCTTTCTGCATGCTCTTTGATCCTTAAACTTGTGCCTTTCTCTCTCAAAAAAGGTATCTTTTAACATATACATCTGATTTTCCCACTTGTTTCCCTCATTTAGGCTTTCTGCATGCTCTTTAATCCTCAAACATGTACCTTTCTCTTCTCCCTGATCTTGCTCACCCATTCTTGAGAGCTTCTTGCTCTTGTTGGAGCCTGCAATATGCACATTTCTCTTCTTTTAACATTTCTTGAGGGCTTCTTGTTCTTAGAGCTTACAACCTGCATCTTTTTCCTCTCTCTCATTTTCTTCACCCTGCTTTGCACTACTTTTTCATGTCCTGTATTTTGTATAATGTTAGAGAGGAAGGTTTGTAGAGGACCTTACACTTCAAGCTGAATGATTAGATCACAATGCAACCCTCATGTAGAGGCCCTCATAGGGTGAAGAAGCAAACATGAGGCTTGGTATAATACCACTAGAAAGGACACATTTTGGAGTTCAAAATAGGTCGTGATGGGTGGCTAGCCAAGGTGCAACATGTGTACATGGCTAGGGACATGAACTTGGTGTTGTTTATGCCAGTATATGTACTACTGCAAGCTAGTAGTTGTACTACTCCAAGCCTTCAATAAGCTACCTTATGGATTCATTGTATTACTTTTATTTTCTAGAGGTCAATAAATAGATGATTAGCTTGATGTTTGGTCCATCTATTATTTCTGTCATTTAAAATAAGATGATAAGATGTGACTTGGGAAAATTCATGTTTTACATACATTTGTTTTTGTTACATTTGTTTTAATATACCCATTTATATATTAGCATTTTTAATGTTTTTCAAAACAGTGTAAAGAAACATTTAAATAATGTCACAACAAATACATTTAAGTGAATGTTTGATGTTACCAAGTATCTTTATGAATAGCTTGTTACCCTTGGTGATATTAATGCAAGATCCATGACCCATATAATAGTGCAAGATATCATAGAGCTCTAAGAAACTTCAAAGAATGAAAGCTAAAATGGTGTGTGTGTGTGGGATTTCATGAGGGCCAATATGGGCTAAAAATGGGCCACATTTTAAGCAAAGTCATTAGTACTAATCTAACCAATTGCTGAGGTGGGCAAATAGGAAAATACCATTTGCACACGCTAATGTGACATTGGTGGTACCCTCTATTCACCCCTCTCTAGAGGTTGGGGCCACTGCTAAAGTTATCCTAAGTTACTATGCTCTTTTTAGAGTAGGGGCTACCTCAAAAAGTGGTCCGACGATCCTCCCCACTTGCAAATTTCATTGCTAGTGGGGCACCCAAAATCTGAAATTTTGCCTTCCCTCCCAAAAAGTCAAATCTCTCTCGAAAAAAGGTATCTTTTAATGTATTCATCCATTTTTTCCATTTTTTCCCTCATTTAGGCTTTCTGCATGCTCTTTGATCCTCAAACTTGTGCCTTTCTCTCTCAAAAAAGGTATCTTTTAACATATACATCTGATTTTCCCACTTGTTTCCCTCATTTAGGCTTTCTGCATGCTCTTTAATCCTCAAACATGTACCTTTCTCTTCTCCCTGATCTTGCTCACCCATTCTTGAGAGCTTCTTGCTCTTGTTGGAGCCTGCAATATGCACATTTCTCTTCTTTTAACATTTCTTGAGGGCTTCTTGTTCTTAGAGCTTACAACCTGCATCTTTTTTCTCTCTCTCATTTTCTTCACCCTGCTTTGCACTACTTTTTCATGTCCTGTATTTTGTATAATGTTAGAGAGGAAGGTTTGTAGAGGACCTTACACTTCAAGCTGAATGATTAGATCACAATGCAACCCTCATGTAGAGGCCCTCATAGGGTGAAGAAGCAAACATGAGGCTTGGTATAATACCACTAGAAAGGACACATTTTGGAGTTCAAAATAGGTCGTGATGGGTGGCTAGCCAAGGTGCAACATGTGTACATGGCTAGGGACATGAACTTGGTGTTGTTTATGCCAGTATATGTACTACTGCAAGCTAGTAGTTGTACTACTCCAAGCCTTCAATAAGCTACCTTATGGATTCATTGTATTACTTTTATTTTCTAGAGGTCAATAAATAGATGATTAGCTTGATGTTTGGTCCATCTATTATTTCTGTCATTTAAAATAAGATGATAAGATGTGACTTGGGAAAATTCATGTTTTACATACATTTGTTTTTGTTACATTTGTTTTAATATACCCATTTATATATTAGCATTTTTAATGTTTTTCAAAACAGTGTAAAGAAACATTTAAATAATGTCACAACAAATACATTTAAGTGAATGTTTGATGTTACCAAGTATCTTTATGAATAGCTTGTTACCCTTGGTGATATTAATGCAAGATCCATGACCCATATAATAGTGCAAGATATCATAGAGCTCTAAGAAACTTCAAAGAATGAAAGCTAAAATGGTGTGTGTGTGTGGGATTTCATGAGGGCCAATATGGGCTAAAAATGGGCCACATTTTAAGCAAAGTCATTAGTACTAATCTAACCAATTGCTGAGGTGGGCAAATAGGAAAATACCATTTGCACACGCTAATGTGACATTGGTGGTACCCTCTATTCACCCCTCTCTAGAGGTTGGGGCCACTGCTAAAGTTATCCTAAGTTACTATGCTCTTTTTAGAGTAGGGGCTACCTCAAAAAGTGGTCCGACGATCCTCCCCACTTGCAAATTTCATTGCTAGTGGGGCACCCAAAATCTGAAATTTTGCCTTCCCTCCCAAAAAGTCAAATCTCTCTTGAAAAAAGGTATCTTTTAATGTATTCATCCATTTTTTCCACTTTTTCCCTCATTTAGGCTTTCTGCATGCTCTTTGATCCTCAAACTTGTGCCTTTCTCTCTCAAAAAAGGTATCTTTTAACATATACATCTGATTTTCCCACTTGTTTCCCTCATTTAGGCTTTCTGCATGCTCTTTAATCCTCAAACATGTACCTTTCTCTTCTCCCTGATCTTGCTCACCCATTCTTGAGAGCTTCTTGCTCTTGTTGGAGCCTGCAATATGCACATTTCTCTTCTTTTAACATTTCTTGAGGGCTTCTTGTTCTTAGAGCTTACAACCTGCATCTTTTTCCTCTCTCTCATTTTCTTCACCCTGCTTTGCACTACTTTTTCATGTCCTGTATTTTGTATAATGTTAGAGAGGAAGGTTTGTAGAGGACCTTACACTTCAAGCTGAATGATTAGATCACAATGCAACCCTCATGTAGAGGCCCTCATAGGGTGAAGAAGCAAACATGAGGCTTGGTATAATACCACTAGAAAGGACACATTTTGGAGTTCAAAATAGGTCGTGATGGGTGGCTAGCCAAGGTGCAACATGTGTACATGGCTAGGGACATGAACTTGGTGTTGTTTATGCCAGTATATGTACTACTGCAAGCTAGTAGTTGTACTACTCCAAGCCTTCAATAAGCTACCTTATGGATTCATTGTATTACTTTTATTTTCTAGAGGTCAATAAATAGATGATTAGCTTGATGTTTGGTCCATCTATTATTTCTGTCATTTAAAATAAGATGATAAGATGTGACTTGGGAAAATTCATGTTTTACATACATTTGTTTTTGTTACATTTGTTTTAATATACCCATTTATATATTAGCATTTTTAATGTTTTTCAAAACAGTGTAAAGAAACATTTAAATAATGTCACAACAAATACATTTAAGTGAATGTTTGATGTTACCAAGTATCTTTATGAATAGCTTGTTACCCTTGGTGATATTAATGCAAGATCCATGACCCATATAATAGTGCAAGATATCATAGAGCTCTAAGAAACTTCAAAGAATGAAAGCTAAAATGGTGTGTGTGTGTGGGATTTCATGAGGGCCAATATGGGCTAAAAATGGGCCACATTTTAAGCAAAGTCATTAGTACTAATCTAACCAATTGCTGAGGTGGGCAAATAGGAAAATACCATTTGCACACGCTAATGTGACATTGGTGGTACCCTCTATTCACCCCTCTCTAGAGGTTGGGGCCACTGCTAAAGTTATCCTAAGTTACTATGCTCTTTTTAGAGTAGGGGCTACCTCAAAAAGTGGTCCGACGATCCTCCCCACTTGCAAATTTCATTGCTAGTGGGGCACCCAAAATCTGAAATTTTGCCTTCCCTCCCAAAAAGTCAAATCTCTCTCGAAAAAAGGTATCTTTTAATGTATTCATCCATTTTTTCCATTTTTTCCCTCATTTAGGCTTTCTGCATGCTCTTTGATCCTCAAACTTGTGCCTTTCTCTCTCAAAAAAGGTATCTTTTAACATATACATCTGATTTTCCCACTTGTTTCCCTCATTTAGGCTTTCTGCATGCTCTTTAATCCTCAAACATGTACCTTTCTCTTCTCCCTGATCTTGCTCACCCATTCTTGAGAGCTTCTTGCTCTTGTTGGAGCCTGCAATATGCACATTTCTCTTCTTTTAACATTTCTTGAGGGCTTCTTGTTCTTAGAGCTTACAACCTGCATCTTTTTTCTCTCTCTCATTTTCTTCACCCTGCTTTGCACTACTTTTTCATGTCCTGTATTTTGTATAATGTTAGAGAGGAAGGTTTGTAGAGGACCTTACACTTCAAGCTGAATGATTAGATCACAATGCAACCCTCATGTAGAGGCCCTCATAGGGTGAAGAAGCAAACATGAGGCTTGGTATAATACCACTAGAAAGGACACATTTTGGAGTTCAAAATAGGTCGTGATGGGTGGCTAGCCAAGGTGCAACATGTGTACATGGCTAGGGACATGAACTTGGTGTTGTTTATGCCAGTATATGTACTACTGCAAGCTAGTAGTTGTACTACTCCAAGCCTTCAATAAGCTACCTTATGGATTCATTGTATTACTTTTATTTTCTAGAGGTCAATAAATAGATGATTAGCTTGATGTTTGGTCCATCTATTATTTCTGTCATTTAAAATAAGATGATAAGATGTGACTTGGGAAAATTCATGTTTTACATACATTTGTTTTTGTTACATTTGTTTTAATATACCCATTTATATATTAGCATTTTTAATGTTTTTCAAAACAGTGTAAAGAAACATTTAAATAATGTCACAACAAATACATTTAAGTGAATGTTTGATGTTACCAAGTATCTTTATGAATAGCTTGTTACCCTTGGTGATATTAAT